>NC_141140.1:162346192-162671692 GCF_053477565.2 Lygodium microphyllum | reverse complement strand
GAAGAGAAACAAGTTAAAACCAAAAAGTAGAAAATATATCTTCTTTGGGTTATAGTGATGAGCAGAAGGCTTACAAATCATATGATCAAGAGGCAAAGAAGATCATTGTGAGCCATGATGCGGTGTTCAAGGAGGAGCTGCATACAGTGAAGGAGGAGAAGGCAAGTTATCAAGCGAAGTAGTGCACTATGAACCTGTCCTGAGAGCTGTCCCTATCCTTAAGGAGGAGGAAGCATCATCTTCAAATGATGAGGAAAAAGTTCACCAACCTGACATCACCCCACCAGATAAGCCATTGCCACGTCGGGTGAAGCAGCTCTATGACCACAATAATCCTATGTCTACATCTATTGAGGAGAAGGCTGACTATGGACCAAGGAGGTCTCAAAGAATAGAGGAGCAAAGGAGGGCTTTTGTTCACATAATTAATATGGCCTTGATGGTTGAGATTATAAGAGAAGTAAAGGAGCCAACTGACTTAGAAGAAGCACTTGTAGATCCAGCATGGAAGGCAGCTATGCAAGCCGAATATGACATCATAATGAAGAATGACACTTGGGAGCTAGTGAATCGATCAGCAAAGTGGAAGGTTATTGGCACCAAATGGATCTGGAAGGTAAAGTACAAGGCTGATGGTACCTTAGAAAAGTATAAAGCCAGATTGGCTGCCTAGGGATTTTCACAGGTTGAAGGATTTGATTTTCAAGAGTCATTTGCCCCAATTGCCAGAATGACCACTATTCGCATAGTACTTGCAGTGGCCGCCCACAAGCAGTGGCCAATTTACCAAATGGATGTTAAGTCAATGTTCATAAATGGTGACCTTAAGGAGGAGGTGTATGTGGCTCAGCCACCAGGGTTTGAGGCCTCCCATTTTGAGAACAAAGTGTGTAAGATGAAGAAGGCATTGTATGGGCTGAAACAAGCCCCTAGAGCATAGTACCAACGGATAGATTAGTTCTTTTTAAGCTTAAACTTCAAAAGATGTGCCTTAGATGCTAACTTATATGTTTACAGGGATGATGAAAAGTCTATAGTGATTGTCCTATATGTGGACGACCTTCTTATTATAGGTGATTATGAAGATATAATCAACCAAACTCGAAAGGCTTTGAGTTTTGAGTTTGAAATGATAGACTTGGGCTTGCTGCACTATTTTTTGGGAACTAAAGTCTGGCAAGAGCTAGGAAAGATCTTCATCTCTCAGAAGAAGTATGCATGGGAGATCTTGAAGACATTTGGCATGACTGAGTGCAAGGAGATAGCTACACCTATGGAGGTTAATGCAAAGTTATTCGTTGAGAATACATCAGCACTAGCAGACATTGGGAGGTATAGGAGGTTGGTCGGTAGTGGATCTACTTATGTAACACCAGACCAGATATCAGTTTTGTTGTTGGTGTTTTGAGCAGGCTCTCAAAAAAACCTCACGATAGTCATTGGAAAGCTAGGATGCGGGTGCTCAGATACTTGAAGGAAACTCTTGACTATGGTATCACATACAGTTCCGGAACTTCTCTTGTGGGGAACTGTGACTCAGATTGGGTAGGAGACAATGATTCCAGGAAGTCAGTTTTTGGTTATTGTTTCTCTTTGGGTTCAGGAAAATTTCTCTTGGATTAGTAAGAAGTAGCCAACAATGGCATTGTCTTCTACTGAAGCAGAGTACAAGGTAGCTTGTTTTGCTGCATGTGAAGTAGTATGGTTGAGAAGGATCCTATGGCATATGGGAGTGCAGGATGAAGAACCAACTGTGCTGAGATGTGACAATCAGAGTTGCATCACCATTGCCAAAAATCTAGTGTTTCATGTGCACACCAAACATATAGAGATCCAATATCACTATGTGTGTGATTTGATCGAGGATGGGATAGTGAAATGGTCTACTATCCAATAGAGGAGAATGGAGCGGATATCTTCACCAAAGCACTTATAAAGGATCTGCTTCAAGTTCATCTTCAAAGACTCTCGGCATTGGGCCATCGAGGAAATAGTTCACATGCGGGCGGGTGGACATTGAGAGGGGTGTTAGATATGCTCAATACCCCACTCTCATAAGGTGATACCAATGATCCATGGTGCTCAAAGTTGTAAGGCCCCCATTATGAGGAGAAGCCATATGTGAGCCTGGATATTGGTTGAGTCCTGACTTGTATGTCAAATGAGATCTATGTGATCGGATAGCAAAAAGGTGACTGTTGTGGTCTAATCTTTGGGTTAGACGGAGTAGTTAAGTTGGTAGCAACTCGAGGCACATTGCATCGAGTTGCGGGGTAAGGGAGTTAAAAGGGGCTCCTATTTTGGGGTCTGGGGGCCGTGGAAGCAGACCCTAGCTAGGGGGTCCCAGGGGGGCTAGCGGCCCCCTGGAGGCGGGGGCTCAAGGGTAGCACCGGCCCCTTGACGGTAAAGGGAATATTCCCTGGCGACGGCCGACTAGTAGAGGCTCATATGGTTGGTCAGTTAGGCCGACCTAACTACCTTCCCGGGCTATAAAAGCTAAATCCCTTTACAGCCATCGATCATCTATCTTTCACCCAATCAGAGTTGTTCCAGCTAGCCTTAAGCTCTTCACCTATCTTTTGTCTAGATCACCATCTAAGCTTCACAATGGAAGTGTCGGGTGGATAGAGCCATATTTATATCAGTTGTTTGGAGTTAAAGAATTTGCTTATTCTCCTCTTATCTATTGTGTATTCTCTATCTCTTTCTCAGATTCTGTTCGCTACGCTGTGTAATTTTTACATCAGACACTCCATCCATTGCATGCCCATGAGCTCTTCTAATGGGCCGCAATAGGTGTATTCCTTGGGATGAGGCATCACCTCCTTATACAAATTTCGCGGGCACATGTAATATTTTTGTATATGATATTCAATTATTTTGCATATGTAAAGCATGATGGATACATACTTTTCTTACCACTTGCTCAAAGTCTAAGATCGCTTGATCAATGATCTCCTATTGAAACTCGTTGAAGTGTCGTACTTGTTTTATAAACAAGCGACGCTGTCGTCTCATTGCCAACTTGCATTGAGTGCAAGGACACGGGACATGCTGATTAAGATATGCCTCGCAATATTGGATATCGCGACTATCATCGTTCTCATTTAGTTTATGTTACCAAAAACAATAGGTTTTTGTTCCCCTTGTTGATGATCTTCCTTTATTTTAATCTCTACTCCTCTTTCTGTCCCTTTCCTTTTATTTGTTTGTCTCCCTCCATCTCTCTTTGTGCATTCCTTTGCTCTCCATGTTTCTCTGTCTTTATATATCCCCCTCTTTATTTCTCTCCCCGTCCATCTTTCTCTCTCTTTTTTTTCATTTTTTTATTTGCCTCCCTTCATCCTTCTTTGTTTCTCTTTCCACCCCTTTCTCTCTCTCTCTCTCTCTTTTTTTATTTGCCTCCATTCATCCTTCTTTGTTTCTCTCCCCCCCCTCAATATTTCTCTCTCCCCCATCTTCCCTCCCCACTACTCTCACTTCTTTTCTCTTTTCCTTTTCCTCCTTTCTTCTCTCTATATCTTTATCTTTTTTTCTCTCCACTCGCACTCGGTGTATCTCATTACAATCAAAATCAAAGATAAAAAAATAAAAAACTCATAAAACAAGGACATTCCATTCTCCCTCTTCCCCCTCTCCCTTTATTTTTCTATCATTCCGTTCTCTCTAATTCTCTCATTGTTTCCGTTTTTCTCTCTCATTCTCTATCGCTCTCTATTTGTTGTTCTCTCTATCTCTCTTTTTCTCCCTCTTTCCATCCCTTTTTCTTTCCCTCTCTTCTAGCTCTCTCTTTTTTTTTCACTCTCCTTCCTCTATTTACCTTGCCCTCCACATCTTCCTTCACTCTCCGTTTCTTTCTCTCCTCTCTCTCTTTCTTTCTCTCTTTCTCTTTCTTTGTTGCCTCTCTTTTTGTTTCTCCCCCCTCCTTGTTGTTTCTCTCACTCATTCTCCCGTCTCTCTCCCTTCATGTCTCATTTCTCTCTTCCTCTCTCTTTGTTACCCTTTCCCCCTTTCTCTCTCTCTTTTCCTCTATTTCTTTGTTACCTTTCCTCTTTTTCTCTCTCTCGTTCTCTCTTTCTCTTTTTTCCTTCTTCTCCCTCTTTCATTTCCTCTCTTTCTCTCTCTCCTCTTTCAATGCATCTCATTACAAAGCAAAAAAAGAAGAAAACACAAGAACAAAGCAAGAAGAGGCAATGTACCTACCACAAAGGCCCGAGAATGGATTCTTCACCTCCTCTTCATGATGTCCCTTCTTTCTTCCTTTTGCACTTCTCCCTCTTCTTTGCGTACAGCTATACGATGGTGAGGGTGGCAGTGAGAAGCTCTTGTTCTCTCTCTTACCCTCTTCCTTTTCTGCTCTCTCTCAAGGCGACGATATCTTTTGCTTTCTCTTGGAAATGACAATGCTAGTTGCGATACAAATAGCGACGCCGCTATTTTATGTTGCGAACCCTCACCGCTATTTCCCCATTCCCTTGTAGTGCAAGTATGTGATGGCCTTATTGAGGTCCCAAAATCTCCCACCTTGCCCCATAAATGAGCTAAGCTCCAACTAAGGCCTTCTAGCAACTCTAATTTAGCCACCTTACTTCATCCTTGACATTGGTCACACCACAAATCTTAGTGGATAAGTATTGTAAACCTCAACCTTGACTTAGACACCACACTCCTCTTGATGGGCCTCATCTATTAGTTGATGTTCCATGAGCATTAAAGAATATTTTAATAATTCTCATCAATAAAATAGAGTTTTCATGTACTAAGTTTTATTAGTAACAACATTGTAAATTGCAAAAAAGGGAGAGAATACTTGGTCTTAAAACTATTAAGTCTACTAGAGTCTATCAGTAGCCCATGATGTTTCAATGTTTATAATACAAACTCATTATTATGTATATTTTATAGTCATTTTTATTGCAACCAATGTTGAGTTGTTAGCTTCTTATTCCTGAAGAGTTCATGAGTGATTAGTGTTGTGACAAGAGTAAAACTCCTCAAGTGTTGGGCCATGGATGCTCCTTAGCCATGCATGCTTATGGAGATACTAGAAAGAGACAACTAGAAGTATGCAAAGCATGAAAACTTATTGTGAAAGATATGATTCTCTCTCCCTTTGTTAAAGAAACCACACCTAAGATCTAACAATGGGGGTGAGTATGTCCCTAAAGACTTTGAGTAATTTTGTGACAAGAGGAGTATTAAGCGTCACTTGACTACCCCTTACATCCCTCCCTAAGGTACTAAGGATATGACACATCAATACTCCTATCTTTAACATGAGATGTCTTACAAATTTTGTTTAAAATTTTGAAGGTTTATCACTATGTTTTTCAAAGTTGATTTGGAACTATGTTTTTTAATTATGAAAAGTCGATATCAAAATCCTAAGAAAAAGATATGAAAATTCCAAACCTTGGAACATTCAAGTTTGATGCAAGCCGTCTCTCATCATGGAGGAAAACTCTAAACAAATCTAGCTAGGAGCACAACAGTAGTGTATACTTTGATGCAAATGTTTTCTTGCTCTCATCCTTCAATCCACCTTTGGTGGAAATGGTTGGGATGAGAGGTTTCTCCTTAGCCTTAGAATTTGAAAACTTATGAATATTTGATTTTTAAAGTGATATTTACTTAAATTGTGGGTTTTAAGTTGGTAAAATCAAATTATCAATATCATCAAACAAGTGTTTTTTAATCCAACAATCATGTCCTAGATTCTAACCTAATAATCTTTTGTGGATGGATGCAGGTATAGCTCCGAGGCTTTTGGTTTTGGGGTTTTGCTACTGAAAACTTCCCAATTGTCTTTCTAGTTGATGTAATCATAGTGTGATGTTTTGAAGACTAAAGAAACATGGATGATTTTCTAATGGATGCAATCATAGTATGATGTTTTGAAGATTGAAGACACATGGGTGATTTTCTTTTAAAAATTTCTTTTGAGCCTTGTTTTTGAAAATTTGGAATCTTATTATTTGCCTTATTCCCATATTATTATTATTTAATGAAAATTGTGAAAAGTTATTTGTACTCCTTAATAATATATGGTTCAAATTTGATTTGAAGGGAATTATGACACACACACACACACACACACACACACACACACACACACACACACACACACACACACACACACACACACACACACACACACACACACACACACACACACACACACACACACACACACACACACACACACACACACACACACACACACACACACACACACACACACACACACACACACACACACACACACACACACACACACACACACACACACACACACACACACACACACACACACACACACACACACACACACACACACAAAGAGCAGACTCGTATGATTCATCTAAGAATATTAACACTAAGGTTAACAATGTGGCGAAAAACAAAAAGGAGTATGATGGAAAAGGTTGGGTCTTCCTTCAGAGCTCTAAATCGAGGGATTCTACCTAACCAGAGAACAAATATGCCACATTGCAATCATATAAGCTATCACAAAGAAAAAGTCGTGGATATTTGAAGAGGAATATGAAAGAGATAATAAAAAGAGTGAGAGTGTTGCGCTTAGAAGGCAATATACGAATAGGTGGCAGCCATCTCAATTTGCTTCAACTTCTATAGGCAACAATGCAACTTATCTGGCATGACAAACCACTATCGATAGCAAGAGAGCATGTGCACAAGGAGAGAAGAACGTCTATGATTTGGAATTCAATGGGAAAAAGGCCATAATACAGGCCTGTGAATAGCAACATCACTTTTTTCATCTCTGAAGGGTTTCCTTCTACCTATCTTTCACTCCATCCTCAAGGGCTAGAAGAAGGCAAGGTTTTACTTTTCCTATAAGCGTTCTTCCTAAGTGTCTGATTAATGGAGAAGAGCCTAAGAATACAAAATCTAGTTAAGTGCACCCCTTGGTGAACACCTTTGCAGAACATATAGTCAATGTAGAATGGGTAAGCTCCTCTGTATTTTCTTCCACTTTAGATGTTAAAGAGAATTATTGACACATAGAGCATGAACATACAAGGGGGTTTGAGAGACATATGTGGGGACGGTTTTCCAAACAAATCTAGATGATAAGGTTACATTGGGTGTTGACCTAAAGCAAGATTACTAGTAGCTCTAGAAAGCATGATTACTATGAATCAAAGGTGCCATAGAGGTAGGCCAACACAGTAACTTAAGCAATAGTAGTAGCAATGACCTTTGCCATAGGTGTTGAGTCAATACCAATAGAGGAATATAGAAGCTATGAAGGTTTAAACTGGAAGGTCGAGGCTATTTAAGAATAGCACAAAAGTAGATAGTTTGTGCTATCCAGATTTCCTACAACTATTTGGTCAGAACAAGGTGCAATTAGTTTGGTTGTTCTAGATATTTCAAGTAGAGAAGAAAAGATTTACTCTACAAGCTTTAGTGTAGGCCTTTATACAACATCAAGTTCACATCTCCATTTAGACTTATAAGGATAGTGGTTTATTGCATGGATTAAAGCCCTTTTTGGGGTCTACAAGCGTACGACATGTCACTAGCAACCACTCTAGCAACTAGCATCAATGTTAGTACTCCTTTGCATGATGTGTAAAAAAGATAAGAAAGTAGGAGTTGTTAGCATGAACTACCAGAAATCACATTAAAACAATGAACGATATTTTAGGCAGTTTCAATCAGTCCAAGTAGAGGGGGAAATCAATAGTTTGAAGGGCTTGCAAAAGGCATATCACAACACTCTCAATGACATTAGTAGAAGCTTCTATTCTTCTAGGGGATTACAAGGGGAAATGGGTCTTTTGGAAGTACTTTTAGCATAGGAAAAGTGCAAGGCTATTAACAATAGATGTTTCACACTTATGATTTCAGCATCAAAAGTCTACAGGACTGGTGGGATTTTGTGGAGGTAAGGAAACTAAATTCCTTGAGGTGATGTTGTAGATCAAGATTGTGAAATCATTTGAAGGAAATTGCTTTGACAATCAATGTATTGGCAATAGTAACATGACTGCAGTAAACAATTGCTGCCATATTCCACATCCTCATTGAGATTAGACTACTGATAGTGGATGTGCTAATTATGTTGTTATGAAGCAAGATCATCATACAAGGGGTTTCTCTACTTGATGGGCTTTTAGTGGAATGAAATGGAAGCTAATAAAGATATTATTTGCTAGAAATATTCCATAAGGAAAAATTAGTTCAAAGCTTATCATCTATATGATTAGCCACCTGGCACAAATGGAGAGTCAACAACCTTTCTTTGATATCCTCGCTGAAGTGAAACTATTCCTAGTAGATATTGGGGGTAGTCTCAGCTAGATTTATCTCCTTAAGTTGCTATTTTAGATGACAAAGGGCAAGTCAATAAACCCATGACTATGCTCCTTGGCCTTCTTCATATGCTAGGGAAGAGCTTTGTGGTGGTTATTTTACAACTCAAATGATTCCAAAATTACAAACTAGAGCATTTGGAAGTTGAATCCAGAGGCTATAATTTTGGAGCCATCCATGGTTTTAGCATTCATACATGTTGATGCTCTACATAAAAGTATCATAGCATCTCAGTAGATGTGATGGCCATGATTGTACAGTATGTGTTGTAGCTCTTACGGCTACATGTTGTTAAAAAATAAGACATGCTTATAAACAAAATTAGTGATGATAGCACTTGTAGATATACAATTGCAAATTTGAAAGGCTTAGCATTGATGACTAAGAAATTATGTAGAGGAGAGCTTTGAGGATTCAAGAGCACTAAAAGCTGAATATAATACTTGATGTAGGAGTTTGTGCCATCAATGTAAAATATATATGCGTGAACAGAGTTTTGTGTCTGGAAATAATCTAAGCTACCAAAATGCAATGGCTAGATTATTTTTCTTAGATGCAGATAACCTATCCCTGATGCAATCAATATACTGACCAAGTAACCTATACTTCATTATTGTTCAGTATCTACCTAGATCTATAATGTTACTATCTTGCTTGACCTTGGCTTTTGCAGATTAACTACTCAAAATGCTACTTGTGTTGTGTTTTGAGCTGGAGCCTCACATGCTTCTCAGTTTGTCCCTCGAACTCTTTTGTATCTTGAAAGGTTGTGGAATATCAGAGCTACTGATAAGGGCATAAAATTGCAAAGGGAATAACACAACTAACCTTTATTAACCACTCTATTTGGAGCACCTAGATAAGAACCTTCTAATTGTCCACTCAGGGATGAACACATACCAAAGATGGATAGTCAACCAGTAGAATGCATATGACTATGATCAATGTTATGATAGGGTAAGGATCTCATTGTGGGACATTGGAATGAAGCTTTAAAATGCTTGGCTACATTTTAGAGGAGAACCTCTCCCCAAATGTACTAAACTCTTTTTGCATTTCTGAAAGCTTGCAACATCATATGAGCAATAAAGGGTAAAGAGATACATATTATGACAGTGAGGGAAGGTTACTACTATAGTTGATACACAATGGTACTACTAAGAGAGTCTACCATGCAGATAAGTTTCACCCATAACATTTATAGAAATGTGTTCCTGTTGATAACCAATCATTCCTAATTGTTGGTATACTCCACTGTGTGAATAGTTATAATACTTGTGATTGATTTAAGTAAAGAGATCAATTGAGGAGATATTTTCTTTTAAGCAAAAATGAGGAAGATTATTATATTCATCTCTTTGATTTAGAGATTTTTCTTAGTCTCCTATTCGCTTTTGCCCTACACCATGAGTAGGGCTACTCTACATGCAAATTGCATGTGTTGTGCATGCAAAAGTGTGATAAGTGCTAATGACCCGAGAAAATCACAAAAAAATATTTGTCTAACACTTTGTTGATTTTTTGTACATTTGGAGCTTTGAAATAAAGAAGAGGGTGGGAACAACCTCTTGGGAAATCCAAGAAATCACTGGATGGAAATATTTCATGGACTAGTTTACCAAGGGGGTGAAGAGTAAAGATCAATGGAGGAAGGTGAAGGAAAAATATATAATGTGAAAAGAAAAGATATGAAATGGATTTGGAGCCATCCAAAGGGCATGTGAGGCTCATAATGTCATGACTTTAGAGCCTTATGATAATTCAACTAAATGGGATCCTTCTTGGAAGCATTAGTGGAAGAAAAATCAGGCACATGATTTTGTAAGATTTTTAAAAATACTTCCACTCCGATCCAAAAAAACTTTTCAACATAAAAGTTGTAGTGCGTGAGCTGAAGTTTTGGCTAGTATTTTTTTATAATTTTTTGGAGCTACAACTCGGGAGATATGGCCAAAATGGTGGATGCCAACTTTTTCCAACTGTGGCGGAGACCATCTCCCAATTTTATACACACCCATACTTTCTTCCCCACACTTAACACTTCCATAAAACATCATTCATTAGACTCCCAACCCTTTCCCTTCTCTTCTCCTCTCTCTCAAGCTAATAAACCATTAGAATTCTCCTCCTAAATCACCCTCAAATCATTCTTAATTGTAGTAGTAATGTATGAACTCTCACTACTCTCTCTCTATTATTGCTAGATATGATCTTATTTTATGAAGATTCTCTATATTTTTTTATAGGAGAGCTCTTGGACTCAAGCTATGGGGGGGAGAATGGAGATAACTCACCTATGATGGAGCCTGATTAAGTACGAATTGGTCAACAAAACATCTAGATTGAGCTTTCACATTGGTGGAACCGCCTTAATGCAGCTTTGGTGGTGTTAATTCCTATTATATCTTAACCTCCTCCCTAAACACCCTCAAGGCCTATATAAAGAGGCATTCTCCTTTATAATTTGCAAGAAGAGAGAGAGCCAAGAGGCCTTCTTCAGCCCTATTGAGCCTTCCCCATTCTCTCTCATGAGCTTATGCAATTCATTCCCTTACTATAGCTTATGCATGCTCTACAATGTAATAAACCCATGCTATTAGTGTCCATATTGTGTATATTGGTTATGTCCCGAGGGTTCTCCATCTCTTAAATTTATTGATTCATCTATTTTTTTGTAGTTCTCTCTCTCTCTCTCTCACACACTCACTCTCTTTCCCTCTCTTAGTTTTCCTCTCTTCTCCCTCACAATCTCCTCTCCCTCTTGCATAGTGTCCTAGTCCGCTCTTCCATGACTAGGTGGTGCCCTTACCTCATTCACTTTGTGGCAGAAGGGAGTTTGGCATAGTATAGAGGCTGCTATACCGAATTTCCTTCGTCATAAATTGGTGCCCTCACTGAGGACATTCTCATCCATAATTCTCTACCTCCTTATGAGGGATGATACAACACATGGTGGTGCATCCTCTACAGAAGTGCTCCAAGTGACTCTTCTCCAACACCTTCACCAACTCTTTTTGAAGCTGGTTGAAGTCCATGACTCCCACATTGGTCTCCCAAGGAAGCCCAAGAAAGGAAGTATGCCTATCGGATGACGGCACGTATGCGGGTAAAAGATGTTCACCTTAGAAATTCCATTCTATCACAACGGAAAAAATCATGTTGCCATCAATTGCTAGGTTCTTATAATTGTGGTGTGTGCTTTGCAAACAAAGTGAAGGCCCTTCCCGGAGGTCCTCGTCTCCAAATCATCAAATCCCTCTCTCTCTCTGGCCTAATCCACATCAAAGGAGGACAACTATGCATGAACGGTATGGAGTTTTGTAGAGGTGCAAAGTATGGAGACTACCTTCAACTGTTGTTAGCTCGAAGGTTGGGTGTGGTTGAAAAGGTGGCCATCACACCTTATGAAATATATGTCGCCGAGGATGGACACACTAAGGCAAGAACAATCACTGGTGAGCAAATTCTCTGTATAGTAAAGTTGGTGGGTTCCAGAAAGAAACACTCTGGGAAAAATCCTTCATAATTCAAGAAAGTGCATTCCCTCTACTCCCTTAAGTAGTCTCCACTCATGAATAATAATAATGGCCCGAATTTCTACACCTTCCACTTTGTACAAAACATCCAAGTTAATTTATGCATCAGTAGGAAGATTTTATTCCAGCAACGCCTTGTCATGTACTTTGGGACTGAAAGATTAAGGAAGATTCTTGTATCACCAGAACCTATAATCTTCCCAATGCTAGACTACAATGCATCCTTCAATGTACATGTATTTATCTTATTATAATAGTTTCTCATAAATCACTACGAGTTGTATGGACCTATCCGTCCACTTGCTATGCAAACTGTGCATATTGTAGCCAATACAAAGCTTAGATTCCAAGGCATTATTAGAAGCATACTGGGGACTAGACGTCTTGTTGAAATCAATGCATCTGTGAACCCGTTCATCCTTCCCCTCATAAAGTACAACTTAAGTCTAGACGTGTTCATCTTTGTACTCTACTAAGGCAACATGGCATTTCCAAGCTTCTTTGGGCGCAATGGGCAAAATGCAGTGGATTTTTTGGACAACCTTGAGATGGCCTTTTTTGTCTCTGGGAGGGATGATGAAGCATTAAAGTTGAGGGCTTTTGCTTTGGTGCTCAAGGAAGAAGCTAGAATGTGGTTCCAAACTCTAAATCTGGCCCAAAGAGCTGAATGGGAGGGATTGAAGGCAGCTTTCTTGCAGAGATTTCAATAAAATAACTCAGCTGAAGAGTTATGGCAACGGCTTTTGGCCCTCCATCAAAGTAATCCTTATGGTTATGCAACTTATGAGGAAGGGTTTTTGAAGCTTTGGGGGTAGTGGTCAGACTCACTGAACCCTGGAGAGAGAGCTCCAAACTGCCTTCAAAAGGATCGATTTATCTCTGGTTTGTACCCCTTGCTCAGGGAGAAGGTAAAGGTGAAATTTTCAAACACTTTTGAAGATGCTTTGAAAATCACTAGGGAAAAAAATCGAAAGTTTCTCTACTAAGCCCAAGCTAGCCAAGCAGTTTTGGGAAACAACATCATAACTATGGAGGCCTCTCAAGTTCCCCCAAATGTATCTAATGCACCAGGCCTTGTTAGAGGTCAAGAAGACATGATCCAACAAATAAACAATCTTACTAATCAACTAGAGGGTTTGAGAGTGAATCTTGTGCAAGGTGTAAGAAGACCTATCGAGGGGAATGGTGGGAATCGACCACAAATGTGGTGACAAGCAAGGGAGATGTTGTGTTACAACTGTGGAGAAAATGGACATGGCATATACACTTGTCCTCACCCTAGAAGATATGATCACCCTGCCAGAGGTCCTTGACAACAAGTAAGCCCTCCTCATGCTAGGACTCAAGAGCAAGAGCAGTCACGACCTGCAATTTTACAACCACCTTATGTTCAAGCTGAAACCCTTGCCGTTCAACCAAATGTTAATGTCATAAAAATAGAGGAGGTGGTCAGGGATAGAAGGCTCCAAGAAGAAATAGCGAGAGGTAAGATGAAGGTAGATGTAGTAGAGACCATGCCTATCAAGCGGGCACGTGTCCAAACTGAGGCAAGCAAGGAAGCAATCAATGAGGTAAGTACATCACGGGCACCTAGAGATGAAGGGAAGAAGAGAAAGACTCGAGCTAGGACTAAAATTGATATCTCCGACTTCCCTTTGGGTTCTCGGACACAACGTTATGATCTGGTAACAGATGTGAGCTCTCAAGGGCCAAAAATTACTTGGCCACAACTACTTCATGTCTCTCCAAAGCTACAACGACAATGGTAAAAAATGGTAAGCACAAGGGCAAGTAAGGTAAAATGGTTAGTGCAATCAAGGCATATGGCCTCAAAGATATAGTGCCTTTAGTGGAGGCTCAAATCAAAGATCAATGGATTTGAAAAACATACATCGATAGTGGAGCAGAGGTTTGTGTCATGACAAAAAAGCTTATGCATCAATTATGTTTAGAAGTAATGGAATCCTCAACCTTTAGGGCAAAGATGGCCAACAATGATGCGGTCACATGTGTGGGTGTAGTGAAAGCTTTAAGAGTTTCTATTTTTAGAATCACTGCAGTAGTGGATGTTTATGTGATGCCATGAAAGGGAGAAGGATATCCCCTCATCCTAGGGAGACCTTGGCTTATGGGCATTGGAGCTAGGCAAGATTGGGCAACAGGAGATCTGGAGTTGAGGCCATGTAAGGTGGGTGGCCACGATCAAAAGGTGGTTTACAACTTGAAGAGTGGGCATCAAGAGAACCTTGAACTAGAAACGTCTGCCGATGAGTGGAGCTCAAGTGGACTTTCCTCATCGGTAAAAGAGGAAGAGAGTTCAAGTAGAGAGAGTGATGGCACTCTCAAAGTTATGGGCATCACCTTAAAGGAGAAGATGTGTGGGATGCTAGCCTAGAGAAGATGATATCCAAGGATATAAAGGATGAAGAAAGGGAGGGTTATGTGAATGTTCTGAAGAAGCATGCATCATTGTTTATTTCTGATTGTACTCACATTACAGGTGTCACTGCAGTGAAGCATCACATCCAACTCAAAGAAGGAAGCAAACCTATAGTACAAAGATTGAGAAGACTGGGAGTTGTGCAACAGGATGTACTATTGACGGAGGTGAAGAGACTCATGAATGCAAGATTCATACACCCAGTGGAAGATTTAGAATGGGTCAGTAGTAGTGAGGCCAAAGAAAAATGGTAAGTAGCGAGTATGCATAGATTACAAGCCACTAAATGCTACAACAAAGAGGGACCACTTCCCTCTCCCATTTCAGGATGAAATCTTGAATGACCAACTAGAAGAATCACTGCTAAGGAAGTGAGTAAATTCATCTTTGACCACATTTGTTGTAGGTTTGGTACCCCTCTTGAAATACTATTAGATAGAGGACTAGGGTTTAGAGCTAATGTGGTAGGTGAACTCATGCAAAAGCTAAATATTCAATGATGACACTCTACTCCTTACTACCCTCAATGCAATGGATTGGTGGAAAAGGTAAATGGAATGATTTGTAAAATCATCAACAAACAGGTACATTCAAGGCCCCGGGATTGGGACAAGCACCTTAGTGGAGCTCTATGGGCTTAGAGAACCTCATTCAAAACGATGTTAGGGTTCACACATTTTCATCGTGTTTATGGACAAGAGGCTCTTTTGCCTATTGAGGTGAAATTAGCTAGCCTTCGTGTATTAGGTGGCACAGTAGGCTCTCAAAGGGAGAAGTTACATCAAAGATTATTGGACCTAGAGAGGCTACAATTGGATCGTGATGAAGAAGCCATCAACCACTACTCCCAGGAAGCGGAGAAGCGTAGAGAAAAGTTCAACAAGAAGTTAATAGATAAAAAAATCAAGGAGGGATCTTTAGTGCTTCAATATGACAATCGCTTTGATAAAAGAAAGTATGGCAAGTTTCTCTACCGGTGGGAGGGACCGTTTGGGATCACAAAAAAATTCAACAATGTCTCCTACAAACTTCAAGATATTGAGGAAAAAGTGCACAAGACCAGGGTAAATAGATGGCACTTAAAACCCTATCACATCAGGGTGGGGTCAGCTCAAGATACCAAAGAGTGTCTAGAGGCATAAATACCTCTAGCCAGGTTGGGGGGGGCTATATGATCCGAGAAAATCACAAAAAAATAATTTTCTAACACTTTGTTGATTTTTTGTACATTTGGAGCTTTGAAATAAAGAAGAGGGTGGGAACAACCTCTTGGGAAATCCAAGAAATCACTGGATGGAAATATTTCATGGACCAGTTTACTAAGGGGGGGTGAAGAGTAAAGATCAATGGAGGAAGGTGAAGGAAAAATGTATAATGTGAAAAGAAAAGATATGAAATGGATTTGGAGCCATATAAAGGGCATGTGAGGCTCATAATGTCATGACTTTGGAGCCTTATGATAATTCAACCAAATGGGACCCTTCTTGGAAGCATTAATGGAAGAAAAATCAGGCATATGATTTTGTAAGATTTTTTAAAAATACTTCCACTCCAATCTAAAAAAACTTTTCAACATGAAAGTTGTAGTTGTGAGCTGAAGTTTTGGCTAGTATTTTTTTATAATTTTTTGGAGCTACAACTTGGGAGATATGGCCAAAATGGTGGATGCCAACTTTTTCCAACTGCGGTGGAGACCATCTCCCAATTTTATACACACCCATACTTTCTTCCCCACACTTAACACTTCCATAAAACATCATTCACTAGACTCCCAACCCTTTCCCCTCTCTTCTCCTCTCTCTCAAGCTAATAAACCATTATAAATCCCCTAGTAATGTATGAACTCTCACTACTCTCTCTCTCTATTATTGCTAAACATGATCTTATTTTATGAAGATTCTCTATCTTTTTTTATAGGAGAGCTCTTGAACTCAAGCTATGGGGGGGATAATGGAGACAACTCACCTATGATGGAGCTTGATTAAGTACAAATTGGTCAACAAAACATCTAGATGGAGCTTCCACATTGGTGGAACCGCCTTAATGCAGCTTTGGTGGTGTTAATTCCTATTATATCTTAACCTCCTCCCTAAATACCCTCAAGGCCTATATAAAGAGGCCTTTTCCTTTGTAATTTGCCAGAAGAGAGAGAGCCAAGAGGCCTTCTTTAGCCCTATTGAGCCTTCCCTATCCTCTCTCATGAGCTTATGCAATTCATTCCCTTACTATAGCTTATGCATGCTCTACAATGTAATAAGCCCATGCTATTAGTGTCCATATTGTGTATATTGGTTATGTCCCAAGGGTTCTTCATCTCTTAAATTTATTGATTCATCTATTTCTTTGTAGTTCTCTCTCTCTCTCTCTCTCACTCTCACTCTCACTCTCACTCTCTCTCACTCTCACTCACTCTCACTCTCTCTCTTTCCCTCTCTTAGTTTTCCTCTCTTCTTCCTCACAATCTCCTCTCCCTCTTGCATAGTGTCCTAGTCCTCTCTTCCATGACTAGGTGGTGGCCTTACCTCATTCACTTTGTGGCAGAAGGGAGTTTGGCATAGTATAGAGGCTGCCATACTGAATTTCCTTTGTCACTAACAAGATTTTATTACAGGACTTAGTATCTAGTTCTCTAGTAATTGGTGGATACATTGAGTAGAAACACAATGAAGCTTTCAATAGTATAGGAGAAACTATCAAGGGAATAGAAGTACATGGAAAGATCTATATGCTGGGACTATTGGAAAATCATAATGTTATACAATGCATTGGTTAGTACATATACAAAGTGTGGTGTACTCACAAATTCTTCAAGCCACTATTGTACTTCTGTTGAACTCCAAGACAGGGGTTCCATGGTATAAGATATAGGGCACACATTTAGAAGCATTGTATCTACATTGGGAGCAGGTGGTATACAATCTAAAATGATTCTTTTTGGCCTTGAAAAGGGGCTTGCATTACTATTTTGCATTCTATTTGGAGGAGGTTGGGACTACAATGAAAAGGCATACTCTATCTTCTACAAGAGACCATGATTCACCTACAAAGAGTGGTCGGGTACACAGAAAAAAGGGGGTAGGGCATGTAGGGCATGCATGTGATAGAAAAACCAAGGGTTGCAATTTGCATTAGGATAGTTCTTGCTTATTTTCTTAAATGCATTAGGGAAGCTTGTGCAATGACATAATATTTCCCCTAGGTCTTTTGAGTGACAGTGCATTACAACCTAAATTGACACACATACTAGCTTTTGCATAAGACTTGGTCCATAAAAGGCTCCAAGTTTTCTTAAATACAAGAAAATACACTTCTTACCTATTTCTTAGCTCATAAAAATCAAAAGTAGAAGATAGCTATAGTGAGGCTTACATGAGGAGGCATTCATCCATGAAACAGGAGGTGCAATCTATCATCATTTTTTATATCTTCATGTAGAGAAGGTGAATGTAGCTACTGTGGCATGGTTAAAATTTGGATAGCAAGTACACCTAAAATTCTATTACAAAATACACTAGGGGAAGTATCCATGAAATAAAAAATGATGAGTAGTCTTTAGCTTTCCAAGTCAAGATATAAGATTGAGATTAGGAGCAAGTCCTTCTACTCGAATAATAGTCAATGTCACTATTGTCACTACTTCCTTTGACCTTGGATCTTGATGCTCATTTTTTGGAAAATTTTGTGCATCTACAGGATATGTTACATTGGTTCTTATGGTTGACAATCATGCAAATACATTAATGTGTGCCACAGGGTTTCTGTGAGCCCTCATGTACTAAAGGTAATAGCCTATACTTTGCAACACCCTGACGAAGAGGGTTTGTATATTCATTTTTGTAGCATAAATATTTGCATATAATAGTGTGGCATCTTAGTCTATGACCAGCCTTATTTCTTTCCTTAAAATCATTATTGGATTTAGTTAGATTTACAAGTTTCAGTGTTCCATTGTCTTATTTTATGTTATCTAGTTGACCAAATGCATGAGCATTATCCATGTCTGGTATTTGTGGCAATTTGTTGAGTGTCTTTAGGTAGTGGATTGGCTTTCTATTTGAGAGTATGCACAAAGGCAATGTGTGAATGGGGATCCATGGCATGTCATCCAATGCCATAGTAAGCTCTTCTATATGCCATAGCAAGTCCTTTTGTGTGTAGATCATTGGCTAATATTTTTTATGGCAGGGCATGACTATAGGGGATCAAAAATCAGACTAATGGAGTGTTGCTCAAGTCTGGCATATAAAGTCAAACACAAAAGATCAGGCTGCACCTTCAAGCAAGTATGGAAATCCTTATAATGGCAAGTGCTATATAGTCTTGTACTTTGATCCAAGAGAACAAAGAGAGGAAGATGTTGTATTTTCTTAGTTGGGAGACTAGAGCGCCGTGGTAAGCAAACATGTTTTGTTTGGTGTAGTGGTGTGTATATGTGATTATCTTCTTTTTTCACAATTGCAAGCTTGTGTATTGGTACGAGACCCCTTCTTCAACAACACAATATGCCAATGGAATTGCAAGTCCCATACTTGAATTTGTAGTTTAGGTAATGCCTTTTGTTAGAATATAGTGCTTCTAGATTGTCTTGTCACTGTAATTGTGTAATTCTCACTGTAGTTGTGGTGGAAAATTGAAAGTTTCAATTAGGAAAACAAGCTTGAAAAAAGAGTGAAAGTCTGCCATGGCACTATCAACCAACCATCATAGCTTTTTTTTTTGTCTAGACAACCACACAATTGGGTGGCATCATTCTTAAATCATAGATGGACTACTCTTGTTGTGTTTAGGATCTACCTTGTGTATACCACATTCTTAGAGATGCTTCAAAAGTCATCAACTCCACTATCAACTCAATTCCCCCAATCCTTGAGGTGTGAAGACCAAGGGCTCATATCATTCTTATTTCTCTATACACACTTCTCTCATTAAACATTTGTCATATATTGTTATTGTGTGTCATTATACATCCTATGTTCTCTTTACTTGATGTTGGGGGTAAAGGCGCCTTTGCCTAGCCGCCCGTGTATTACTACACTGACAGTCACCGCCACTGCACACTGCAGGTGGTGGGTGCCTGTCACCATCACTTTATTCTTTATTCTTTTAGTGACAGTTTGAATAAAAGAAGGCCAGGTCACACATTGTGATTGTTGGAGTTCCCATTTCTTGCCTCTCTCTTTCTTGCTCTTGCTCTCCCACCATAGCTCTCGAGTGCAAGCCTCGATCCTTCTTACCTTTCAACTGGTATCAGAGCTCGGCTTTGTGACTCTTGAGCTTGGTTCATGGCATTCTCACCTTCCCATCGACTCCCCACTCGCATTGGGTCTTCTTCCCGGCAGCCATATCCAACTCCTTCAAGCTCCCATCACTCCCCGGCTTCCCAAGCACCTTCCCTGCCCCTTTGGGCACCCTCAAGGCATTCACACAGAGGTATTGCTTCACTCTTTACAGGATTTACCTCAGTTTTCAGCCCTCTTGAAATAGGGCAGCCATTACACTCCTAGCTCTCATTTCATATGTGGGGTGCTCTCCCCTTGCTGAAGCTTGTTTGAGGCCTTCCCTGGCTTTAACTGGACTCCTCTGAAGCTTGGCTACCATTTTTTGCAGCCCCAGGACCAGCATTTACAGTTGGCACAATCACGCATCCCTCCCATATGTGTCTTCAGAATTGACAATCACAACAACAGCTCTCCCCCTCCATTGGCACTTGGAAAGGCTCCATTTTGAGCATATGAACATTCTTTGATGCTTGGTTTTGATGGTTGATGTGTTGGCATAGCATTTGGACTGATTTAACACTGTTTTGGGACTATCATAACAGTCCACGGGCAGTTTATGACAATGTTACACTGACATTTGATGCTACAGCTTGTTTGGTATTGTCATTTGATGCCCAATTGGTCCCGTTTGATGCCCGAATGTTAGGGGAATGTATGCCTATTGTTTGGTGACCATTTGGAGCTGATTTTGTGCTAAAATTCTCAGTTTTTGAACAATAAATCATTTCTGTACACAGTTGGACTGAAGTCATTTTACTCATGTATGCTTATGCCTATGCTTTTCGGGCGATGTTTGGGGCATATATGATGATGTATTGACACTTGGGGCTCGACATAGAGCTTGGTTTTGATTTGGGATCATTGGTTGAGCTTGAGCTTGCTTTGGAAAGCATTTGGATGCTCCGTCTTGGATGTACTTATGGCATGTATGTTGCTTATGTTTGACCGGTCTTGACATGCTTAGCCTATGCCATCACTACATGCTAGTTACATTGTTTGGAGCCTATTGCTATTGGAGCTCGGTCTTGGCTTGACCTTGGATTCCCGGAGCTTACTTGAGCTATTTATTGGCTTGCTAGAGTTGTATCTTGGGATGTACTTGATGTCTTACATGCTTATGGATGCTACATGCGGATGCTCTACCGCCTACATGTTCGGGATGTACCATTGATGCTTGATCTTGGACACTTGTCAACTGGTGATTGTATATGCTTTGTCCGAGCTTCATTGCTTGATATTTACAGCTTTTGTGTCAGTGGGAGCGTCTTTGGATGCTTGACAGCCATTGAGCAAGTGGTCTATGCTCTTTGAGCTTTTGAGACTATTTGGGATCTTTTATCCTTTAGGATGATGCATGGTTCATATTTCTTGGTTCCTCTGATGCTTATGAGCTGACTCTTTGCTTTGGGTCCCTCTCTTTGTGAGCTGACACCTACTTGTGTCAAGTCTTGGTAGTGGCAGGAACACTTTGCCTCGTTGATTGGGGGTTGTGCCTACTCACTGGGGCAGATGTTTGTGTGACATGTTTGGGTGTTGGATTCATGCTTATCGATTGTCATATGCCTATTTACGCCCACATGATGTCGGCTTTGGTCTTGGCAGTATAACCAATGCACAGTGAGTATGCATATAACCAATACACAGTGCATGATAAGTCTTTTGATTGCAGCATAGTGCCTGCAAAGTCTAGTGTTAAAATTGAAGAGATCAATGTTAAGCAGCCTGAGGATGTTGATGATGATGATGATATCCTTGTAGCTTCTTCTAGTGCTTCGTAGATGATAGAGATACACTCTATGTATGCACAGTGTTGGCTCTTGGACTCAGTGCATCCTTTCATGTGACACCTTGTCGAGAGTGTTTTTATTTATACCGTACTGTTTCGGGCTTTGTGCGCTTAGGTGATGATAGCTCTCTTGATATTGTGGGCATTGGTGCTGCTAGGCTGCAGTTTCCTTCTGGCAGCATTTTTGTTATGCAGGATGTACGTCATGTACATGCTTTGACATGTAGTCTCATGTCAGTTGGATAGCTTGATGATGCAGGTTATCATATATCTTTTGGAGACTCTACATGGAAGATCACTCGTGGCAGACTTGTGATTGCGAGAGGTGCCAAGGCTGGCAGCCTCTATCCCTTGATTGTATCAGCTTCTTCCCTTGATCATGTTTTGTCTGTGGGTTCTATCCCACATGTATCTCTTTGGCATGCCCGTTTGGGCCATATGTCTTTGAATGGAATGAAAATGCTTTCTGGTTTGCAGTACTTATCGTCGCTTGATTATGCATGTTTTGATTCATGTGAGCATTGTCTTTATGGTAGGCGGACTAGGTCTATGCATAAGAAGTCTGGTAGGCCACGCATGAGTGAGCCCTTGGCATTGGTACATTCGGATGATGTCTATGGGCCCATGCCTTGTCAGTCTATGGGTGGTGCCAAGTATTTTGTTACTTTCATAGATGATTTTTCACAAAAAGTTTGGGCTTATCCCATTAACTTGAAATTTGATGTCTTGGCTGTGTTTCAGAGATGGCTTCGTACCTGAAGGGCACTGCAGATATGTGCATATGCTATGGCAGCCAGGATATAGGAGTCATGGGGTACACTGACTCTGATTATGTAGGACATGCAGATAGTAGGAAGTCCACTTCCGACTATGTATTCACATATGTTGGAGGTGTTGTTTCTTGGATGTCGAGGGTGTAGAAATGCATGGCCCTTTCTACTACAGAGGCCGAGTCTATTGCAGCCACTGAGGCTTGTAAGGAGGCCATTTGGTTGGGTCGTTTGGTTGTTGACCTTAGTATTGATGCTATCCCTATACTGCATTCAGATTCTATGAGTGCTATTCAGTTAGCCAAGAATTTGGTCTTCCATGCAAAGACGAAACACATTGAGGTGAGGTATCACTTCATACGTGGGGTTGTTGAGGACAAGTCTGTTGATCTTGTCAAGATCTCGACTGACCAGAATCCTATAGATCTGCTCAGAAAAGCCTCTCCATAGAGCACTTTGCCTTCCTTAGGAGGTTGATGGGCGTTGGATGAGACGACGTCTTTCCTCATCCTGTTGTACATGTGTATATGTCGTACTGTCTTTTCCTTTTTCTTTTCACTCCTCACTAGGGAAAATTTGCCTTTAAGTGGGAGGCTGTTGGGGGTAAAGGCGCCTCCGCCTAGTCGCCCGTGTATTACTACACTAACAGTCACCGCCACTGCACACTGTAAGTGGCGGGCACCCATCATCGTCACTTTATTCTTTATTCTTTTAGTGATAGTTTGAATAAAGGAAGTCCTGGTCACACATTGTGACTGTTGGAGTTCCCATTTCTTGCCTCTCTCTTTCTTGCTCTTGCTCTCCCGCCATAGCTCTTGAGTGCAAGCCTCGATCCTTCTCACCTTTCACTTGCCCCAACACTTACCATCCCTAAGAGTTTGGAAGATGAGGGATATTAAGGCTGAATTTTAAATTGGTTGTAGCAATTAGAAGTATGGGAAAATAGATTTCTATATGAGTCGATAAGAATAGATACAAGCTAGATTGTATACAGACTTGTGGGGCCTATGTTACTTAAGAGTTGAAGGTTACAATTAGATATTTGATGATGTCATGGAGAAGATGTACCATGAATATCATTGTGACTAAAACTCTAAAATTTTCCTAGTTTTCAATAATTACAAATCAGTTGGACTAGGTTGCATGTTTATCATGGTTGGAATGCTCCATATTTATCTCAAGGAATGAGCATCTCAATCTATAGTTGTGAGGATAAGTATAGTTGTTGGTAGTTTGTCTAATAAGTCTATTTCATCTCATAATTATATCCATCATAGCTATGTATATCATGCTTTAGATGGTGATATTGGTCCTCTTAGTCAGTACTAATAATCAAATTATTATGCTCTTTCCAGGATCTCATTAGAATAAATGCATAATTTAGTGCTTGCTTGATCACAAGGGACTTTCAATCATTCCCTATATAGGAAATTTTATGAGATGTAGGAAATTGGATGATATTTCCTATATATGCATTCATATATTCCCTACATAGAACTAGGGAATTAAATTCCCCACACTACTATTAGGGAATTACACATCAAAATAGAGTTTTTCCTACATTCTTTCAAAATTTCCCATATAAGAGAATAGGATCATGTGTTTCCCACTTCTAATAGTAGGGAATTATAGATCACTTTAGTAAATTCCTATGTTCTCTGAAAATTCCCTATATAAGAGAATGTAAGAACATCATTCTCCACTTTTGATAGTAGGAAATTATATGTACATATAGAGAATTGCATGCATTATCTCAAAACTCTTTGTATTGGAGAGTATAAGAAATTGAAGCATTGGTCTAGGTATTTAAGATCTAGCACTTAAAAAAAGTATAAATTTGTTAAGTTGGGATTGAACTTATGGAGATGAACCTTAGATTGTCTAAGAGCCATGTACCATAAGTACATGCATTTACACATGTGTACATCCATGCAGCATTACACATGCCCTCTCCACTCCTAGTTAAATAGTCATATCTAGATGTAGTTATGGACTTGTTTTTCCTTGGATTAAATCTTAGAAACTAGCTAGAAATGGTGCATATTGTACAATTGGGTAGCCCCTACCTAGTTAGTTGCTCAATCCTATGCCAAACATGGCTCTATTGTGTTTATTTCATGCCCATCAAATGCAACAATGCTTATTGCTTTTGCTCTAATAATTTACTCCAATAATTTGAGAATTTCTCCTCCTTACTCCTTCAAAAGTTTATTTCAATGGTGCAACAAGTCATGTGAAGGTAACATATGACTAACTAATAGCTAATTGCTAGCCAACATTTGAGTAGTAGAGTATAGGGGTGCTACTATCGTAGCGTGTGAGGTAGCTTGGATGCAAAATTTAGGGATAAAGATAGATATGAGAGTTGGCATTTCTTGTGGCAATAGAGAAACATAGAATTATTAAGGAATCTAATGTTTCATGCATGCATGAAACACATTGAAGTTCATTACTGTTTCATTAAAGAGCAGGTCTTAGTAGGTGATATTGATCATATAAATGTGAGCACAAAGGGGCAGTTGAAAATATTTTCACCAAGGCCCTAGGAGCAAAAAAGCTTTGATAATTTTGAATCTTACTTGTAGGACATGTCATGGAGTTGAGCTTTGGAGTTCTCAAATGTCAAGTTCAACAGGAGCTGATACTCATATACCTGGATGACTATTTCCACATTCATATTACTACTGTGGTTGGTACCTCCATTGGCATATCATTCTAGTGATACTTTATAGCCAAACATCTATTAGTGCACGTACTTGAATTATGAAATATCTATCTAGTCATCTTTTTGGTTAGTGTGTTCACACTATGGATGGCTTGTATATCATGCATGTTATACTCTCTCTCTATTCTTGGTACACTTTTATAGTGGAGAAGAAGAAGATAGTGACTCTTCTAGATAAGCTATAGCTCCCTATCAACCAACATACAATCATCCACGTTTCCACTAGCATTATCTTTTATTTATGCTCATTAATTTGATCTCGATCTGACTGGTTGCCACATTGCTAAGCTTGATTTAGCATGCTTGATGGCTTTTATTAGATTGCAACAAGAAGTCTATTTGTAGAACTCTACATTCTCTACTTTTCATCTTCCTATTGCCTTATCTATTGTGGTAAAACTAGAGTCTTCCTTGTTTACCGTGAAGGATCTTTCCCTCTCGCCTGCTGGACTGTAGATTGCAACCTCTACATTCTTTGTGCTAGAGAAATCACCACCTTTGTGATCAAATCAAAGCAACAACAATCAACTTCTTTCAAAATTTAGCTCCATAGAAGTAGATTTGACCTCCCTTTTTTCTTCAAGGCTCCTCAGTTTGGCCTACCATCTTTTTCTCCATCTCCATGCTCAGGAAGGGCACCTCCAATTACCCCCTACCATTCACACATGCAATGACTAGTTGATGTCTCTCTTGCATTTGCTTCAACCCTCTAAACATTCTCCTCTAGTGATGCCATGTAAAATGTTTGGCGTACCATCAGCTACCCTCTCCTCCAATCATTATCCTTGCAAGGTACTTCTATTATCTCTCTGCTCTTCTCCTCCCTTTCAAACTGTGTTGATCACCCTATTCTTCATTTGGGTAGTGTTTATGGTCGAACTCCTCCTCCATGATCTTAATATCCTCCTCTCCACTCCTTCATTCCATGATTTTCTCTCCCCATAATTAGCACCACACATTAATGCCAATAATAATAGGATGATTGCATGCCAAAAACCACCAAGGAGCCCATAAACCTAGCCTTCTTCTTACAAAAAAAAGACTTCATGTCCCAAAAAAAAAAAAAAACACACCTACATGCCTAGAAAAGCATGCTTTCTTGTCTCTAAAACCTAGCTTCAAGCTAGAAAGTTTTATGCTAGGCTTTTGTATTTCCGATTACCACCATTTCAACCTAAAGAGAACAAGGAACTTACAAAAATCATGCGAAGGTACTTTTTTTCTGAACACAAATCCTGCAAGCACTTAGGAGTGCACATCTTCCGTTGACATGTCCAGGACTTCAAGGTCTAGCTCAATAGCCCTAGAAGTTTTATTACGAACTACTCCTCTAAGGTCATCCTTCAACAACACATTATGTGTTAAGAACTTTGCATAGTGGTGGAAAATAATTGTCACAACATCCACCCCCTCCAAGTTTGCACATCCTTGAGATGTGCCAATGATGCATCCACCTTGGTCAAACACCCATATTGTCAACTGTTTGCTCATCATGCACATAAGTAGGCATCCCCCTCCATTATAGATCAAAATAATGGATATCTATACAACTTTGGCACCACACCAAGAACCCCCTCTAGGGTCATAAGCTCGCGAATAGCTCTCATATATTCAAGGAATTTGAACCTCCATATACATAGCAACATGTTTGCTCTTTCATAATCATGCACATGGGAAGCTGCTTTTGTTGACCCTTTTGATACACATCCAACATAAGCTAGAGCATCACTAGTACCCACTACACTTTGATTGTCATTGAAAACATCAACGCAATCCTTATCCTCAAAGATCTCTAACTTTCAAGTCAAAGCATTAAAAAAACATCCAAATCATTCTCCATCTGCACAACATCACATCTAACATCCTCTATGGGCACATCCCCTCGAGCTCTCGAACTATCGCACAAACTACAACTATATCCTGCAAATCATGTGCATCTAGCAAGTCATCAATATCCCTCTCATTCCAAGCGTCAAGTAAACATGAGCCTCAAAAGCTTATTTATATGCACTAAGAAAATCTATATATGCAATGGCTGACTCCTCCATTGCAAGCTTTTCCAAGGCATCAGTGGCATGACTAGTCATCACATCAATAGTCTCTACTGCATCTAGTAGTACACGAGCCTCATAGGATTTCTCATAAGCACTTAGAAAAGTTGCATTTGCTTTGTCCATCTCATCCACTTTTGGTTCTTGTAAGGTATCATCTATATGGGTACTCACAACATCAATAGTATCTGAATAAACATCTTCTGAAAGGTGACTTCAAACACATTGAAGTTCATTACTGCTTCATTAAAGAGCAGGTCTTAGTGGGTGATACTGATCATATAAACGTGAGCATAGAGGGGCAGTTGCAGATATTTTCACCAAGGCCCTAGGAGCAAAAAAGCTTCCATGATTTGAAATCTTACTTGTAGTACATGTCATGGAGTTGAGCTTGAGCCAGAGTGCTCAAATGTCAAGTTCAAAAGGAGCTGATATTCATATACCTAGATGAATATTTCCACATTCATATTACTACTCTGGTTGGTACCTCCATTGGCATATCATTCCAATGATACTTTATAGCTAAACATCTATTAGTGCACGCACTTGAATTATGGGATATCTATCTCGTCATCTTTCTGGTTAGTGTATTCACACTATGCATGGCTTGCATATCACGTATGCTATACTATCTCTTTATTCTTGGTAGCTTTTATAGTGGAGAAGACAAAGATAGCGACTCTTCTGGATAAGCTATAGCTCCCTATCAACCAACATCCAATCATCCGCGTTTCCACTAGCTTTATCTTTTATTTATGCTCATTAATTTGATCTTGATCACACTAGTTGCCACCTTGCTAAGCTTGATTTAGCATGTTTGATGACTTTTATTAGATTGTAGCATGAAGTCTATTTTTAGAACCCTACACTCTCCTCTTTTCATCTTCCCATTGCCTTAGCCATTGTGGTGAAACTAAAGTCTTCCTTGTTTTCCATGAAGGCTCTTTCCCTCTCGCCTGCTAGGCTACAGATTGCAACCTCTATCTTTTGTGATGCTAAGAAAATCACCACCTTTGTGATCAGATCAAAGCAATGACGATCAACTTCTTTCAAACTTTAGCTCCATACAAGTAGATTAGACCTTCCCTTTTTTCTTCAAGGCTCCTCAGTCTTGACTTGCCTCATGCTAATGTTGTTTCCTTGAAGCAAGGTCACTCACTTCAAAACCAATCTCATTCTCAACATTGCAACTACCAAAGCGGCCTATCATCCTGGACATTCATAATGGAACCTTAGCTCAAGCTTAAAATGTCATTGAATGCACCTCTTTTTCTCCATTTCCAAGGTTAGGAAGGGCACCTCTAATTACCGCACACCCTTCACACATGTGATGATCAGCCAACCTCTCTCTTGCATTTACTTTAACCCTCTAAAAATTCTCCTCTAGTGATGCCATGCAAAATGTTTGGCCTACCATCAGCTCCCCTCTCCTCTAATCATTGTCCATGCAAGGTATGCCTGCTATCTCTCAGCTCTTCTCCTCCCTTTCGAACAATGTTGATCACCTTGTTCTTCATTTGGGTAGTGTCTATGCTTAACCTCCTCCTAATTCATGATCTCAATCTCCTCCTCTCCACGCCTTCACTCCATTATTTTCTCTCCCCATAATTAGTGCCACACATTAATGCCAAGAGTAATAGGATGATTGCATGCCAAAAACCACCAAGCAGCCTGTAAACCTAGCCTTTTTCTTATAAAAAAACCACCAAGCAGCCTGTAAACCTAGCCTTTTTCTTATTAAAAAAATAGCATTCATGTCCCAAATCAAAAACAAAAACACGCCTACATGCCCAAAAAAGTATGCTTTCCTATGTCTAGAAGCTAGCTTCAAGCTAGTAAGTTTTATGCTAGGTTTTTGTATTTCCAGTTACTACCATTCCAAGCTAAAGAGAACAAGGAAATTACAAAAAGCATGCGAAGGTGCTGTTTTTCTGAACACAAATCCTACAAGCACTTAGGAGTGCACATCTTCCATTGCCATGTCTAGGACATCAAGGTCTGAACCTAGAATTTTTATTACGAACTACTACTCTAAGATCATCCTTCAACAACACATTATGTGTCTAGAACTTTGCAAATTGGAGAATATCTGGCATGACATCCATCCCCTCCAAGTTTTCACATCCTCCATATGTGCCAATGATGCATCCACCTAGGTCAATAAAATAGACTTCACAAAAAACACACTTGCATGCCTAGAAAATCATTCTTTCTTGTCTCTAAAAGCTAACTTAAAGCTAGTAAGTTTATGGTAGGCTTTTGTATTTTGGGTTACAACCATTCCAACCTAAAGAGAACAAGTAACTTATAAAAAGCATGCGAATGTGTTTTTCTTCCGAACACAAAACTTGCAAGCACTTAAGAGTGCACATCCTCCATTGACACATCCAGGACTTCAAGGCTTAACTTAATAGCACCAGAAGTTTTATTGCTAACTACTCCTCTAAGGTCAGCCTCCAACAACACATGATGTTTTGAGAGTTTTGCATAGTGGGCAATAATCATCACGACAACATGAGTTTAACAACTCTAGAAATGGAGAGAGAGGTGGCAACTTTCTCTTCGCCCAACAAGAACTAGTATATGCTTACATTGGCCCTTTCCTCCATATCTCTTCATACAACCACCTTATATCAAGTGCACATAATATGTGGGGTGCCAAAAGGGTTGCCCTTATATATAGGCTACAACTAGAATGAGTCTTGAGAGGAAAAGTCCTAAAAGAAACCCCACAAGAGAGATCCTAATAAAAAATTATAAAGCAATATACAAAATTTTAACATCTCCTCTTGATGCTCAATAAATGTTATGGGTAAACAGATGTTAAAATGATTAAAAGACTTCAAAAAAATGCTAGATTCATGGTTGTCCTAGTCCTATGCATAGACTAGATGTGCATGAGGGAGAACACAAAAAAGACTCCTCAAGTCAAAGCATGGGATGAAGAAACAACTCCCCACATATGGTTGCTTACCAATGTCTAGGGTAGTCCAAGTAAGAGTTGCTCAAAGTTCATGAAGGGCATCCTATTCTCATCAATCATACATAACATTTGAAAGAGCACTCAATGTAGAAGAAAAAACCAATCCCAAGCTGCTAATCACATTGAGGACTAGACTCACAAATGACCTCCCAAAATGTAGCAATGGATTCATTGAAGAAAGTGAAACAGAAGTACACCCAATAAGTACCACAATCCTCAAGGTGAATGGTCTAATATTTCCTAGGAAGGCACTAGTTCCTCCTCTTGAAATACCACTTCATGTAATCCTCCCATTGATCAAATAAACTAGGCAGGTTGTCACCATGAGGTTAGAGAAGAAGCTCTTAGGTGGGGATGGCCACATTGGGCCACCTCATCTTGGGTCAAAGGCTTTGTATTGGTAGCTATAGCTGAATCTCCTACATGTTGGGTTTTCTTCTATGAATAATCTTTAGCGAGATTCCTTCTTGCCATGAACCCAATAGTGGTTCTTATTCTTCTTTCTTTGCTTCACTCTTGGGGAGTCCACCTTATAGAATATGTAAGATACCATGTGAGTTCAAACAAAAGGATATTATATTTAGTAAAACTTATAGGATTATTTTACAAAAGGAGTTTTTGAATTACAAGTTGAAAAAAATTTGTAAGTTTAGTAAAGTAAAAGGGGTCATTTTAAGGCCTTATAGCATGTAAAGAAAGGGTAGAGTCTTAATATCCTTTGAACACATGTTATATGGATGATTTCTTATAGGTAGACTCCCTAGGGCTTCATTGGGAAGGCATTAGTGGTTGGTATCCCCTATGGCTTCCCTTGCACTTGCATTGATGAAGTTTTAAAGCATCAACTTTTGGAAATGATAATCAATCTTAAATACATCATATCATTCCAAGTGATACAATTCAGATCATGTTTCAGCATTGGTTCAAAGGAGCCCCAAGTCTCCCACCTTGAAGCATAAGCAACTAAGGTAGCTTCAATTCTCCTTGGTTTCCAAAACAAAAGTTGAGAAGAAGATGCCCAGTTAAGATGGAGAGTAATGGACTACATCTCAAGTTACCAAAACTCTTATATGCTCTTGGAGATTTAGCAATAATGATGGTTCATTGGATTATTTTTCTTGGTTGGTAAGCATTGGAGAAATAGAATCTTCAAGTTGCACTTAGGATTATTGACAAGCCTAAGAGACATAGACGGGTTGATAGGGAGTTTGGAGGAAGCACAGTAGTAAGAGGATCAATTTAAGATTGCAAAGTAAGAAAAATAAGTGTGTTGTGCATTTATGCTAATTGTATTGTGCTTGGAAAAAGCACAAGTATTTGAGTAGCTTTAGCATAGGCTTTAGCCTCTTAGACCTCCAATGCGGGCTCAATGGTAAGTGATGATTGGAAACAAAAACCATGAACAGGGAGTAGCAACAATAGGAGAACATAGATGCTTTAGCATGAAGAGTGAGCTATCCACTTGGGGTAGCTAGATGAGGTTCGAACGCAAGTCAGAACTCAACTAGTAGGAAGAACTTTTAAGCAACAGTATCCTAGCAGCAAGTAAAATATAAGTGGAGTGAAGGCTCAAAACAACCTAGTCATTAGGGGCATCCCCAAAAATTCCTTTAGGTAATTACGTAGCTATAGAAGCCACAAGACATGCCTTCAATTTAAATTATAACTAAGGGCAACAAGCAACACCATCTAGGAATGGAAACATAGCAACTACATCCCCTCAAAACTACAAAACAATATAGGGGAGGAGCCATTTGGATTTGATCATTAGCCCACAAGAACTACATGACATGCGAGCGGCCTCAAGCACTAGAAAATGCAACACCCACCACTAGGCGCCATGCTTTCTATACATTGCTGCTAGCATAGCTAATCTACTATGGATATACTACTTGAAATCTGATTGCATCACCCCCCCTTTGTAGGGCCTAGGTAGGCTGGTCAGGTTGCAGGTCTGATTGACCTCCCACTCATTCAACAGATCGGGCATTTCTAGTTGACCAAGCCAACTTGGCTCATCCACTGCTGCCATTCATTGCATCACTCATTCAACAAATCTTGAGAAATTGCTTTGTGACTTTGCAAGAATCTTTCTTTTGTTTCATGGAATAAAGGTATGCATTCATTGTCTCTAAGAAGACTTTTTAATTGTGCTTTCAAGTGAATCCCTGTGTTTTTCCAATTTAGGTGTCTTAATTGTGTATAGTAGAAGGGGACACCATGAGGGCACTATTCTTTGTAACGATTAATTTTGAGCACGCCATAGCCATTGACATGCATACAACATGAGACATGTTCTTTTGCAAGGAAGGAGAGTGTTACAAGTCTTGAGAAGACTCCACAGATTTTGGCAATTCTTGATAACTATTATACTTCATGGGTAGCCATTACAAACACTACAAGGATATTAATCAATAGTGACAGGCAGTTCCAATGCAAATTAGCTCTGTTGTGACACAAATAGCGATGGTACTCAGACAAAAAAAAAACGGGCCAAAACTTGAGCGCGACATTTTACTGCGAAGAGCAAAAGAGAGAGCGAAAGAGATATTGTGTTTGGGAGGGAGAGGGAGAGAAAGAGAGAGAAGAAGAGCTTCTCATCGTCGCCGCCACCATTCGCAAAGAAGAGGAGGAAGTGCACGAAGGGCGAAGAGGAGCCGCCATTGCAAAGAGGAGACGAAGAATCCATCCTCGGGCCTTTGCGGTAAGTGCATTGCTTCCTCTTGGTTTGTTCTTGTTTTTTCTCCTTCTCCTTTTTGTTTTTGTTTTTGTAGAGAATGATGTACATTGAGGGAGAAAGAGAGGAAATGAGAGAGGGAGAAGAAGAAAGAAAAAGGAAAAAAGAACGAGACAAAGAGAGAATAAACATGAAACATAATAAAGAAAGAGAGAAATAGAGAGAGAGAGAGGGGGAGGGAGAGAGGAGAATGAATGAGGCAACATGAGGGGGTAGAGAAAAACAATGAGAGGATTTGCTCTTGCTCTTTAATTTCTTCTTTTTTTGTTTGTTTTTTTTACAATGATGTGCATTGAGGGAGAAAGAGAGGAAATGAGAGAGGGAGAAGAAGAAAGAACGAGAGTGAGAGGGAATAAACATGAAACATAATAAAGAAAGAGAGAAATAGAGAGAGAGAGGGAGGGAGAGAGGAGAATGAATGAGAAAACACGAGGGGGTAGAGAAAAACAAAGAGAGGGTTTGTTCTTGTTCTTTAATTTGTTCTTTTCTTGTTTGTTTTTTTTTTACAATAATGTGCATTAAGGGAAAAAGAGAGGAAATGAGAGAGGGTGGAGAATGTGGTGCATTGAGGGAGAACGATAGGAAATGAGAGAGGGAGAAGAAGAAAGGAAAAGGAAGAGAGAACGAGAGAATAAACTTGAAAGATAACAAAGAAATGGGAAAAGAAAGAGAGGGAGGGAGGGAGGGAGAGAGGATAGTGAGTGAGAAAACATAAAGGGATGGAGAGAAACAAAGAGAGGGGCAACAAAGAAAGAGAGAGAGAGAGAGAGAGAGAGAGAGAGAGAGAGAGAGAAAGATAGGAAATAAGAGATGAAGAAGAAGAAAGGAAGAGGAAGAGAGAAATGGCTATCGCGTCTGCTGTACTCTCGTGTTCTGAAACTGTTGAGCAATATGTGAAAGGTGGGATGATGGCAGTAGTAGTAGTAGTAGTAGTAGTAGTAGTAGTAGTAGTAGTAGTAGTAGTAGTAGTAGTAGTAGTAGTAGTAGTAGTAGTAGTAGTAGTAGTAGTAGTAGTAGTAGTAGTAGTAGTAGTAGTAGTAGTAGTAGTAGTAGTAGTAGTAGTAGTAGTAGTAGTAGTAGTAGTAGTAGTAGTAGTAGTAGTAGTAGTAGTAGTAGCAGCAGTAGCAGCAGTAGTAGCAGTAGTAGCAGTAGTAGCAGTAGTAGCAGTAGTAGCAGCAGTACTCTCGTGTTCTGAAACTGTTGAGCAATATGTGAAAGGTGGGATGATGGCAGCAGTAGTAGTAGTAGTAGCAGCAGCAGCAGCAGCAGCAGCAGCAATAACAGTAGTAGCAGTAGTAGCAGTAGTAGTAGCAGTAGTAGCAATAGCAGTAGCAGTAGTAGTAGAGATAGAGAGAGAGAGAGAGGTTTTGTTAAAGGTGCACCTTGGGTGTGTTCGATGCTTCGGGAAGGTGCGAAAGACCAAACGGAAAACAATGAAGGTCGTGATGTTCAAGATCGTGAGGTGTATCTTAATCAATGTGTCCCGTGTCCTTGCTCTCAATGCAAGGTGGCAATTAGATGAAAACATCGATTGTCTATATAATATATATGACGCTTCAGTGAGTTTCAATCAGAGATCATTGTTCAAGAAATCTTAGACATTAAGCAAATGGTAAGAAAAGTGTATATCAATCATGCATTGTATTCGCAAACTAATTGAATATCATATACAGAAACATTCGATGTGGCCGTAAAATTAACTACAGGGAGGTGATGTCTCATCCCAAGGAGGAGTGCATCTATTGTGGCCAGTTAGAAGAGTTCGTGGGCATGCGATGGATGGAGTGCCTGAGCCAATCCACCACTTGGAAGGCACTGCCTAGTCTATACCGTCAATACCAGAGGAGATAGGCAGCCTTTCAAACTTTCCTACAATCTTGGAGCCTGAGATGGAGGCAATGATCAATGCATTGATGCCCATGGATGCTCAGACATCTGATCTACTTAGAGAGAAAGCATCCATACCATTATATGATAGCTGATGAGTATCTCGCCTGAAGACACTGCTTGCACTCCTAAGTGTGCAAGAAAAATACGTGTGAAGTGATGCGAGTGTGACTGAGTTGTTCAAGTACCTTCTACGTATGCTTCGTTGATTTCTTTTCGGTACCATTATAAAAAACAATTGTGCTTTTTCAAGGTGTTTTACGATTTCTTTTCAGGTTGCTAAAGTATCATATATTACCACTTGCAAATACCATGCCTGAGTCTCGTGATGATGCGCGACATGTTTTATGAAAGCTTGGCATGGACTATAATAACATCCATGCATATGTCAACGATTGCTGCAAGTCTTGTCGATACCTGTGAGCACCACACTTTGGACAAGTCTCCATTATCTCGTACTCTCCTCGAAACAACACACAATCATTGACATATGCATGGATGCTATTGTAGTCTATGCCAAGCTTTCATAAAACATGCTGCACATCATCACGAGACTTAGGCATGGTATTTGCAGGTGGTAATATATGATACTTTAGCAACCTGAAAAGAAATAATAAAACACATTGAAAAAGCACAATTGTTTTTTATAATGGCGTTGAAAATAAATCAACGAAGCGTATGTAGAAGATACTTGAACAACTCGGTCACTGGCATCGCTTCACATGTATTTTTCTTGCACACTTAGGAGTGCAAGCAGTGTCTTCAGGCGAGATAATCATCACCTATCATATAATGGTATGGATGCTTTCTCTCTAAGCGGGTCAGATGTCTCAGCATCCATGGGCATCAATGCATCGATCATTGCCTCCATCTCAGGCTTCAAGATTGTAGGAAAGTCTGAAAGACTGCTTGTCTCCTCTGGTATTGACGGTATAGACTAGGTAGTGCCTTCCAAGTGGTGGATTGGCTCAAGTGCTCCATCCATCGCATGCCCACGAACTCTTCTAATTGGCCACAATAGGTGCACTCCTCCTTGGGATGAGATGTCACCTCCCTGTAGTAAATTTTACGACCACATCCAATGTTTTTGTATATGATATTCAATTAGTTTGCAAATGCAATGCATGATTGATATACACTTTTCTTACTGTTTGCTCAAAGTCTGAGATTGCTTGATCAATGATCTCCGATTGAAACTCACCGAAGTGTCGTACATATTCTATAGACAATCTATGTTTTTGTCTAATTGCCACCTTGCATTGAGAGCAAGGACATAGGACACGTTGATTAAGATACACCTCACGATCTTGAACATCACGACCTTCATTGTTTTCCATTTGGTCTTTCGCACCTTCCCGAAGCATCGAACACACCCAAGGTGCACCTTTAACAAAACCTCTCTCTCTCTCTCTCTCTCTCTACTACTACTACTGCTGCTGTTGCTACTACCGCTACTACTACTGCTACTACTGCTGCTACTACTACTACTACTACTACTACTACTACTACTACTACTACTACTACTACTACTACTACTACTACTACTACTACTACTACTACTACTACTACTAGTCTACTACTACTACTACTACTACTATTGCCACCATCCCATCTTTCACATATTGCTCAACAGGTTTAGAACACGAGAGTACAGTAGACGCGATAGCCATTTCTCTCTTCCTCTTCCTTTCTTATTCTTCATCTCTTATTTCCTATCTTTCTCTCTCTCTCTCTCTCTCTCTTTCTTTGTTGCCCCTCTCTTTGTTTCTCTCCACCCCTTTATGTTTTCTCACTTATTATCCTCTCTCCCTCCCTCCCTCCCTCTCTTTCTTTTCCCATTTCTTTGTTATCTTTCATGTTTATTCTCTCATTCTCTCTTCCTTTTCCTTTCTTCTTTTCCCTCTCTCATTTCTTATCGTTCTCCCTCAATGCACCACATTCTCCACCCTCTCTCATTTCTTATCTCATTTCGTCTCTTTTTCCCTCAATGCACATTATTGTTAAAAAAAAAAAACAAGAAAAGAAGAAATTAAAGAACAAGAACAAACCCTCTCTTTGTTTTTCTCTACCCCCTCGTGTTTTCTCATTCATTATCCTCTCTCTCTCCCTCCCTCTCTCTATTTCTCTCTTTCTTTATTATGTTTCATGTTTATTCCCTCTCACTCTCGTTCTTTCTTCCTTTTTCTTTCTTCTTCTCCCTCTCTCATTTCCTCTCTTTCTCCCTCAATGTACGCCATTGTAAAAAAAACAAACAAAAAAAGAAGAAATTAAAGAATAAGAACAAACCCTCATCGTTTTTCTCCACCCCCTCATATTGTCTCATTCATTCTCCTCTCTCACCTCCCTCCCTCTCTCTATTTCTCTCTTTCTTTATTATGTTTCATGTTTATTCCCTCTCTCTCTCTCTCTCTCTCTCTCTCTCGTTTTTTTTTTCATTTTTCTTTCTTCTTCTCCCTCTCTCATTTTCTCTCTTTCTCCCTCAATGCACCTCATTCTTTACAAAAACAAACAAAAGAGAAGGAGAAAAAACAAAAACAAACCAAGAGGGAGCAATGCACTTACCGCAAAGGCTCGAGGTTGGATTCTTCGTCTCCTCTTTGGATGGGGGCTCCTCTTCGCCCTTCGTGCACTTCCTCCTCTTCTTTGCGAACGGCGGCGGCGGGGTGAGAAGCTCTTCTTCTCTCTCTTTGTGTCTCTCTCCCTCTCCTTCCCATACGCAATATCTCTTTTGCTCTTCGCGGTAAAATGTCGTGCTCGAGTTTCGACTCATTTTTTTTGTCTGAGTACCGTCGCTATTTGCGTCGCATTTGTGACACAAATAGTGATGCCGCTAATTTGCATTGGAACTGCGTGTCACTTATTGGTGAATATCCTTGTAGTGTTTGTAATGGCTACCCACGAAGTATAATAGCTATCAGGAACTGCCAAAATCTATGGAGTCTTCTCAAGACTTGCAACACTCTCCTTCCTTGCAAAATAACATGTATCATGATGTATGCATGTCAATGGCTATGACGTGCTCAAAATTAATAGTTACAAAGAATGGTGCCCTCATGGTGTCTCCTTCTATTATACACAATTAAGACACCTGAATTGGAAAAACACAGGGATTCACTTGGAAGCACAATTAAAAAGTCTTCTTAGAGACAATGAATGCATACCTTTATTCCATGAAACACAAGAAAGGTTCTTGTAAAGTCACAGAGAAATTCCCCAAGATTTGTTGAATGAGTGATGCAGTGAATGGTGGCAGTGGATGAGACAATTTGGCTTGGTCAACTAGAAATGCCCAATTTGTTGAATGAGTGGGAGGTCGATCAAACTTGCAACCTGACCAGCCTACCTAGCCCCTACAAAGGGGGGTGATGCAGTCAGATTTCAGGCAGTATATCCATAGTAGATTAGCTATGCCAGCAGCAATGTATAGAAAGCTTGGCACCTAGTGGGTGTTGCATTTTGTAGTGCTTGAGGCCGCTCTCGTGTCATGTAGTTCTTGTGGGATAATGATCAAATCCAAATGACTCCTCCCCTATATTGTTTTGTAGTTTTGAAGGGATGTAGTTGCTGTGTTTCCATTCCTAGATGGTGTTGCTTGTTGCCCTTAGTTATAGTTTAAATTGAAGGCATGTCTTGTGGCTTCTATAGCTACATAATTACCTAAAGGCATGTTTGGGGATGCCCCTGATGATTGGGATGTTTGGAGCCTTCACTCCACTTATATTTTACTTACTGCTAGGATATTGTTGCTTAAAATTTCTTCATGCTAGTTGAGTTTTGACATGTGCTTGAACCTCATCTGACTAGCGGCTCTCATTTTCATTGATATGGGCAAGACCATCTATCACTTCAACATTGAAGTAGACTTATGAAACTTCTTAGAATAGACTTTTGTATGCAATCTCAGTGAAATAAAACTTGTTGCACACTGATGGATTTTATACAATAGAAATGTCTTGCAATTTTTGTAATAACCAACATTGTTGTAGCTCATTAACCTCTCTTGCTTCATCTAGTATTACTACTGTTCAACTAAGACCTATTAATTTTGTTGTTGTTGCTAGTTTTAACCTTGAATCTTCCTCAAAGACACAACATGATCTTCATTTGCTCTATGTTACATTGAAAGTATACTACAAGTACTACGACTCTACTTCAAAAAATGCTTATACTTGCAAACTTGCTTCTGTTTGACTCTGGGACTTCTCTAGGACATAGGAATCCATACATGATGGGGACAAGATGATGATTTGTAACATGAAGTGGAAACAGATGATGGTTCTTGTTTGGCTACTATCCACTTTACATGCTTACATTCACATCAGTAATAAACATTGATTGACATTGCTACTGTGCCTATTGTAGCTAATATAGTAAAGATTACAAACCTTGCAATCTCTATTGTTTGCTACTAATCATATCTTAGTTCTAAACTCGAAGCATAATTGATATTCTCCCACATAGTTTACTATTGACTTGCATATAGAACATGCCATTTAAACTTATACAAATAAAATGTCGTATCTTCATTTCTTCCTTACCGATTAATAACTCCATTTTTTAAATATATAAAGATACAATAGTCCATATTTCTTCTCTATGCATTGAGCATCTAGAAAATTAGTACTTCTATCAATTAACAAAGAGTAATGTGTATAGTTGCATAAACATGTAATTAAACACATTGTTAGATGTCAATTTTGCCTAGCTTTTAAATGTAGTGTAGCATATTTATGGTGGTACAAACTTGGTCCTAAACACTTTGCAACAATAGACTTTGTAATAGCCAAGATAGCTAAATATTGATATGTAAATTTTCTCAAATAGCTGTGGCCTTCAGAATTGCAAAACTAGATGTATGGATGTCATATATGAATCTTTAAAATAGATATTTTGCCTAGCCTAGCCTAATTATAGTGTGTCTTGACTTATTCAATGCTAGACTACCCTAGTATCTAAGGAAACCTAAGCTGCTCTAATCAAAGCCCAAGCTCTAGCTTATGCCTCACAAGCCTAGCTTAGTCTAACCTAGCATAATATAAGTATAAAGAATAGCTTATGCATGATCTATGTATAAAGCTAGCCTAGCCCTAGCTCTGGACATGCATTAACTCTAATCCTAGTGAATGCTTACTCTCTAACCTTGCCTAATCTTAAACATAAAAAGGATAAGACATGTGTATTCATTCTATGCCAGGGTTTATTGATCCTTACATCTATTCTTACAACATCTTTTCAAAAGACTATGAAGTAGAAGGCTAAAAAGTGAGCGATGAGAGAAAAGTATTTGAAAATTTATGTGTAGTAGAACTTGATAAGTAGCCAATTAAATCCAAAAACTTTTTGGATTAATTGATCAATAACTAAATTTTGATTATTTATTATTTAGTAGGTTTGTATTCATTATTTAGAGTTAACTTTTTAGACTTATGATTTATGTTCTAGTTTGTTGTTGTATAGATTTTTGTACATTCATATTTTTAGTTCTCTATTAATTGTTGTATGGCTCAACTTTATATTAAGTCTTTGTATTTTCATGATTTAACTTTAAATCTTACTTAAAGGATTGCATATCATGGAGTATATAAAGTCTAAACAATATGGGACTTTTGTCCATGGGATCTCCATCTTATTATAATTCATCACTTGGGGTACAATTAGGATCTTAATCTTGATATATAGATACTATATGCAGATTCCTACAATTTGGCTATATCATCATGTTTAAATAGGATTTAGTCCATCTTCAAATTCCTATGAAGAGTAATGGAGGATCAAGCATTCTTACTTGCAAAAGTAAACTACATTGTTAACTCTTGGCTCCCTTTCTTGCATATCAAGATATGAGGAGATATTGATTACTAGCTAGTTTACATGGAGACTTAATTTAAGGAAGTATAGAGTTCACCACTACACTAGATGACATTGATATCAGTGACCTATTGCATTGATTATAGTTTGTAAAACACTTGAAGATATAGAAGAATATTCTTAGTTCTAATATCACCACAATAGAAACAAGGCATAGACGCGCATGTTAGATGCGCAAAGTCGGCGGGCGCGTCTATCATTGCGTCTATATGCGCGTGTAAAAGAGCATGTAAATAGACGTGAATTTTGCGTCTATATATCCGCACAAATAGACGCGAATATAGACGCGTCTTCAGACGCGTAATTATTTAACCACCTGAAATTGGAATTAATATAATAAAAAAACCAAAGTTAATAATTATTTTTGCATTGCTCTCTAATGAATGGCAGTTCCTCCAGTTGACAAGCCTGATATAAGTAATTGGCGGCAAGCGACAAAAACCTTATTATACAATTAGTAGCAAGCATTGCATGTATCTCGTAATTTCTCTACTTGAAGATGATAAAAAATACTTCCTTTTTATTATGGAAAATTCAATTTAGCTTTAAACTTGACTATTGATTCTTGAGTATGCACGTGTGCGCATGATATTTTCCATAGAATTAAGAATACACATTGAATCATTAAGAAAATTAAGTATGTTACAATGAATGATCCATCTCATCTTCAATGAGATCAGCCCTTGCTAAACTATCTACTTCTAGGTCTATGTTACCAAGTGGTAACGAAACAAATAAGTCTATCCCACTATCAGATGTGTTGCTATATTGCTCAATAACTTCATCAGTATCATCAATCACATTATTGTCCTCTTCAGCGTTTCCTTGAACATCCTTGCAAGGTTCATCTTGTACTATATCACGCATATCATCCATTATGGTGTCATAATGTACATCATCATTAATTGTTGGATTGTCATCTGCTATCTCTATGTCGGTAATATTACCATATATTGGTTTTGAACGATTAGATACCGGGATGACATACCACCATCGGTTATTGTTTACCATTGGATGATACACAACCTGCATTTGAAAAATAAAAGTAAGAAACTTAAATACTTATCATATTGTGTATATGTATCACATGTATACATATAAAAAAATTAGCTTTTGCATATATACCTGCTCACATTGTTGAGGTAGTACTAATGTGTCATTCTTGTTTTGGTGATATTTTGTAGAGTCAATGATTACAAAACCACTTGGATGACGTCTGATTGTGCAATGCTCACCATTTGTTACCACTTCTTTAAACAACTTCACATCCAGTACATATATAAAGAATCGCCTGAAGTCAAGCTTTAGAATATCTTGGATCAAGCCACAATAACCTTCCATGGTACCATTGGCATCCTCGAAGTGAGCAAGGACACCACAATCTTGGGTATTTCACTTTTCATCTATATGTTGAGTTCGAAGATGTTTACCCTCATACAAAATTGCATTGAATAATGTGCACTAGTAGTAAAAGATTAAGATAAAAAATGTCAATTTTTTATATAAAATATAACTTATAGAAATAAATTAATTGATAGTATGTCTCACCTTTGATAAGCAACCTCGTGCGTATTCCTACTCTTCTTGAGATATATTAATTTCCTCCTCTTTTTCCATTCTCTCAATTTCCTCATGTAACCAATCTATATCAATATGACCTGGGAGTGCATTTAGATGATTTGGAAATGAAACATTACGTCCATATTTGGTGCGAAATGCTTGTCTTTCACTTTTTCTTCTTGCCCTTGCTTCATTATATAGTGTCACCCATTTTCTCATTACATCACTATTGAGCACACAAAAACTATTTAACTAATGAAGTTCTTCTTTTGTTAGCACTTTACTCATTCCTTTTCCTTGAGGTATTATAGAGGTCATCCTCAAGTCTTCATCATCTTTTCATAGTCGTGGTTGAGAGGGGTCCACTTTAGCAAGATATTTAGAGATATAAACAAGGGATGATTGCACTAACCGACCCTCATCCATGCTTCCCTCAGGCCGTGCTTTTTGTCTCACAAAATCTTTCAAGGTTTTCATGAAGTGCTCAAGATAAAAAATCCACCTTGCATTAACTGCCCCACAAAGTGCAATCCCATCAATCAAATGTACGAGTAAATGTAATTGAGTAGTCAAAATGGATCGAGGAAAAATTTCCTCCACCAAACAAACCACCTCAACAGATAATACTCGAGCATCTTGCAATGTGTTTGGATCAATTTCCTTCGAGCTCACGTATCTGTCAGGATGTATGTGACAATTGTTTATTTTTGTGTAGAAATTCAAAGATATATAATGAAAGAATACAATGTATACACACCTCACAAGCTCTGCCATCTTGTAAATGATATTACGTACATATTTGGATACACAATGGGATATGCTAGTAGGAAGTACGAACTGAATGTAAACAATATTCATAGATCAAATGATTAGTTGAGGAAAAAGTCATCATACCCCAAAGTTTACACATAGTTACTCCACTAATTACTATATTCATGGTTAGAGATACCCTTACTTGAATCATTTTGTGCCAATTGTGGGACTTCAAACCAGATAGTTGCTCCACACCTCTTTTCTTTTTCTTTATGAAGGCTCCCTTGAGACATCTCATACATCCTGTGGGTGTTCGAAAGCTACATATTTGTTTCTTCACTATTTTTTCCTCGTTCTTTGACAACATCCAAGGTGCATGGGGTAGCTCAATCTTTCCTTTGGGTCCAATGCATGGCCAAGCTCGTCTCATGCAACCCATGTTACGTAAATCCTCCCTTACATTGACTGAATCACGAGCCTATCAAGTGATCCCATAATGTAGATACAACATTTTTGAATATGTGCATGGGGTCCAACAGGTGATTGATCTTGAGTTCAGTCCAATACGAAAGACGAGAAAATATAGAGAACCTAACAAACAAACAATATATTATGTAAACAATTCATCATGCTAAATACTTTAAAGTCAATCGAGAGAAATGCACTTCTTACGACTCCTGCGGAGTGGAGGGTGGTCGTCGGCATTAATCCATCTCTCCTTCCAATCTCGAATGGTTAGAGATTGTGGACTCATTCCATTAATAGGGAGAACGTATTTGGGATAGTCATTAGGAAGAAATCGATGATGATTGTCGTAGATAACCTTCTTTAAATGTGCCGGCCTAGAGGAAACTAGAGAGGGACCGCAAATAGGACATGCATGATATCCTGATGTGGTTAAGCCTAAACAAACAAGTGAATTAATAAAATGCAATTGATTCAAGTCTTGAATTTCAAATATAGAGTTATATACATGTACCTGAACACTCTTCGTATCCTGGAAAGTCATGCATGGTCCACAACAACATGGCCTTCAATGCGAAATCTCTAGAGGATGCAGATGCGCTTGTATCTTGCACCTCCCATAATATTTCTAACTCTTCAATCAAAGGATCTAAGTAAATGTCCATGTTTTTTACCTTGTGCTTTCCAGGAATCAGAAGGGACAACATTACATGTCCCTTTTTAATTGCCATGGATGGAGGAATATTATAGTTCACCAATACCACTGGCCATACACTGTATGATGTGCTTTTGATGCCAAATGGATTGATTCCATCCATACCTAAACCAAATCTTAAATTTCTTGGCTCTTCTTTGAAAACAGGCAACAAATGATCTATATGTTGCCATGCTGGTGTGTTTGCAGGGATCCTCTATTTTCCATCACTTGAACGATGACTAGCATGCCATGACATGAGCTTTTCAATAGACTTACACTTGAACATAAGTTGAATACGTGGAACAATCGGAAAATGTCGCAAAACCTTACGAGGCACATCCATTGACTTCATCTCCACTTCGTATCTTGATTCACCACAAACAGGACACTCTTGTGCAAACTCATGAATCCCAGGAAATAAGACACAATCATTGACACATGCATGGATCGTGACATAATCGAGGCCTCCCAGAGATGTCAAGTAATGTCTTGCTTGCTCTCTCTTAGTTGGAAATTTGTTTCCTTTTGGAAGCATTTGTGATAATAACCTACATATATTTTTAAAACTGAGTTAAAAAACCACCAACATATATTTGTGTCTGATTTCAAAATAGAACAATTAATATTATGATTCATAAGCGAAACTGAATTGATACCTACTTCAATAACGCATTCAAATTGACATTACTCCATCCATAAATTGTTTGCAAGTTAAGTATCTCGAGGGACACACGAAGAATGGAGTACGTACAACCTTCATACAACCGGAGTAGATGATGCTACATATAGTGGATCATCTGGCTTTGTAGAGTGACCTTCTCCCTGAACCGGTTGCGAAAATAGATGGTGTACCATGTTGTTCAAAATCTCATCCTCTACAACTTGATGGGGCATTTCATGAGGACTAGTATCATGGTCGTCAATCTCCACTCTTCTTGAAGACTCTGCCTCCTTGCATCAACGTTTTACAGCCTCTCGACGCCCGGGAGGGAGCATTTGAGGATGTGGCACCGTATCCTGCTCAACCACAAAAGGGAGTTTCATGTACGCTGATATATATTGAGTAACATAGACTAGCGATCTTAGTGTTAAAAAAAACAATGAATACCGGTGATTTTTTTCGGTCCCATTCTCCATACATGCTGAGGTGTGACATTGCAACTCAACGTGCTCGAAAAATACACCCTCGACAATGATCACACATGCATTTAATTTTTCGTTGTAGCCATGCATCTCGATTATGAAGATGTAATGTTTCATCCTCACTTGAGGATGTGCTCGTTGACTCATCAGCATGCACTGCACTAGGTGATGACGACGACATGATTAAACCTAATTCATGACAACATCAAAATATTTGTTATTCATATGTTTACATAAAAACTTCAAGCTGGCGTATTAATTATTCTAAGATCTCAATTTTAAATACAGAAAACTTATCATAAATATGTAAAAACTTATGATAAGAACTTACTATCAAAACTTATCTTAAAAATAAAAATTCATGATAAAAGCTAAATGCGCGTCTATATTTGTGTTTACATACATGTCTAAATCTGCGTCTATTTGTGCGTCTAACTTCGCGTCTATACGCGCATTTATGTAAACTTAGACGCGCATATACACGCGAAAATAGACGCAAATGTCAAAATTCAAAAGATACTTGAATCATTTCTTTTCAAACTGCACCTTTTCTTTCCTGCGTTTTTTGCGCGTTCTGAAGCTCGAGTTTAGCCGACATGCAGTCTCTTTATGCCTCACCTCCTCATGACTCACCTCTTCTTTCACTTCAAAGAAACAAGAGGGGAAAAAGAAAAGCCAAAGAGAGGAAGAAAGAGAGAACAAGAGAGATGAGAACAAGAGGAAGAAGCAGCAAAGGGAGGAGACAACAAGTAGCAAGCAAGCATCAAGGGAGAGTAAGTCACCAAGGAGAGGTAGAAGGAGAAGGAAGAAGCGCCACCACCCGCCACACCAAACACCCAAGGTGAGTCCTCTCTCTCTCTCTCTCTCTCTCTCTCTCTCTCTCTCTCTTCTCTCTCTCTCTTTTTGTGTATTAGGATCTATGATTGCATTTTGTATAGCACAAATAAATCATGAATGGCGGTCGTCGGACTCAAATCAGCCGACTGAGCGTGTTTGCCAGCGCGTCTACATTTTAGTACAGACGCATGGATAGACGCGAAGCTATGTTTGCTGTCATTACATCTGCGACCGCGTCTCATAGCGCGTGTATTCTGCGTCTGAGACACGAGAATACACGTGCTCTGCACAGAAGAAGCTTTGACTTCAAAGTCGCGTCTCTAGGCGCGTGTATCCTGCTTGTGAGATGCGGGAATACACACGCCCTGCCTAGAAGCTTTAACTTTAGAGTCACGTCTCCAGGGATGTGTATTCTACATTTCACACGTGAGGATACACGTGCGCCTAGAAGCATTGACTCTAGAATTGCATTTGATAGTGCATCTATGCTGCATCTCAGATGTGGATATACACGCGCTTTGATTAGAGGGTTGACTTAGGGATGCGTCTGAGAGCGCGTCTGTCCTACATTTTAGACGCGATTATACAAAGCGCCAGTCAGCTCTGATAAAAAATAATTTTCTATTTTTAAAATTATATGAATTTGTATTTTTTCTGTGTTTTTTTTGCAGATATCGCATCCTGGTTCAATCTAGCAATGACCCAGATTTGGATCGCATGAATAATACATTGGGCTTGTTCGGCAGAGGGGTCAATGCATTTTTTGGAGGTTTTCCTAGTAAGGAAGACTTCATGGGAGAGATGACCAGACACCTTGCCGCTCTCCCACAATAGACGAGGTATTCAGCGTCATGTCTGGACCACCTCTGACGTATTTGCCCGACACTGCTTTCCAAACACCAAATGTCCAAACTCGAATTGCAAGTACTCCACGTGCAGCACCTGTACATGCATCGGCTGAAGCACAAGCGTTAGCCGACGCACGTACATTTGTAGAAGCACGTGCATCCAGCAAGGCAGAGGGTAGTCGACATAGAGGGAGGAGGGAGGGTCAAGAGGGAGGACGAGGCTTGTGTGGGGATTGCCTAGGAGGTGGCGAGCGATCACCCTCACCAGAAGATCATGTAGAGGAGCTAGTACGCCAGTACTATAGAGTTACAGATACTGGTGGCATCTTCCATGATGATGAATAAAGGGATGTAATGGTGTACATGAGGAGCATCGTGCATGCGACGTATGAAGATTTTTTTGTTTACTTCAAGAATCAAAAAAGCGGCTTGTGGCAGGAGGTGTTGAGGGCAGTCCATAGGAGGTACCCAAATCCTGAGGATTAGCGATTCTCGGATGATTCACTACAACAGAAACGAGGCATAGATGTGCATGTTAGATGCACAAAGTCGGGCGCGTCTATCATCACGTCTGTATGTGTGTGTAAAAGAGTGTGTAAATAGATGCAAATTTTACGTCTATATATCAGCGCAAATAGACGCGAATATAGACGCATTTTCAGATGTGTCACTACAACAAGCAGCAGTTATAGATGTGCACACAGACGCGCACTAAAATTTTAATTTTTTTTTGAAAAATATAGAAGCAATCGCGCGTCTATATTTGCGTCTAATTTGCAGGTGAAATCCCATCTATGTGCGCATGTATATGCGGATCTATAAGCGCGTGTATATGCGCATCTATAAGTGCGTTTAATTGTGCGTATATAAGTGCATCTATAAGCAATTCGTGCTCTATATACACGCACTTATAGATGCGCGCACAGACGTGCACTAAAGTTTTAAAAAATTTTAAAAAATATTGCTGGTGTGTTAGTCTTTTCAAAGTAGTCTCGTCTTGCATTTCTTTTGGGTTTTTTTGACAGGCGCACGACACAAAGAGAGGAGAAAGGAAGAGGCAAAGAAGAAAGGGTAAAGAGAGGAGGAAGCAAGAGGCAAAGAGAAAGGAGAGGGAGGAGAAGGAGTTTGTAGCCCTGTCGCCGCCCATCAACAACACCGATTCAAGGTGAGTCCTTGTTCTTGTCTCTCTCACTCACTCACTCACTCTCTCTCTCCCTCTCCCTCCCTCCCTCCCTCCCTCCCTCCCTCCCTCTCTCTTTCTCTCTCTATCTTTGCTTTGAGTTGTATTTTGCTACCTTCTTAGCTTTTGGTATGTTTGTTGCGACGAGGAGAACAACCAAAGATCAAGGAGATGGAGGAGAAGAAGAAGTTTGTAGTTGTGTCGCTGCCCATCACAACAAATATTCAAGGTGAGTCCTTCTTCTCTTCTCTCTCTCTCTCTCTCTCCCTCTCTCCCTCTCTCTCTCTCTCGCTCTCTCTCTCTCTCTCTCTCTCTCTCTCTCTCTCTCTCTCTCTCTCTGTGTTTACTCTGAGTTGTGTTTTGGTTCCTTCTTAGCTTTGGGTATGTTAGTTGTTGCTTGCTTTTCTTAGTTTTATTTTGTGCTTCACTGCTAATTCGCGTCTACAAGCGCGTCTGATATACAGAGTAGACGCTCTCGTAGACACGCAAGTGTATTCATTCTATGCCAGGGTTTATTGATCCTGACATCTATTCTTACAACATCTTTTCAAAAGACTATGAAGTAGAAGGCTAAAAAGTGAGCGATGAGAGAAAAGTATTTGAAAATTTATGTGTAGTAGAACTTGATAAGTAGCTAATCAAATCCAAAAACTTTTTGGATTAATTGATCAATAACTAAATTTTGATTATTTATTATTTAGTAGGTTTGTATTCATTATTTAGAGTTAACTTTTTAGACTTATGATTTATGAGTTTGTTGTTGTATAGGTTTTTGTACATTCATATTTTTAGTTCTCTATTAATTGTTGTATGGCTCAACTTTATATTAAGTCTTTGTATTTTCATGATTTAACTTTAAATCTTACTTAAAGGATTGCATATCATGGAGTATATAAAGTTTAAACAATATGGGACTTTTGTCCATGGGATCTCCATCTTATTATAATTCATCACTTGGGGTACAATTAGGATCTTAATCTTGATATATAGATACTATATGCAGATTCCTACAATTTGGCTATATCATCATGTTTGAAATAGGATTTAGTCCATCTTCAAATTCCTATGAAGAGTAATGGAGGATCAAGCATTCTTACTTGCAATAGTAAACTACATTGTTAACTCTTGGCTCCCTTTCTTGCATATCAAGATATGAGGAAATATTGTTTACTAGCTAGTTTACATGGAGACTTAATTTAAGGAAGTATAGAGTTCACCACTACACTAGATGACATTGATATCAGTAACCTATTGCATTGATTATAGTTTGTAAAACACTTGAAGATATAGAAGAATAGTCTTAGTTCTAATATCACCACAACAGAAACGAGGCATAGACGCGCATGTTAGATGCGCAAAGTCGATAGGCGCGTCTATCATTGCGTCTATATGTGCGTGTAAAACAGCATGTAAATAGACGTGAATTTTGTGTCTATATATCCGCGCAAATAGACGCGAATATAGACACGTCTTCAGACACGTAATTATTTAACCACCTGAAATTGGAATTAATATAATAAAAAAACCAGAGTTAATAATTATTTTTGCATTGCTCTCTAATGAATGGTAGTTCCTCGAGTTGACAAGCCTGATATAAGTAATTAGCAGCAAGCGACAAAAACCTTATTATACAATTAGTAGCAAGCATTGCATGTATCTCGTAATTTCTCTACTTGAAGATGATAAAAAATACTTCCTTTTTATTATGGAAAATTCAATTTAGCTTTAAACTTGACTATTGATTCTTGAGTATGCACGTATGCGCATGATATTTTCCATAGAATTAAGAATACACATTGAATCATTAAGCAAATTAAGTATGTTACAGTGAATGATCCATCTCATCTTCAATGAGATCAGCCCTTGCTAAACTATCTACTTCTAGGTCTATGTTACCAAGTGGTAATGAAACAAATAAGTCTATCCCATTATCAGATGTGTTGCTATATTGCTCAATAACTTCATCAGTATCATCAATCACATTATTGTCCTCTTCAGCGTTTCCTTGAACGTCCTTGCAAGGTTCATCTTGTACTATATCACACATATCATCCATTATGGTGTCATAATGTACATCATCATTAATTGTTGGATTGTCATCTGCTATCTCTATGTCGGTAATATTACCATATATTGGTTTTGAACGATTAGATACCGGGATGACATACCACCATCGGTTATTGTTTACCATTGGATGATACACAACCTGCATTTGAAAAACAAAAGTAAGAAACTTAAATACTTATTATATTGTGTATATGTATCACATGTATAGATATAAAAAAATTAGCTTTTGCATATATACCTGCTCACATTGTTGAGGTAGTACTAATGTGTCATTCTTGTTTTGGTGATGTTTTGTAGAGTCAATGATTACAAAACCACTTGGATGACATTTGATTGTGCAATGCTCACCATTTGTTGCCACTTCTTTAAACCACTTCACATCCAGTACATATATAAAGAATCGTTTGAAGTCAAGTTTTAGAGTATCTTGGATCAAGCCACAATAACCTTCCATGGTACCATTGGCATCCTCGAAGTGAGCAAGGACACAACAATCTTGGGTATTTCTCTTTTCATCTATACGTTCAGTTCGAAGATGTTTACCCTCATACCAAATAGCATTGAATAATGTGCACTAGTAGTAAAAGATTAAGATTAAAAATGTAAATTTTTTATATAAAATATAACTTATAGAAATAAATTAATTGATAGTATGTCTCACCTTTGATAAGCAACCTCGTGCGTATTCCCACTCTTCTTGAGATATATTAATTTCCTCCTCTTTTTCCATTCTCTCCATTTCCTCATGTAACCAATCTATATCAATATGACGTGGGAGCGCATTTAAATGATTTGGAAATGAGACATTACGTCCATATCTGGTGCGAAATGCTTGTCTTTCGCTGTTTCTTCTTGCCCTTGCTTCATTATATAGTGTCACCCATTTGCTCATTGCATCATTATTGAGCACAAAAAAACTATTTAACTTTACGAAGTTCTTCTTTTGTTAGCACTTTACTCATTCCATTTCCTTGAGGTACTATAGAGGTCATTTCTCAAGTCTTCATCATCTTTCCATAGTCGTGGTTGAGAGGGGTCCACTTCAGCAAGATATTTAGAGATATAAATAAGGAATGATTGCACTAACCAATCCTCATCCATGCTTCCCTCAGGCCCTGCTTTTTGTTTCACAAAATCTTTCAAGGTTTTCATGAAGCGTTCAAGAAAAAACATCCACCTTGCATGAACTGCCTCACAAAGTGGGATCTCATCAATCAAATGTACGAGTAAATGTAATTGAGTAGTCAAAATGGATCGAGGAAAAATTTCCTCCACCAAACAAACCACGTCAACAGATAATACTCGAGCATCTTGCAATGTGTTTGGATCAATTTCCTTTGAGCTCACGTATCTGTCAGGATGTATTTGATAATTGTTTATTTTTGTGTAAAAATTCAAAGATATATAATGAAAGAATACAATGTATACACACCTCACAAGCTCTCCCATCTTGTAAATGATATCACGTACATCTTTGGATACACAATGGGATATGCTAGTAGGAAATACGAACTAAATGTAAACAATATTCATAGATCAAATGATTAGTTGAGGAAATAGTCATCATACCCCAAAGTTTACACATAGTTACTCCACTAATTACTATATTCATGGTTAGAGATACCCTTACTTGAATCATTTTGTGCCAATTGTGGGACTTCAAACCAGATAGTTGCTCCACACCCCTTTTCTTTTTCTTTATGAAGGCTCCCTTGAGACATCTCATACATCCTGTGGGTGTTCGAAAGCTACATATTTGTTTCTTCACTATTTTTTCCTCGTTCTTTGACAGCATCCAAGGTGCATGGGGTAGCTCAATCTTTCCTCTGGGTCCAATACGTGGCCAGGCTCATCTCATGCGACCCATGTTACGTAAATCCTCCCTTACATTGGACTGAATCATGAGCCCCTATCAAGTGATCCCATAATGTAGATACAACATTTTTGAATATGTGCATGGGGTCCAACATGTGATTGATCTTGAGTTCAGTCCAATACGAAAGACGAGAAAATATAGAGAACCTAACAAACAAACAATATATTATGTAAACAATTCATCATGCTAAATACTTTAAAGTGAATCGAGAGAAATGCACTTCTTACGACTCATGCCGAGTGGAGGGTGGCTGTCGGCATTAATCCATCTCCTTCCAATTTCGAATGGTTAGAGATTGTGGAGTCATTCCATTAGTAGGGAGAACATATTTGGGATAGTCAATAGAAAGAAATCGATGATGATTGTCGTAGATAACCTTGTTTAAACGTGCCGGTCTAGAGGAAACTAGAGAGGGACCGCAAATAGGACATGCATGATATCTTGATGTGGTTAAACCTGAACAAACAAGTGAATTAATAAAATGCAATTGATTCAAGTCTTGAATTTCAAATATAGAGTTATATACATGTACCTAAACACTCTCCGTATCTTGGAAAGTCATGCATGGTCCACAACAACATGGCCTTCAACATGAAATCTCTAGAGGATGCAAATGCACTTGTATCTTGCACCTCAATAGCTTCCCATAATATTTCTAACTCTTTAATCAAAGGCTCTAAGTAAATGTCCATGTTTTTTTACCTTGCCCTTTCCAAGAATCAGAAGGGACAACATTACATGTCCCTTTTTAATTGCCATGGATGGAGGAATATTATAGTTCACCAATACCATTGGCCATACACTGTATGATGTGCTTTTGATGCCAAATGGATTGATTCCATCCATACCTAAACCAAATCTCAAATTTCTTAGCTCTTCTTTGAAAACGGGTCACAAATTATCTATATGTTGCCATGCTGGTGTGTTTGCAGGGATCCTCCATTTTCCATCACTTGAACGATGACTAGCATGCCATGACATGAGATTTCCAATAGACTTACACTTGAACATAAGTTGAATATGCGGAACAATCGAAAAATGTCGCAAAACCTTACGAGACACATCCATTGACTTCATCTCCACTTCGTATCTTGATTCGCCACAAACAGGACACTCTCGTGCAAACTCATGAATCCCAGGAAATAAGACACAATCATTGACACATGCATGGATCTTGACATAATCGAGGCCTCCCAAAGATGTCAAGTAATGTCTTGCTTGCTCTCTTAGTTGGCAATTTGTTTCCTTTTGGAAGCATTTGTGATAATAACCTACATATATTTTTAAAAGCGAGTTAAAAAACCACCAACATATATTTGTGTTTGATTTCAAAATAGAACAATTAATATTATGATTCATAAGCCAAACTGAATTGATACTTACTTCAATAACGCATTCAAATTGACATTACTCCATCCATAAATTGTTTGCAAGTTAAGTATCTCGAGGGACACACGAAGAATGGAGTACGTACAACCTTCATACAACGGAGTAGATGACGCTACGTATAGTGGATCATCTCGCTTCGTAGAGTGACCTTCTCCCTGAACCGGTTGCGAAAATAGATGGTGTACCATGTTGTCCAAAATCTCATCCTCTACAACTTGATGAGGCATTTCATGAGGACTACTATCATGATCGTCAGTCTCCACTCTTCTTGAAGACTCTGCCTCCTCGCGTCAACGTTTTGCAGCCTCTCGACGCTCAAGAGGGAGCATTTGAGGATGTGGCACCGCATCCTGCTCAACCACAAAAGGGAGTTTCATGTACATTGATATATATTGAGTAACATAGACTAGCAATCTTAGTGTTAAAAAAAACAATGAATACGGGTGATTTTTCTCGGTCCCATTCTCCATACATGCTGAGGTGTAACATTGCAACTCGACGTGCTCAAAAAATACACCCTCGACAATGATCACACATGCATTTAATTTTTTGTCGTAGCCATGCATCTCGATTATGAAGATGTAATGTTTCATCCTCACTTGAGGATGTGCTCGTTGACTCATCAACATGCACCGCACTAGGTGATGACGACGACATGATTAAAGCTAATTCATGACAACATCAAAATATTTGTTATTCATATATTTACATAAAAACTTCAAGCTTGCATATTAATTATTCTAAGATCTCAATTTTAAATACACAAAACTTATCATAAATACATAAAAACTTATGATAAGAACTTACTATCGAAACTTCACTTAAAGATAAAAATTCATGATAAAAGCTAAATGTGCGTCTATATCTGCGTTTACCTACGCGTCTAAATTTGTGTCTATTTGTGCATCTAACTTCACGTCTATACGCGCATTTACGTAAATTAGATGCACATATACACGCGAAAATAAACGCAAACGTCAAAATTAAAAAGATACTTGAATCATTTCTTTTCAAACTGCACCTTTCCTTTCTTGCGTTTTTTGCGCGTTTTGAAGCTCGAGTTTAGTTGAGATGCAGTCTCTTCATGTCTCACCTCCTCATGACTCACCTCTTCTTTCACTTCAAAGAGACAAGAGGGGAAAAAGGAAAGCCAAAGAGAGGAAGAAAGAGAGAACAAGAGAGAGGAGAACAAGAGGAAGAAGACGCAAAGGGAGGAGACAACAAGCAGCAAGCAAGCACCAAGGGAGAGTAACTCACAGAGGAGAGGAAGAAGGAGAAGGAAGGAGCGCCACCACCTGCCACACCAAACACCCAAGGTGAGTCCTCTCTCTCTCTCTCTCTCTCTCTCTCTCTGTGTGTCTCGCTTTCTCTCTCTCTCTCTCTCTCTCTGTGTATTAGGATCTATGATTGCATTTTGTATAGCACCAATAAATCATGAATGGTGGTCGTCGGACTGAAATCAGCTGACTAAGCGTGTTTGCCAGCGCGTCTGTATTTTAGTACAGACACAGGGATAGACGCGAAGCTATGTTTGTTGTCATTGCATCTGCGATGATCGTGTCTCATAACGCATGTATTCTGCGTCTGAGATGCGAGAATACATACGCTCTGCACAGAAGAAGCTTTGACTTCAAAGTCGCGTCTCTAGGTGCGTGTATCCTGCATGTGAGACGCGGGAATACACGTGCCCTACCCAGAAGCTTTAACTTCAGAGTCGCATCTCCAAGTGCGTGTATTCTGCATTTCACACGTGAGGATACACGTGCGCCCAGAAGCATTGACTCTAGAATTGCATCTGATAGCGCGTCTATACTGCATCTCAGATGTGGATATACATGCGCTTTGATTAGAGGGCTGACTTAGGGATGCGTCTGAGATTGCGTCTATCGTGCATTTTAGACGCGATTATACAAAGCGCCAGTCAGCTCTGTTAAAAAATAAATTTCTATTTCTGAAATTGTATGAATTTGTCATTTTTCTGTGTTTTTTTTTTGCAGATGTCGCATCCTGGTTCAATCTAGCAATGGCCCGGATTTGGATCGCATGAATATTACATTGGGCTTGTTCGACAGAGGGGTCAATGCATTTTTTGGAGGTTTTCCTAGTAAGGAAGACTTCATGGGAGAGATGACCAGACACCTTTTCCGCTCTCCCACAATAGACGAGGTGTTCAACGTCATGTGTGGACTGCCTTTGACGTCTTTGCATGGCACTACTTCCCAAACAACAAATGTTCAAACTTCAATTGTAGGTACTCCACGTGTAGCACCTGTACATGCATCGGCTGAAGCACAAGTGTCAGCCGCGCCGATGCACGTGCATCTAGCAAGGCAGAGTGTAGTCAATATAGAGGGAGGAGGGAGAGTCGAGGGGGAGGACGAGGCTTGTGTGGGGGTTGCCTAGGAGGTGGCGAGCGATCACCCTCACGAGAAGATCACGTAGAGGAGGCAGTACGCCAATACTATAGAGTCACAGATATTGGTGGCATATTCCATGATGATGAAGGAAGGGATATAATGGTGTACATGAGGAGCATCGTGCATGCGACGTATAAAGATTGCTTCATTTACTTCAAGAATCAGAAAAGCAGCTTGTGGCAGGAGGTGTTAAGGGCAGTCCATAGGAGGTACCCAAATCCTGAGGGTTAGCGATTCTTGGATGATTCACTACAACAGAAACGAGGCATAGACGTGCATGTTAGACGCGCAAAGTCGGGCGCATCTATCATTGCGTCTGTATGTGCGTGTAAAAGAGTATGTAAATAGACACGAATTTTACGTCTATATATCTGCGCAAATAGATGCAAATATAGATGCGTTTTCAGATGTGTCACTACAACAAGCAGCAGTTAGACGCGCGCACAGATGCGCACTAAAATTTTAATTTTTTTTGAAAAATATAGGCACAATTGCACGTCTATATTTGCGTCTAATTTACAAGTGAAATCGCATCTATGTGCGTATGTATATGTACATGTATATGCGGATGTATAAGCGCGTGTATATATGCATCTATATGTGCATCTATAAGTGCATTTAACAATGCGTATATAAGCGCGTCTATAAGCAATTCGTGCTCTATATACACGCGCTTATAGATGCGTGCACAGACGTGCACTAAAAATTTAAAATTTTTTGAACAATATTGTTGGTGTGTCATTCTTTTCAAAGTAGTCCCGTCTTGCATTTCTTTTGGGTTTTTTTGATAGGCGCACAACACAAAGAGAGGAGAAAGGAAGAGGCAAAGAAGAAAGGGTAAAGAGAGGAGGAAGCAAGAGGCAAAGAGAAAGGAGAGGGAGGAGAAGGAGTTTGTAGCCCTGTCGCCGCCCATCACAACACCGATTCAAGGTGAGTCCTTGTTCTTGTCTCTATCACTCACTCACTCACTCTCTCTCTCTCTCCCTCCCTCCCTCCCTCCCTCCCTCCCTCCCTCCCTCTTTCTCTCTCTATCTTTGCTTTGAGTTGTATTTTGCTACCTTCTTAGCTTTTGGTATGTTTGTTGCGACGAGGAGAATATCCAAAGAGCAAGGAGATGGAGGAGAAGGAGTTTGTAGTTGTGTCGCTGCCCATCACAACAAATATTCAAGGTGAGTCCTTCTTCTCTTCTCTCTCTCTCTCTCCCTCTCTCTCCCTCCCTCTCTCTCTCTCTCTCTCTCTCTCTCTCTGGTTACTCTGAGTTGTATTTTGGTTCCTTCTTAGCTTTGGGTATGTTAGTTGTTGCTTGCTTTTCCTAGTTTTATTTTGTGCTTCATTGCTAATTCGCATCTACAAGAACATCTGATATACAGAGTAGATGCTCTCCTAGACACGCAAGTGTTGAAGATCCATAAAACCTCCTAGGTTTTTTTGAGTTTTGTGGACCTGTCACGTGTAAGAGCGCGTCTGATCCACAGAGTAGACGCGCTTGTAGACGTGCTCGCATTAAACAACCACATCTCCTTTGATTGCGTCTAATTTGTAGGTGAAATCGCATCTATGTGCGCATGTATATGCGCTGTCATATTGCTGCGCATTCGAGGTGTGAAAACCACCCAAAAGTTGTGCATGAGATTTGTTACTTTGTACATACTTTGACGTAGACATTGTGCTTTGCTTTGCTTGAAGATTTTCCTTTCAGTTGGTTCATGATTCAATTTTACAGAAGAAACAAGCGTAAGTTCCTTAAGAGGCGAACTGTTCTTCCTCACAACTGAGAATGGAACGGTGGATATCTTGTTTATCCATCTCTTTCTACATTACACACTTGATGCTCACACAGTAGGTTGTTATTGATTTGCCATTGATCCGACTGGGAGGTACTTTGCAATGGGAGTGCAGATGTTCTTGTGAGTCTTTGGGGACTTTCTGAGATGCTTTGTGTTCGTACTTTTACCAAGCTTGAAGCAAAGCAAGAGACCTAGAGTTGAAGGGACATGCAATGTGAAGAGGAAAAGACGCTGCTTTTCTGTGTGTGTAAGGGAGGAAAGTGTGGCTAAATAAGTGGGCTTTTTCTAGTTCATAAAAAGAAAACAAAAGGGAAAAAGAAAACACTAATGAAGAAAGCTAAAGAGGGATTTTCAAAAGAGCTAAAGAGGGAGGGAAAAAAGAGGCGTATGAGGACAGAAAAAGAAGGAGAGGAATTACGCTAATCTGGGGGGGAAGGAAGGTGCAGAGAACGAGTGAGGAGGAATAGAGCATGGAAAAAGAAAAAAAACAAAGTTGTCCATGGGGTGTTCTTCGGAAGGTCTGAGAGTCTCGATCGAATGCCTGAAGAGAAAAGAATGCAATGCTGGAACAAAATGGAGGAGAAAGGCTCGGAAGGAAATAACGAAGGAGGAAGGAGCCGACAACAATTGACAAGTTTTGATGGACGCGCTGGACATTGATTAAGCTAAGGAGAAGAAAAGCTTGATTAGGCCTACTGATCAGGTGGACGCTGAACGAAAAGCTGGGGGAAAGCTCGGAATCCCGACTGGGGGGGTGCTGGAGCTTTGCGCAAGAGAGGGGAAAAGCATTGATTGGAGTCGAGGGAGTCGAAGAGCTCTGCGGAGAGGAGGATATGGATTACGGGAGTCCTCGCATATCCAGGAAAGGAAAGCCAATAACGATGAACTACAGCCGAACAGGGAAAAACAGAGCATTAGAGGGAGGAAGGAGGAGCTCTGCAACTCGGTGAGCACAGTCATAAGAGTAGCAGTGTAGTCTACTGCATTCCTTGAAATCTATTGTCCTTAACCTTAGCTTGGGAATCTTCATCAATCGTAGCCTGCGAAACTAGAAGGAGAGCGAAAGAATCAGGATTGCAGACCTGAACGTGGAGAGGAAAAAGCTAACTATGCTATTTTGGAGGGCGGGTGCCTTGGTGGAGGAGAGCTTCAAAGGGAGGATCATGTAGAGAAGGAGGCATTGTGCGGAGGGGAGCTGTGCTTTAGGGAAGAGGATAACAGCCCCGTGAGTGTTGCTACAGCGACGATTGAAGTAGAGAGACGCTCTTGGCGATGGCGGCCTCCGTCCTGGCACCGGCTCTGAGTATCCTTACAGCCTCGTCTCTCACGCCGCTTCAAAGCAAGCAGTGCATCGCCTCTTCTAAGCTTCAAAGCTTGAATATTCGATGTGCTCGTGTTGGTGGGGTTGAGATTCCCAACAACAAGCGGATTGAAGCTTCCCTTCAGTATGTCCATGAGTGTAGCCGTCGATTCACCCAACTGGCGTAGCATCAGGCCCAAATTCGGCTCGCATTGTCATCGACAGCAAAGGCTGTAACTGGCATCAAAGCCCTATATCCACATTGCCAGATTTGTACACACAAAAACAGATTTTGGCACCTAAGATGAAGAGAACAGGGGGATCGAAAGCACCCAGATGCAGACAGTACCTACCCCCCCAGCCATCCATATTTGAGGCTTTCTGTTAGCATGTCGATTTCTGTGTTTCGGCCGAAGAGTAGAGCCAAATAGCACCCCAGACTGCGTGTTCTTGGGGTGTCTATCACGGGCAGGTTTATTGTAGCAGATCCAACCTTTGCAGGGTCTGTGATGTGAAGAAGCAGGGAGGGATCTTGACAATTGACAACAGCTGTTATCGAGATGTTGCATATACACACTGATTTGGTTTTCAGGAAATGATATGCATAGGCAACATTTGACTGCTTGCTAAAGACCTACGATTTCTTGATTCCTGACCTTTGGAAAGAAACAAGGAAACAGAGGAGGTGACTGAAAATCCTTTGACAAGAGGAGGCAGGGCATTTGTGAAGCTTTGGAGGAGATGAATAGAAATCTGCTTCTTCTCCAGCTTAACTCGATTTTTACATTTATGTGCAGTGTAAACTCGTGTAATCAAAGAACACTACCTTTTGGCACGTTACCAAAGCAGAAAGATTTGGGTATGGAGGGATGAAACATGAATCAACTCTATTGTAGCTCATGAGGAGATATGTGTGAAGAAGAAGAACAACCTGTCCATAGAAGAGAAGAAAAACAGTCATCCTTGGGAGAATAACAACAGTAATTACAACTAAAACTTGAGCTTGGGAATTATGTTCTCTCATAGTGTGTTAATAGATATGGCTTGAAAAGCTTTTGAATCGAAAAGCCCTCATCCAAATGTTGCAAAGCTTTCTTCTAATTCAGATGATGGCATGCCAATGCCTCATGAAGAGCCATCAGTTTTGTCTTGATTTAAGTACCATTAGTCCTTGAACCATACCATCAAACTAACTTGAAGAAAGAAGTCGTGCTGTCCAAATTTCCAGCTCACCGATTGCTATTTCTGATTTTATGCCTGTGTATCATAATTGATGAAAAAACATGATATTTCAAGGCAGATTCTAAGCTTTCCTTTGATCATCCATATTCCTCAGCAGAAATTATGTTTGTTCCTGATAAAGAGTGCCAGAAATCTGATTTATTAGCCATAATTGATGACTATCTCTGACAATTCAGAGGCTGCTCAAGTTTCTTCTTCTTGAAACAGTGTCTTGGGATCATTTTCTCATCTTGATTATTTACCTGTTTGATCTTCTATCCTGAAATTATTCAAAGTCCTCTGTGGTTGCGACTTTGCTTTCGAAACCCTTCGACATCTTTGGTGAACCCGACGTGAAAGCGTCGCAGAAATTTCAGGATGGGAGATACTTCAGCCTCTATTTTAGCTTCCTCTACAACTCCAGCTGCGTCTACTTCAGCTCCATCAATGACTGCTGTGTCAAGTACTTCGACGGAGGATCTAAAACAGATTTTGCAGAATATGTCCATGTATATGCAGCTCCAAAATCATCAAACACAATTGTATATGCAGCAGCAACAACAATTGCATCAACAGCAGTTGTCTCAGCAAAGGCAACTCTATTCAGAGCAGGAGAATGCAAACAGCGCGACTAAGGCTATTGAAGCAGTTGAGAGTGAGAAGAAGCTATTTGACGGGCGTAATGTTTCAGCATATTTGAAGACATATGAGATCAAGATGGGGTTTTTTGGAGTTCCTGCTGGACTTATGAGTAAGTACTTCCTTCGTCTTGTCACACCTGCTTTGAGGACAAAAGTGACTGATCTTTTTATTCAAAATACACATTGGCAAGATTTTAAGAAGGCCTTGAAAGAAGAATACTTCCTTGAAGACTTTGGTATGGCTACTCGACGGTCATTCCGAGAGTGGGTCTACATGCCAAACAAAGGTCCCGCTGCTTCGGAGTTGATTCGAGAATTTGAGGAAAGGTATAGTCAGCTTGATGCTATTGAACAAAGAGCATTGGATGTTGAAAAAGTTGAGCTTTTCTTGCAAGCTGCAGATCCTACTCTTCAAGAAGAATTGGGTGAGCTTCTTGAAGATCGTACGAAGCCTATGGGTCTTAAAACTGATTGGCAGGATGCTCAGGATGCAGTCTCGACTTTGACCAAGAGGAGGATATGGAAGACTCGCTTACAGAATGGTTCCATGACACCTACACCATCATCAGCTCCTATGCCTACTTCTATCCCTGTTATTTCTTCTCCTCCTCAGCCAATTCCTTGGCCTATGCCAGTGCCTATTGTTTCTACTCCACCTATTCCTCCTGTTCCACGACCGATGCCTACACCTTCTGCTCCAAAACCATCCACTCCATCGGTGCCTACCTCTCTTGATGATATAATCAAAGGCATCACAGATTTGACACTTGAGTCAGTTAAAGCGGAGTTAGTGGGGAAGTTGAAGGAGCAGTTTGCTTCAACTGTGCCTACTACTTCTTCTAGTGCTCCTATTGCACCTAGGAGTGCTCCTAGTGCACCTAGGAGAGATCGGAGATGTATTTGGTGTGATAGTACGGAGCATCAGCATTGCAGGGATTGTGATTCTTTCCAGGATGCAAGGAGGCAGAATTTGGTATATTGGGGGCAAGATGGTAAGATTTGGTTGACTGAGACAGGAGCTCCACTTGCTACCAACTTTAGTAAAGGTGGAATGAAGAAGTTAGTGGAGGACATGGCTGCGCGTACTTATGTGACAGCTAGAGGTGATGCTTCTGCATATGGAGTACAGATTGAGAAGGGATCAGAGACTCAGTCCGCACTATGGACTTATGCTATGGAGACTGCAAGCAAGGGAAAAATTCAGCAAACTGTTTTGACTAGTGCAGGCTCTAGCATCAGATCAGAGACAGGTTGGGACTCGCCTATTGACAGGTATTCTATTTATGCTTATTTGGCTAAATCTCATGGTGCAGATGTATTTGTTGAGGAGAAGCGTAAGAGGGATGAAGAAAATCCAAGTGCAGCTAAGAAGACTAGAGGGGGTGAGTTTGTTACTCCACCTACTGCAGGACCGTCTTTAAGACCAGGGCCAGATCGACAGATGGAGGATGCTCAAAAGAGAGAAAAGAGGCAAGAGCCTAGAGAGAGAAAGCAGCCAGGATTCAGATTGATGTCCGACATTGAGACATCTACAGACATGAAGAAAATCTTTAATGATAAAATACTTGGCAGTGATGTGACTTTCACTATTTCTGAGATTCTGGGCATCTCAAAAAGAGAGTTTCAGGATCAGTTTCAGGAGGTCTTGAAGAGGAAAAGACATGCATTGTCTACCACTGATACACAGGGAGTTTTGATTGGAGAGTTGGATGAGGATGAGGATGAGGTTATGGTTGATGATGCTTCTATTTTTCCGTAGGTAGAGAAGAGGGTTCAGCCTATGCATTATGCTGAAATTGATGAGCCTGTTTTGATACCGCGTAGTAACAGATGGCCTATGGATGTAGAGCATGGGTGGCGTATGAGAACCGCCAATAATACTGCAGGTGATTTATATGCTGCTTGCCCTAGTGTCAGGGTTTCTATTGGTGATGTAGAGGAGGATTTTCATTTCTTTGTGCAGGATTCATGCTCTTATCCCATAATTCTTGGTCAGCCATTCATTACAGAGATGCGCATGGAAACAAAGGTCATGGATGATGGATCTGCTTATGCACGGATTCACAGTAAAGATGGTATGAGAGCAGTTCAGTTTATGACTGTATGTGTGAACCATGTTAGAAATAGGGATACTCTCAGAGATGCACCCTTGCCCACTGTGAGGGATTCGGGTTTTCATTAGGTACCGCCGTTTCGCGAGACGATGGTGGTACAGAGGAGAGGAGATTGGAGTTCTCGCCTCCTGGCAGCGATGTTTTCTCCTCCGGTTATGTTGGGATTTCAGCAAACAGTTCGATGAGTTATCAGAAGACTTCTAGGTTGTCTAGAGCTGCCAGGCAGTATATATGTAGGAAGGAGAAAATTTTGAAAAATGCAGGAATTTTGGAGGATGATGAGCACATAGATGGTATGTATGACAGTGTGATTTGTGCAGATACGATGGTAGAGATGGGAGATATGCTGAAAACTGATATGCTGAATTGTCATGGTAATGTATTAGTGCAATCCCTGTACATGTTTCATGAAATTGCAGATTTTGTGTCACAGATTGAGTCAGAGGCTGAGGAAACTCAGCAAACAGTGTTGAGTGCTGAAGAAATTCAGCAAACAGAGTTTCCAGCTGGTTATGATCAGCTTTCAGAGAGACAGAGGGCTGAAAATTTTCAGCCAACAAAGTTTACTGCTGAAATATTTCAGCATTCAGAGTTTGGGGCTGTTTCTATGCAGTCCATAGAGCAGAGGGCTAAGAATATTCAGCCATTGGAGTGCAGAATTGTTGATTTATAGCAAGGTTTATGTAATGCAGAAGAGCATAATGAAGCCAGGGTTGACACGAAATACAAAACCGTGGATAAGAAGGTGAAGCCAGTTGCTGTACCGCTTCCACCTGACAGTGATCAGCAAATAGAGAGGGCTGCTAAACAGCAAATTTTGAGGAATCCGGAGCATATTGGTCATAAATTTTCAGCAGAGACACTTGCTGAATTGAAAATTGGAAATGGTGATTTCTTGTTACCCATAGAGAAGCAATGCTTTCAGGAGATGCTTGAGCGTCATGGAAGGGGATTTGCTTTTGTCCCACATGAGATTGGATGTGTGAATCCTGATATTGTTGCTCCTATGGTCATTTTTACTATTCCTCATATCCCATGGAATCTTAGACTTATTCCCGTGCCTAAAGCACACTTGCCAAAGCTGATTGATTTATTGAATGAGAAAATCAGGATGGGAATCCTTGAACCTTCATCTGCACCATACTCAAACAGGTGGTTTACAGTTCCAAAGAAGAATGGTACTCTCCGATTTATTCAGGATATGCAGCCAGTGAACAGAGTTACTATCAGGAATGTTGGTATAGGTCCAGTTGTGGATGAGTTTGCAGAGGCATTTGCTGGACGTGCCATCTATTCTTTGGGTGATTTGTATTCAGGATATGATCAGTTTCAGCTGGCTTTGGAAAGCAGGGACATAACCACCATGAGAACTCCTATTGGGCTTGTCAGGATGTGTACCTTGCCTCAAGGTGCCACTAATTCTGTTGCGCATATGATGAATGCCATGCATAAGGTCCTTCGTGATTACATACCTCATCTTACTATGCCTTTCTTGGATGATGTGCCCATTAAGGGGTGTGCAGAAGAAGAGAAGAATGAGAGCCTAAATGAGCAGGGATACAGATACTTTGTGGCTGATCATATTTCAGCATGTGAGAAGATTTTGGCCAGGTTAGAAGAAGTGAACTTGACACTTTCAGGGCAAAAATCTGTTTTTGGAGTGAATGAGGTTGTCATTGTTGGGCATATGTGTGGATATTATGGCAGGAAACCCTCACCTGATAAGGTGAATGCTATAGGCAAGATTGTAGAGTATTGTTCTACTACTTCGGAGGTATGGAGATTCATTGGTGCTTGTGTGTTTTATATGATTTGGATATCTCATTTTGCACATATAGCAGATTGTTTGTATTAGCTGCTTCGAAAGGGGCAGAAATTCTATTGGGATGAGAGCCACACTAAAGCCATGCGGAAATTGAAGAAGTTATTGCAGAATGCTCCTACTCTCAGAAAAGCGGATTATAATTGTGATAGGCCTATTGTATTGACAGTTGACACTAGTCCAATTGGCATAGGTTGGGTTGTGGGTCAAGATGATGCAGATGGAAATAGGTATGCTATTCGGTTTGGGGCGAAAGTCCTAAACGAGAGACAGAGGAGATATCCGCAAATCAAGAGGGAGTTATTGGGGATTGTCACGGCTCTCAAATGTGACAAGGAGTACTTTATTGGAGCTTCAGTTGTGGTAGAGACAGATTGCTTGCCATTGATTGGTATGATCACGAGTTGCTCTACTCTGGATATAGCTATGTTGAGATGGATTGCATACATCAAGTCATTAAATCCGGAATTTAAACACATAGCAGGGAAGGATAATCCAGTGGCAGATATGTTGTCTAGAGCCAGATATGATGAAGAGGAGACTCTACTTGCAGAAGAGGATGATGCAGAAATTTCAGCCACTATGGTTGATCATGTTTGTCATGTCTATGATATTGTGGCTTTCACAGAAGAGCTCTATGTTGGAGATTGGTTGCAGATTGGCAGGTACCTTAGTACACTAAGCAAAAGAGATGAATGGACAGATGAAGAGTTCAAGAAGATTAGAAGGAAAGCCTATGGTTATTTTCTCAAGGACGGATTTCTTTGGAAGCATCCGAAGAAAAGATGCGGATTACCTTTGCGGGTTGTCTGCGATAGAGAGACACAGTTACAGGTGATGAGGGAGTTTCATGAGAGTCCTTGGGCTGGTCATAGAGGAGTATGGGCTACTTATGAGAAAATCAAGGAGAAATATTGGTGGAAAGGCATGTATAGAGATGTTTCTCACTTTGTTGAGACTTGCAGAGACTGCCAGATGTATTCAGTAGTGCGTCATAGAGATGAGCTTCATCTGACCTATCCGCTATGCATTCATTATAAGTGGGTAGTTGATTTGGTTACCATGCCTATGGGTTTATGGCAGATGAGATACATTGTTTTGGCTAGAGAGGATCTTACTAATCATGTTGAGGGTAGATCTTTGAGAACGAAGACCACTAGTGCAGTGTGTAAGTTCTTATTGGAGGAAATTTTCTGCAGGTATGGTTGTGTGGGTAAGATCACTGCGGATCGTGGTGAATTGGATGCAGATGAAGCTAGGGAGTTTTTCTCTCAGCTAGGAATCAAATTGGCTCTAACCACAACATACAATCCAGAGGGAAATGGAAAGAGTGAAAGAGGGCATCCGCCGATAGTGAAAGCATTAGCCAAAGCATGCAGAGGACGGATTGGAGAATGGCCGAGACTTCTACCATTTGCTTTGTGGGCTGATCGTACGACTCATAGTGTTACCGTAGTATATATGCCTGCAGAGTTGATGTATGGTCAGAAACCTGTTATGCCGATTGAGACTTGTGCTTTGACTTGGTCAGTTTTACCTTGGCAGGAGGATTTGACGAGAGAGGAGCTCTTAGCTCTTCGGATTCAACAGTTGGAGAGGAGACCTGAGGATGTTCAGCTAGCTATTGACAGGTTGAAGGTTGCTAGACTAAGGAATAAGGACATGTTTGACAGTAGGCATCGCTTACGGCCTAGAGCAATAGAAGAGGGAGATTGGGTATTGGTCTTTGATAGCAGCCTTGAAAATCAGCATACTGCACTTCGGAAGATGGTGAAAAGATGGTTTGGGCCGTATATAGTCAGACATGTCTTTGATAATGCAACATATGAGCTGACTGAATTGGATGGGACAGTGCTTAGAGTGCCTATTGCTGGAAAAAGAATCAAGATTTTCAAGAAAAGAGATGATGAGGATTATGCATTGGAAGAATTTTTCAAGAGAAGAGCAACGACAAGAAACTCCAATGGAAGAGACAGATGATATGGCTGATAATCTTGTTGATCTACCGGAAATGCATAACGAAGAGATTGATTTGTTTGTGGATCTTGATGATAATGATCATGGGTAGTTGGCCCATCCGGAGGATGCGCATGATTAGAGGGGGTGGATGTCGTATTGCTGCGTATTCGAGGTGTGAAAACCACCCAAAAGTTGTGCATGAGATTTGTTACTTTGTACATACTTTGACGTAGACGTTGTGCTTTGCTTTGCTTGAACATTTTCCTTTCAGTTGGTTCATGATTCAATTTTACAGAAGAAACAAGCGTAAGTTCCTTAAGAGGCGAACTATTCTTCCTCACAACTGAGAATGGAACGGTGGATATCTTGTTTATCCATCTCTTTCTACATTACACACACTTGATGCTCACACAGTAGGTTGTTATTGATTTGCCATTGATCCGACTAGGAGGTACTTTGCAATGGGAGTGCAGATGTTCTTGTGAGTCTTTGGGGACTTTCTAAGATGCTTTGTGTTTGTACTTTTACCAAGCTTGAAGCAAAGCAAGAGACCTAGAGTTGAAGGGACATGCAATGTGAAGAGGAAAAGACGCTGCTTTTCTGCGTGTGTAAGGGAGGAAAGTGTGGCTAAATAAGTGGGCTTTTTCTGGTTCATAAAAAGAAAACAAAAGGGAAAAAGAAAACACTAATGAAGAAAGCTAAAGAGGGATTTTCAAAAGAGCTAAAGAGGGAGGGAAAAAAGAGGCGTATGGGGACAGAAAAAGAAGGAGAGGAATTACGCTAATCTGGGGGGGAAGGAAGGCGCAGAGAACGAGTGAGGAGGAACAGAGCATGGAAAAAGAAAAAAAACAAAGTTGTCCATGGGGTGTTCTTTGGAAGGTCTGAGAGTCTCGATCGAATGCCTGAAGAGAAAAGAATGCAATGTTGGAACAAAATGGAGGAGAAAGGCTAGGAAGGAAATAACGAAGGAGGAAGGAGCTGACAACAATTGACAAGTTCTGATGGACGCGCTGGACATTGATTAAGCTAAGGAGAAGAAAAGCTTGATTAGGCCTACTGATCAGGTGGACGCTGAACGAAAAGCTGGGGGAAAGCTCGGAATCCCGACTGGGGGGGTGCTGGAGCTTTGCGCAAGAGAGGGGAAAAGCATTGATTGGAGTCGAGGGAGTCGAAGAGCTCTGCGGAGAGGAGGACATGGATTACGGGAGTCCTCGCATATCGAGGAAAGGAAAGCCAATAATGATGAACTACAGCCGAACAGGGAAAAACAGAGCATTAGAGGGAGGAAGGAGGAGCTCTGCAACTCGGTGAGCACAGTCATAAGAGTAGCAGTGTAGTCTGCTGCATTCCTTGAAATCTATTGTCCTTAACCTTAGCCTGGGAATCTTCATCAATCGTAGCCTGCGAAACCAGAAGGAGAGCGACAGAATCAGGATTGCAGACCTGAACGTGGAGAGAAAAAAGCTAACTATGCTATTTTGGAGGGCGGGTGCCTTGGTGGAGGAGAGCTTCAGAGGGAGGATCATGTAGAGAAGGAGGCATTGTGCGGAGGGGAGCTGCGCTTTAGGGAAGAGGATAACAGCCCCGTGAGTGTTGCTACAACGACGATTGAAGTAGAGAGACGCTCTTGGCGATGGCGGCCTCCATCCTGGCACCGGCTCTGAGTATCCTTACAGCCTCGTCTCTCACGTCGCTTCAAAGCAAGCAGTGCATCGCCTCTTCTAAGCTTCAAAGCTTGAATATTCGATGTGCTCGTGTTGGTGGGGTTGAGATTCCCAACAGCAAGCGGATTGAAGCTTCCCTTCAGTATGTCCATGAGTGTAGCCGTTGATTCACCCAACTGGCGTAGCATCAGGCCCAAATCCGGCTCGCATTGTCATCGACAGCAAAGGCTGTAACTGGCATCAAAGCCCTATATCCACATTGCCAGATTTGTACACACAAAAACAGATTTTGGCACCTGAGATGAAGAGAACAGGGGGATCGAAAGCACCCAGATGCAGACAGTACCTACCCCCCCAGCCATCCATATTTGAGGCTTTCTGTTAGCATGTCGATTTCTGTGTTTCGGCTGAAGAGTAGAGCCAAATAGCACCCCAGACTGCGTGTTCTTGGAGTGTCTATCACGGGCAGGTTTATTGTAGCAGATCCAACCTTTGCAGGGTCTGTGATGTGAAGAAGCAGGGAGGGATCTTGACAATTGACAACAGCTGTTATCGAGATGTTGCATATACACACTGATTTGGTTTTCAGGAAATGATATGCATAGGCAACATTTGACTGCTTGCTAAAGACCTACGATTTCTTGATTCCTGACCTTTGGAAAGAAACAAGGAAACAGAGGAGGTGACTGAAAATCCTTTGACAAGAGGAGGCAGGGCATTTGTGAAGCTTTGGAGGAGATGAATAGAAATCTGCTTCTTCTCCAGCTTAACTCGATTTTTACATTTATGTGCAGTGTAAACTCGTGTAATCAAAGAAGACTACCTTTTGGCACGTTACCAAAGCAGAAAGATTTGGGTATGGAGGGATGAAACATGAATCAACTCTATTGTAGCTCATGAGGAGATATGTGTGAAGAAGAAGAACAACCTGTCCATAGAAGAGAAGAAAAACAGTCATCCTTGGGAGAATAACAACAGTAATTACAACTAAAACTTGAGCTTGGGAATTATGTTCTCTCATAGTGTGTTAATAGATATGGCTTGAAAAGCTTTTGAATCGAAAAGCCCTCATCCAAATGTTGCAAAGCTTTCTTCTAATTCAGATGATGGCATGTCAATGCCTCATGAAGAGCCATCAGTTTTGTCTTGATTTAAGTACCATTAGTCCTTGAACCATACCATCAAACTAACTTGAAGAAAGAAGTCGTGCTGTCCAAATTTCCAGCTCACCGATTGTTATTTCTGATTTTATGCATGTGTATCATAATTGATGAAAAAACATGAGATTTCAAGGCAGATTCTAAGCTTTCCTTTGATCATCCATATTCCTCAGCAGAAATTATGTTTGTTCCTGATAAAGAGTGCCAGAAATCTGATTTATTAGCCATAATTGATGACTATCTCTGACAATTCAGAGGCTGCTCAAGTTTCTTCTTCTTGAAACAGTGTCTTGGGATCATTTTCTCATCTTGATTATTTACCTGTTTGATCTTCTATCCTGAAATTATTCAAAGTCCTCTGTGGTTGCGACTTTGCTTTCGAAACCCTTCGACAGCGCGTGTATATGCGCATCTATAAGTGCGTCTATAGGAGCATCTATATTCGGGTGTATATGCATGTCTATATGCACGTGTAGTTTTCACTATAAGCGCACTTGTAGACACAAAATTTTAGACGCGCTAGTAGATGCGGTAATAAACGCGCCCGAAATTTTTAAACACAATTCAAATATTGCGTCTATAAGCGTGTCTATGGAGCCTTTTTATTGTAGTGATTGGGAACGCACAAAAGTGAGAAATTTGCTTCATAACAAAAGATCCCACCTCATGACATGCGCCAGGGAGTCACTACGAAGAGCCTATAGCCAACCACCTTATATGTAGCCACCGCATAGAGTGGAAGAAAGCCAAGAAGAAAGCAACAGAGAAAGTGAAGAGTCGCCAGCACGCAGAGGCACGACGCATCCAAATGGAAACCATCACTACAACAAAAAGGCCTCTTTGACACACATTTAGACGCTATTTTTGAATATAGAGAAATTCTTATGGGGGCCTCTATCCGCCCGTCTATTTGCGTGTCTACCATTTCACATCTATAATCGCATGTATCAACGAATTTACACGCATAAATAGATGCGCAATAGATGCACATATACATGCGCATATAGACACCCTGGTAGACGCGTTTTTACAAGCACTGGTAGATGCGAACGGAAAACAAAAAATGTCCTTTAAAAAGAAGATATTTATTATTTTTTTAAAATTTGAATTATGAAGCGCATGTATAAGCGTGTATAGTTTGCACTATAGACGCGCGTATAAACGCGAATTATCTGCAATTTAGATGCTCGGATAGACGTGCAAAACAGAATTGGAAAAAAAAACCAGAGAGCATGTGGTTGCTTACATGCTCTCTAGTTTTTTTTTTCCCCCTCCCATATATTGTCAAGATTGTGGGAGAGAAGGAAGGAGTCTCGCTTGAAGCTTTCTTGCTTGCACAATGGGGGAAGACACACAAGGGTGGAGGCTGAAAACAGTTTTCCTCTTCTTAGTTGTGTAAGCCAAAAGAACTCTCATACAAAGAAATAGAAGAACCCTCTATATGGGTCTCAAACCAAACTCAACTAACTAAGGTGGCATACTAATTGAGCCACAAACTAGAGTAGATAAGGATAGCTATCATGTAGCTATTATTCATGGGCGGTGTACCAACCGCGTCTGCAACTGACAAGTCGGTGACATAAATACACAACGGTCACCCTGGCGTATCACGGGTGGAGCTCGATATCTCAACACTCCCCCTCGAGCTCAATCCCAATTCCTGCACACCAAGCAGGTCTCTGAACTTGCGCAGCTTCTCTGCGCCCAATGCCTTCGTGAATATGTCAGCTACCTGATCCTCTGTGCTGACATAAACTAGATCAATAAGACCTAGTAAAACCCTCTCTCGCACATAGTGATAATGCACCTCAATGTGCTTTGTTCTAGCATGATAGACTGGGTTATTTGCCAAGTGTATACTACTCATGTTGTCACAATAAATGACAACTGGCCCATCTGTAGACTGATGCATATCATAAAGTAGCTTATGCAACCAAGCTACCTCACATGCAGCCATTGCTGCACCCCTGTACTCAGCCTCTGTGCTCGACAAGGCAACTGTAGGCTGTTTCTTGCTGCTCCAAGTGACTGCAGCACTCCCAAAAGAGAATACATATCCACTGGTAGATCGTCTATCAGAAATACTACCAGCCCAATCAGCATCAGTGTATCCATGCAACTGTATCTGAACCCCAGTCTCATAAAATAGTCCATACTGCAATGTGGACTTCACATACCTAAGTATGCGTCTAGCCGCATCCAAATGTGGTTTCCTTGGAGCCTGCATAAACTGACTTACCAATCCAACAGCATAGCTCAAATCTGGCCTGGTAATAGTCATATAAATCAAACTTCCTACTATGCGTCTGTACATAGTAGGGTCTTCTAGAAGCTCACCTGCATCTGTGCTCAGCTTCACATTTTGCTCCAAAGGAACTGAAATAGGCTTACAACCTATCATCCCATATTTGGACAGCATGTCCAATCCATACTGCCTCTGCAAGAGCTGTATCCCACTTGGTGATCTAATCACCTCAATGCCCAAGAAATAACGCAGCTCTCCCAAATCCTTCATCTCAAACTTCTGCTTCAATAGCATTTTCACATGAAGGATATCTTCATCACTGTCACCTGTCATAATCAAATCATCAACATAAATGACAAGCAGCATAATACCTTTCTCTGTTTTTCTCACATAAAGTGAGAAATCTGCCTTGGAAATCTGAAAGCCAATAGTGACAAGATACTGTCCTATCTTGTCAGACCATGCTCTAGGTGCTTGCTTCAAGCCATACAAGGCTTTCTTCAACCTGCAAACAAACTCAGGATGAACAGCATGCACATAACCTGGTGGCTGCTCCATATAGACCTCTTCTTGCAAATCACCATGCAAGAAGGCATTCTTTACATCCATCTGATGTAAAGACCATCCCTTTGATGCAGCCATAGCAATGACTGCTCTTACGGTTGCCATCCTTGCAACCGGACTAAATGTTTCTTCATAGTCAATGCCATATGTTTGTGCATACCCCTTGACTACTAATCTTGCCTTGTATCTGTTCACAGAACCATCAGCATTGTGCTTCACCTTATAAACCCACTTACAGCCAATTGCATTCTTACCTTTAGGCAAAGGTACTAACTCCCATGTAGCATTTGCTTCCAAGGCATCCATTTCTTCATCCATGGCTTTCTCCCATTTTTCTTTTCCCATGGCTTGCTCAAAAGATGTGGGTTCTGGTTCCTGTATCACTTTGACCATATATGCATAGTGAATGGCTGTAAATCCATCATATTTCAGCCTATCCACAGGATACCTAGCTCTTGTAGACCTGCGCAAAGTAGGTTCACTCCCAGGTGCTCTCAAAACATCCCTGGTCTTCCTTACTCCAGGTGTAACAATAGAAGGAATACCCAACTCATCATCAATGCTCTGTTCTGAGCCACTGGATTCACCATCCACATAAGAGTGACCTGCATTCACATCAAACATGGGCTGATCAACCTTCTCTTTTCCTTTTCATGATACCTGCATACCACTATCTGCATTGCTTTGAGAAGATTCTCCTGATCTCAATCTGCCTGTCCATGGCGAAGAATGTGAACCACTGCTAGAGGACGCTCCAGGTCCACTAATATTTTGTGACTGCTGCTGTGAATTCTGTGTAGCATTACCATTTTGTGCATCTTCATCATCAATCACATTTACTGGTTTATACCAGCTACTCATCTCATCAAAAACGACATCTCTGCTCACTGTAAACTTACGAGTAGAAGGGTTATAGCATCTATACCCTTTTTGCTGCAGAGAGTAACCAATAAAGATGCACTTCTCAGCTTTTGGATCCAACTTGGATCTCAGCTCATCTGGCACATGTACATAGGCAATGCAACCAAAAATTTTCAAATGAGAAATATCTGGTTTCCTACCAGTATACCTCTCCTCTGGAGTCATTCCATGTATTGCTGCAGTGGGAGTCATGTTCATTATGTAGACTGCTGTAGCAACTGCTTCAGCCCAATAAAAATCTGGCAAGTCTTTTTCATTGAGCATGGCACGAGATACCTCTCCAATATGCATGTTTTTCCTTTCTGCAATTCCATTTTGTTGTGGGGTATAACTGCATGAATATTGCTGTTTTATGCCATGCTCCTGCAAGAACTTTGCAAACTCATTTGAGAGGTACTCTCCCCCTCCATCTGACCTTAGGCATTTTATTTGCAGACCTGTTTCTTTTTCAGCCATAGCTTTAAGAGTTTTGAAATGCCCAAAAACTTCACTTTTCTTTTTCATAAAATACACCCAAACTTTCCTGCTATAGTCATCAATAAAAGTGACAAAATAATGACAGCCTCCAAGAGATGCAGCTTTAGTAGTCCACACATCAGAGTGGATTAATTCCAATGGCTTCTCACTCTCTTGAACATGTCTAGGAAATGGTTTCCTTGCCTGTTTTCCAAACTGACAGGCTTCACATACCTTATGCATTTCTGCAACCTTGAATTTCGGCAAACCTGCAACAATATTTTGGGCCTGCATTGATTTAAGTCGTTGTACATTAACATGACCAATGCGTTTATGCCAGATATCAATATCTGCAACTACACCGGTCCCATGTGCAAACATTGCTGCACTCAATTCAGACATGTCTGCATCCAACGTAAACATTCTGCCCTTCTTCTTTCCTTTTGCTATTAAGCGACCTTTATTTTTCATATCCTCAACAAAGCATCCATGAGGATTAAATCTGACCTGCAAGCCCTGTTCAACCATTTGACCAACAGAAACCAGATTCTTGGTGATATTCGGGACATGAAATACATCGGACAGGTATTTCTTTTTCCCATCCTGCATAGACAAGGGAATTTTTCCAATCTGCACAATAGGATGTGCAGTATCATCACCAGTCTCCACAAATCCTGGTTTTTTCATTTTCCTTGCATCCTCCATCCATTCTGCATGACCTGTCATGTGGTTTGATGCACCTGAGTCAACATACCATACATCATTGCTTTCTTCTGCACTTGTCATAGAATTGTTCATGTGCTGCACCATGAACAAATGCTCATTTCTGTCATCACCCTGTCTACTAGAAGATGCATAATTCCCTTGTTGCAGTTTTCCATTCATGATGTCATTCTGCTTTTTATAGCAGTCTTTAGCCATATGACCCATTTTACCACAGTAGTAGCATTCAACATTACTGTTTGCATTTTGGCCTCTTTGCCATCCACCACGACCTCTTTGGCTCCCCCTGCCTCTAGAGTTACCACGTCCTCCTCCATAGGACTGGTTTTCTTGAGTTTGCTGCATATTCTGATTTCTGCCACGGCCTCCAAATCGGCCTCCTCTACCTCTGCCTCTACCTCTTCCAGCATTTGAGTAGAAGACAGCTTCTTTTGAAGTTCCTCCTGAAGAAGATGCACCACCATTTCTCTGTTCCTCAGAAATTAGAAGAGCAATCAACTCCTCAAAATCAGGAAATCTTTCACGAACTGAAATGGATGTCCGAAACTGTGCATAATCCTTTCCTAGACCATTCAAGGTCACGGAAACTAAATCATCATCTTCCACTGGCGACCCAATGGAAGCAAGTGCATCTGCAATCTTCTTCACCTTCATGTGGTAGTCGTTGATGCTCATATTTTCTCTTTGCACATTGTGCAACTCTTGCTTGAGCTGCATTTTCCTGGCTTGCGTATTTGTGCTATACATTTTTGACAACGTATCCCATGCCTCCTTTGGCGTACTTGCATCCTGAATATGCACAATCATAGAGTCTGAAATGCTGATAGACAGCCAATACATAACTTTCCTGGCTCTCTCATGCCATGTTTTAAATGCCTGCATTTGTTGTTGATTGGGAACATCAGGAAGAACTGGTTCTTCTTCATTTCCTGCAACAAATTCCCAATATCCTTTTCCCATAAGGAAATTCGTCATTCTAAACTTCCATGCCTGGAAGTTGTTCTTGTCAAGCTTTTCAGTGACAATCTGTGAAAGAGAATCAGACGCCATTACAGAATACTGCAAGAAATTCTGTCACTGCAAAAAACACAGCTTCACCCTCACAAGGGCAAATCTGCAAAACTGGCGAAAGTGGTATTTGACCACACAGTCACTTCCTAGTGACGATTTTGCATAAACAGGAACCAAGGATGATTCTGAAACTCCCAATGTCTCTGCGCACAAGCATACGATGCAATTTCTACAGTAACTTTTCACCGACCTGTAGAACAGTGGTCGCACAGCATAAAACTGAGCCTTTTCTTGAGTGCGTGCAGAAAACTTCCGTCTGCAAAACAGGCCCCGAAATGGCCTCAAATAAAAAAAACAAGGTCGCCAAGGGCTAAAGCCCTCTCCCGCAGCATATACTGCCCTCTTGCTTCACCGCGAAGGGCGTCTCAACCTGAGACAATGCACTCCTGCAATTTCCGGCTGTGCTACCTGTAGAGATTTGCTCCCAAAACAGGAAATGAAAGCAACACTGCTCCTCTTACCAGACCACCGCGAGCTTGGCTTGCTTTCTTGAGCTCCTTACCACGAACAAGGCTCTGATACCATGTCAAGATTGTGGGAGAGAAGGAAGGAGTCTCGCTTGAAGCTTTCTTGCTTGCACAATGGGGGAAGACACACAAGGGTGGAGGCTGAAAACAGTTTTCCTCTTCTTAGTTGTGTAAGCCAAAAGAACTCTCATACAAAGAAATAGAAGAACCCTCTATATGGGTCTCAAACCAAACTCAACTAACTAAGGTGGCATACTAACTGAGCCACAAACTAGAGTAGATAAGGATAGCTATCATGTAGCTATTATTCATGGGCGGTGTACCAACCGCGTCTGCAACTGACAAGTCGGTGACATAAATACACAACGGTCACCCTGGCGTATCACGGGTGGAGCTCGATATCTCAACATATATCAGATTGTGCATTTGGGAAAAAGACAATGTATCTTATGGGCACGAGAATTGAAAATAAAAATCCATGTATTCATTATATATCAAAAGCATTTACAAGGAAAGTTTAAGTGCTTGCGAACTAAAGTGTGGCCGCAAGCAGTAGGCTCAAAGATAGATCATACATATACAAGAAGAGAAGGCCTCATGAGGAGGTATGGTGCTCCTCTACGAATCTGAAGAGGAAACATCTTCGCTAGTACCACCATGGCTACTAGCGTTGCTATCCCCCTCCTCGCTATGCTCCACATCCGGGTTCGCCTATACACACAAAAGATCAAGGTTGCTTACATAGACAAGGTGGAGAAAAAGTTATAATTAGCTATACTTTTAATAGGAAAGTAAGAAAAACATACCTCCTCTGGCTATCGAATCCTCATAGCCCGGTTGTTATGGTCCTCAGTGATGAGACCCTCCTCATAGAAGTGAAGCCATGTGGCTGCGCGGTTATGGCCTCGATGGTAACCTACCTCTCTAGGAGTAGGTGTCCTACCAACGATGGTAGTTTGCAAAACATTTAGATATATACAAACAATTACGAGTCACAATATATTAGAATAAAATATATAAAGAATTGAAAGAAATATAAATTTTAAAAAACTAGAAATCAAAATATACTTACAAACTCTGCCTCCCACGACTCTCTGCCGCCTGATCCGTAATGCGACGATCCCATTGTTTCCATTTGGATCCGTCGCGCCTCTGCGTGCTGGCAACTTTTCACTTTCTCTGTTGCTTTCTTCTTGGCTTTCTTCCACTCTATGTGGTGGCACATAGGTAGTTGCTATAGGCTCCACGCCTCTCCTCTTGCCTCCGCAGTGAGTCCTTGGCCCGTGTCATGAGGTGGGATCTTTTGTTGTGAAGTATATCCCTCACTTTTGTGCGTCCCCAATCATCCGAGAATCGCTGACCCTCAGGATTTGGGTACCTCTTATGGACTGCCCTCAACACCTCCTGCCACAAGCCGCTTTTCTGATTTTTGAAGGCAATGAAACAATCTTTATACGTCGCATGCATGACGCTCCTCATGTATGCCATTACATCCCTTCCCTCATTATCATGAAAGATGCCACCAGCATCTGTAACTCTATAGTACTGGCGTACAACCTCCTCTATGTGATCTATTGGTGAGGGTGATCGCTCGCCACCTCCTAGGCAACCCCCACACAAGCCTCGTCCTCCCCCTCGACTCTCTCTTCTCCCTCTCTGTCGACTACCCTCTGCCTCGCTCGACGCACGAGCTTCTGTAGATGCACGTGCTTCTGCAGATGCTTGTGCTTCAGCCGATGCACGTGGAGCACGTGGAGTACCTGCATATGGAGTACCTGCATATGGAGTACCTACATATGGAGTACCTGCATATGGAGTACCTGCATGTGGAGTCTGGGAAGTAGTGCCAGGCAAAGACGTCAGAGGCATCCCAAACATGATATTGAACACCTTGTCCGCTATGGGAGAGCGGCCAAGGTGTCTGGTCATCTCTCCTATGAAGTCTTCCCTACTAGGAAAACCTCCAAAAAATGCATTGACCCCCCTGCCAAAGGAGGCCAATGTATCATTCATGCGATCAAAATCCGGGTCATTACTAGATGAACCATGATACGACATCTGCAAAAAAAACACATGAAAAAGATAAATTTATTTACATACAAAAGATCATATATTACCTACATTTTCAAAGAGCTTTCTTTAGACATTGAGCATAAAACTTAAGTGCTAATGCTTCTCATAAATAAGAAAACTGATAAACACAAACATGGGATTAATCACATTCATCATTGCAAAAATATATTGTTTACTATCAGAACTGGGAGACCTGGCGCGTGTATCCCCGCGTCTAAATTGCAGGTTAGACGCGCCCTCAGACGCGCTCCAAAGTGAACCTTTTGTCCAGCACGTCTATCTTCACATCTAAGATGCAGCACATATGCGCTATCAGACGCACATTCCAGGTCAATGTGCATGTATAATCGCGTGCAGACTGCAGGTCAACCTTCTGTCCATCTCGTGTATCATCGCGTGTACACTGCAGAGCACACGCGCTTTAAGACGCGCCCTCAGATGCTATGAGAGGAAACATTTTTCGCGTCTATATCTGCGTCTACAATGAAATGTAGGCGCGCTATCAGACACACTCGGTCGACTGATTTTAGCCCGACGACCGCCATTGATGATTTACAAAATGCAATACATAATGGAATCACAAATCCTAAATACACAGACAGAGTAGAGAGAAACAAAGAGAGAGAGAGAGAGAGAGAGAGAGAGAGAGAGAGAGAGAGAGAGAGAGAGAGAGAGAGTATGTGTGTGTGTGTGTGTCACCTTGGGTGTTTGGTATAGCAGGTGGTGGCACTTCTTCCTTCTCCTTCTTCCTCTCCTTGGTAAGTTACCCCCCCTTGATGCTTGCTTGCTGCTTCTTCTTGTTCTCCTCTCTCTTGTTCTCTCTTTATTCCTCTCCTTGGCTTTCCTTTTTCCCTTCTTGTGTATTTGAAATGAAAGAAGAGGTGAGTCATGAGGAGGTGAGGCATGAAGAGACTAGGTGAGGCATGAAGAGACTACATGTCAGCTAAACTTTTTCTGTCGCTTGCTGCTAATTACTTATATCAGGCTTGTCAACTGGAGGAACTGCCATTCATTAGAGAGCAATGAAAAAGTAATTATTAACTCTATTTTTTTAATTCAATGATTCAATGTGTATTCTTAATTCTATGGTTTTTATCATGCGCACACGTGCATGCTCAAGAATCAATTTCAGGTGGTTAAATAATTATTAACTTTGGTTTTTTAATTATGTGAATTGCAATTTTAGGTGGTTAAATAATTGTGCATCTGATGGCGCGTCTATATTAGTGTCTATTTGTGCGGATATATAGACGCAAAATTCGCATCTATTTATACGCACGTTTACACGCACTTATAGATGCTATGATAGACGCGCCCGACTTTGCACGTCTAACATGCGCGTCTATGTCTCGTTTCTGTTTTAGTGCATAGGATCGTCGCATTACGGATCGGGCGGCAGAGAGTCGTGGGAGGCAGAGTTTATAAGTATATTTTGATTTCTAATTTTTTAAAATTTATATTTCTTTCAATTCTTTATATAATTTATTCTAATACATTGTGTCTCATAATTGTTTGTATATATCATAATTGTTTTGCAGACTACTATCATTGGTATGATACCTACTCCTAGAGAGGTAGGTTACCATCGAGGCCATAACCGCGCAGCCACATGGCTTCACTTCTATGAGGAGGGTCTCATCACTGAGGAGCAATACAACCAGGCTATGAGGATTCGACAGCTAGAGGAGGTATGTTTTTCTTAGTTTCCTATTAAAAGTATAGCTAATTATACTTTCCGATTCAACAACCAGAGGAGGTATGTTTTTCTCACTTTCCTATTAAAAGTATAGCTAATTATAACTTTTTCTTTGCAATTGTACGTAAGCAATCTTGATCTTTTATGTGTGTAGGCAAACCTCGATGTGGAGCATAGCGAGGAGGAGGATGGTGACGCTAGTAGCCATGGTGGTGCTAGCGAAGATGTTTCTTCTTCAGATTCGTAGAGGAGCACCATACCTCCTCTATGGCCTTGTTTTCTTGTATATCTATTATCCATCTTTGGGCCTACTGCTTGCGGCCACGCTTTAGGTCGCAAGCACTTAAACTCCCCATGTAAATGCATTTTATCTATAATGAATACATGGATTTTTGTTTTCAATTCTCGTGCTTTCAGATCCATTGTGTTTTTTCCAAATGCACAATTTGATGTATGGGAGGGTGAAAAAAAGAAATTTAAATATCTTTAAAAAAAGATATTTTTTGTTTTACGTTCGCGTCTATGGGCGTGTCTATATGCCCGTCTAATTTGCCATGTAGACGCGATGATAGACGCACAAAAGAAATTAAATAAATAACAATTTTGGTTTTTTTATGCACTTGTATTCACGCGTGTATATGCATGTCTATTGCGCGTCTATTTCTGCGTGTAAATTTCTTCATACATGCGACTATAGACGCGAGTTTGTAGACGTGCAAATAGACGGGCGGGTAGATGCGCCCGTAAGATTTTCTCTCAATTCAAAAATCGCGTCTAAAAGTGCGTCTAAGAGGCCTTTTTGTTGTAGTGTATAATGTAGTTCTTGATTATAGTGTTTAGATATTTGAGATTGTGTATTTTGAGTGTTTAGTAGGCTTACATATTTCTAATTATAAGAATTGTGTTGTTTTTCATATTGTTGATATGTGAGACATCTCATTTATGTTATTGAAAGATATTGAAGAGGGAGACTTGGAAGTAGGAACAAGTGAATCAAATAGTTTTGGTAAGTGTGTTGGAAGATACACACAATCTTAGGTCCCAGAACTTGTAATTTGTAATCCACGTCATTAGGATTCAGAGCTTTGAATTCTCATCTATTATATGCAAGCCAAACTTTTCCTTTCAAAGCTTTATCTTCATGTAGATATCGAAAGTAGTGAATATAAAGAACAATACTTCTTAGCCTTTCAACATTTTGTTACCTCAAACTATGATATTGTATATTATAGTCTTAAATAATATACAGAATCAATTCATAAAAACAATTATAAATGAGCACAGAAAATGGAAATTTTCAAAAAAGAGAAAGTTGTTGGTTACAGAACAGTCTCCCCAAATATCTTAAAACTGTACAAAGTGCGTTCATAATGTCATGAAAATTGCAGATAGAGCACATTTCATATTAACATATAATGCACCATAAAAAGTATAACTCTCAAGTGTTTAAAAGTCTACTAAAAGATGTATTCTTTTCTACAAGTTATATATGAGACTATACATAGATATTTTGATACAATGTAGAGCTTGACTATAGATGTGCCCATAAGCTTTTTTTGTTTAGTTTAAGAAATGCATTAATGTGGCAATCTATTGGCTTAGTCCATTATAATGAGGTTCAAATCCTATTGTTTGAGTTCTTGGATTCTAGACAATATACCAAACATATATTTTACATATTATCTTATATATTACCAATGTTTGCTACATGTTAAAGGTACACCGAAGGTCATTGGCTTAGAAATGGATCCCATGGGTTAGGGTCTACTCACGAAGTTATACACATAGTATATGGAGTGTGAGAAGGGACCCCCTCCAATGGCTAAGGGTATGGCAATATAACCTAAGTGTATGCTAATCACTTAGCATAGCATATGCACCTAGCATACCTTAATCTCTCACACACACACTCTCTCTCTCTCTTTGTCCCTCCCCTCTTCTTGCTCTTTTCTCTCTTTCTTCTTGCCGTTCTGTGTACTCTTCCTATATTCTCAGTCTTCTATTTGGCTCTCTTCTCTCCTTCCCCCTTCTCTATACACATTAGGTTAGAGACACATTCTAGGTGTGGGGCTTGTAGGATCATATTAATGTGTCATTAGTTCCTTGGACATCATCGAGAACTTTAAAGTGTTACATGACCGAGGAGTACAATTTCTTTGTGGAAGCTCCCCGTCATCACAACATCGCGCGATTTGGAATCTTACCTATAGGCTGTATTACCTAGAGCTTTCGATCGGCTACTTGCTTTGGTTTGCAATACCGTCCATAACATTCGTTTTATCATCGTTAACATACCGGCCGACTAGCTAGCTGATATATGTGGTTGAACTACTTTTAGTAGTCGGTTTACGTGCATGCAAGCAGTGGGAGCTTATTACAATATTGGTTTAGTTGGAGAGAAACAGACAGCGGAATGCCAGACGTGAATTAGTGTATATAGGTATAATGGTGGCAGATCAATTAAGGATTATAAGGAGCATCGTGCCTGGCAGCTGGAGGGGAGGATGTACATGTGCTCCATTTGCTTGAGGCTACAACCACCTGCAACAACACTAGTTGCTGTGGACACTGATCATCATAAGCATCATGCAGATAATAATGACAATTAATCCGCATTAGTAGCTGGATTGTTAATACGGGAAGAAGATCAGGAGGGGCTGGAGGAGTCACGACCGGTGCCCGAGCATGTAGTGGTTACCGCCTACGGCCACATTTTCTGCGACCCATGCCTCTCCAAATGGCTTGCTATCAATCCCTCTTGCTCTGCTTGCAAGCAGCACCTCATGATCGATAGGAACGACGTCAGACATGTCTGCCCTTGCATAAGCATGGGATGTGCAGGCCCACTATGATCACCATCCCAAATGTTGTCAGCGGTCTCACATAGTGCATCAAGTATAGGAGCACCTACAGGACATAGTAAAGCTACAGGACGAGGATCAATATTGTTATCATCATCATCATCTCCGTCGCTATCATTGTTGTCATAAGAGAAGGTAGAAGGAGTGGAACCTCCCACAGAATTTTCTTCTGCAGCTGCCGTGACTCAGAAATGGTATGAGGACGAGGAGGAGATCAAATGATGACAACTACTATAGAAAGCAGAGTGCCAGCTGGAGCTCGTAATTTCTTGTCTTGCAGCCGTGGATCATCATGGGCTTCATCAACGTCGCTGTTAACGGACACTTTGGGGGAAGGATCAGGAGCAGGCCTCTATTGCTGCAAATGTGGAGCACCTCCCTATGAACCCATCATCCTCAGCAGGTGTGGACACCATTATTGTTGGCATTGCATGGTCTTCTCCCATGACCTGATTACTCATCAAATGATCACATCCCTGATATCTGCTTCTCCTCCTGCAACGTCCACGTCTTCCTGCTCTTCTACAACTTCCGTACCTTCTGATCCAAGCATGACCAGCTACGACCTGCAACTGCCATCGGTCATTGCATAGCTTGCAATGCACCTTTCGCCATGAAGCATATTATTCCAATCTACAACACCATCGAGTCTGGCGTTAATGCCACTCTACAACACCATCAAGTCAGGCGTTAATGCCACTCACAACGATCAGCAACAAAACCTGCCTCCGCGACCACTTCCACCACCCTCTAGTGGATCAGATGACTCGGTGCCATCCATAGAGAGTAATACATCGATCATTGCCTCCATCTTAGGTTCCAAGATTGGAGAGAGGTTCGAAAGGTTCATTTCTTCCTGTGGTATTGAGGGTGTAGTCTACAAGGCACTCTTAAATGGGTGTATCGACTCAGGCACTCCATCGCATGCCCACGAACTCTTTTAACGGACGACAATAGGTGCATTTCTTGAGATGGAGCATCACCTCTCCGTAGACATTTTCAAGGCATGTATAATATTATTATGTGTAATATTTAACTACACACTTTTCTTACTGTTTGCTCGAATTTTGAGATTGCCTAGTCAATGATCTCCGATTGAAAGTCATCGAAGAGTCACATGTGGTCTATAGATAAGTGATACTTTTGTTTGATTGTCAGCTTGCACTAAGCGCAATCATATATGGGACACGATGATTAAGATACGCCTCGTGATCTTGGATGTCCCAATCCTCATTGTTATCCATTTGGTCTATGTTATGGTAAACAATATGTTTTTGTTTCCCTCATTTATGATCTTTCTTCATTTTAGTCTCTATTTATCTTTCTCCCTCTCTATTCTTATATTTCTCTCAATTCCTTTTCTTATCCCATGTTTATTTCTCTCCTCGAGCTGCCCCTCTTTCTCCCCCCCTTTTCCTTTCTTTATTTGCATCCTTTCATCTCTCTTTGTTTCTCTCCCCCCTCTCTCATTGTTTCTCTCTCCCACAGCTCTCTACTTCTCTTTGTTCCTTTCCTCTTTCCTTCCCTATATCTTTATCTATTTTTATCTCTCCCTTGCTATTTCTCTCCCCACTCCTCTTTCTCTCTCTTTCCCTTTCTTTGTTTGCCTCCCTCTATCTTTCTTTGTTTCTCTCTCCCCCCTCTCTCTAATTCTTTCTCTCACTCCCCCCCATCTTTGTACTTCTCTCTATTCCTTTTCTCTCCCCCTCTCATGATCTTTATCAATCTTTATCTATCCCCCTCTCTATTTCTCTCCTCACCTCTCTTTCCCCCTCTTTGTTTGCCCCCTTGATCTCCCTTTTTTTTTTTCTCTTCATCTCTCTCTTCCTTTTCCCCTCTTCTTCTCTCTATTTTTCTCTCTTCTTTCCTCCCCACTCTCACTCAATGCATCTCATTATAATCAAAATCAAATATAGAAAATAAAAAACTTAAAGAATAAGGATATTGAAATACCCTCTTTCCCTACCTCTTTTTGTCTCTCTCTTCCCCCTCTCTCTTTATTTTTCTCTCTTTTCATTCTCTTATCATTTTCCTTTTTCTCTCTTTCTCTCTCTCACTCTCTATTTCTTTCTCTCTACCTTTCTTTTTCTCTCTCTTTTCGTCTCTTTTTCTCCCTCCCTCCCTCTCTTCTTCTTTTCACTCTTTGTCCTCTCTTTACCTCACCCTTCTTTTCTATCTCCTCCTCTCTTCCTCTCTTTCTTTCTCTCCTCCCTCTCTCCCTCGTTGTTTCTCTCACTCATCCTCCTCTCTCCCTCACTTCATATCTTGTTTCTCTTCCTCTTTAATCTCTTTGTTTCATTTCTCCCCTTTCTCTTTATCTTTCTCTCTTCCTCTCCCTTGCTTCTTCTCCCTCCCTCCCTTCCTCCCTCTCTTTTAATGCATTTCATTACAAAGAAAGAAAAGAAAAGAAGAAAACACAAAAATGAATTAAAAGTAAGAGACAATGTACCTACTTCAAAGGCCCAAAGATGAATTCTTTTGTGCCTCCTCTTTACAGCTTCCCTTCTTTCTCCCTTGTCCACTTCTCTCCCTCTCCCTCTCGCTCTCCCTCTTCCTCTCCCTCTCCTTCTCATTCTCTCTCTCTCTCCCTCTCCCTCTCAAGTAATGAGCTCTCTCACTCTCTCTCACAAATGTTTTTGGCAAATACCGTGCTCGAATTTTCTGTGCTTTTTTTCCTTAGAGTGGTGTCACTATTTGCATTGCTATATTCGTGGCTATCAGTGTCACTATATGCATCACTATTAATATCGTAAATTATATTAATATATTTAAAAAATTCACAGATAAGGATATTTTAAAATAGGCCTTGAATGCATGTAATATAGAGGATATACATATAGTGAACTATCCAGGGAGATATTACCCTCCTCTCCTCATCATTCATGATCACAGTACTTGTTTTGTCATCTACGAGGTATCTGTACCCTACTATGGTATGTCTAAGGTGTGGTATCAGAGGGATTTTAGTCGAAAGGTCATATCCACTGGGAAATCAGAGAGAGAAGAAAGTAGAGAATAGAAGATAGAAGAGAAGAAAAAGAATAGACAAGAGGTACACAAGATTAAGACAAAGCTCAATGAATTAAACCACTATGTATTGATAAAACCTAAGAAGATAAACAAAATTCTTATCTGGGACTACTTTGGGGGGTTCACTATATATATATTCTCTATATAACATGCATTCATGGCCTATTTATAAATATCCTGATCTATGAATTTTTCTTGAATAAAACACAACCTGTTTCTATTCAATCTGTAAGTAACCCCTTTATATGACACCCTTCTGTATGTAAAAAATGGTATTTTAAAAACCCCTTATTTTGAACTCACATTATATATACATATATTCATGAGTGACCCCCCCCCCCCCCCCTCCCCCTCCCCCCCGAAGAGACTACTCAAAAGAAATTTCCAAGCATTAGATCTCTTGAAGCTCCATGGTAGACCAAAAATATGTACCAAACACTAGCTTCTTCTTTGCTACTCAGATTGCAAATCTGATAATTTCTTTCGGTCCGAAAGGGGGGTAAAATCTCAAGACACCTACTTAGAATTTCCTGAGATCACTCCTTCTTCTCCCCATTCAAAGTATTGTTTGCGGCCTGAAAATTGTGATCACACATTGTGTGAATTCGGAAGCCCCTTCTCTTTACATGAGATCTTTAAAAATTGGCCTGCAAAGCCATTGGCTTTTCGCATGTCACACTATTCTAAAAGTTTTCTATAACTTTTTAGGATGTTTACAAGAAATAATATCCAAAATATAAAAAATAGACTAAACTTATCCAAAAATATTGTATTTTGAAACTATCCATTCTATGGACACTAATACTAATTACTATATATGACATTGACTCTCTAGATCAATAAGAAAGCCGGATGATGATGCACTCCAGGGTTTTTCACACTGTGTCTGCGTAGCAACACGACATTAGTCTCTCCCACCTACTCTGCGACCATGCTTCTAGGCATAACCAGGAGACCCCTATCCATCTAGCATATTTGCAGTGGTTGACCGATTGATGTAGATCCTGGATGGAGAATGAGGGCTACAAATAACTTTGAGGATTTTTATGCTCTGTGTCTAAATATTCGGGTTACCATAAGGGATGTCCAATATTATCGGCATTCCTTTGTGCAAGATACTAGTAGTTATATAGTGATTTTAGAACATCCATACATTGTGAAAATTAGGATGGAAAGAAAAGTGCTTAGTGATGGGTCATCATATACTCATGTAAGGAGTAGATATGAAAGGAAGATAGTTCAATTTTCTGAGAGTGAGTGTCAATCATCCACACAATTGGGGTATACTCAGAGATCATCATGTGCCATCAAATGTTAAAGAGTTCAAGTGTTTTTAGATGTGTATTGCCATGAGGGGAGACTATGATAGTAATGTTTGCAGAAAGCTCTTGTCTCCTAGTAAACGAGAAATTGTTTTTGCTATTTGTTGGTGTGTTTGAATAGCAAGTAGTTCTTGGCTATTTAAGAGATTTGATAGCATGAATAGGATTCAAGAGAAATATGCTAAGAGGGATGAAAAAGACCTAAAAAGGCATGAGGTTTTGGTTGCATATGACTACACTATGGACATGTTTGAGAAATTAAATGTTATTGATATCATGGCTCAAATTTCAATAGATGTACATGCTCAAAATGAGGCTAAAAACAAGGTACTTTCAGTATGTTCTTTGGAGATGTATGAAGCTATAGCATTCACTACAAGAGAAAGGCTCTATAGACGTGCACTGTACACGCGAAAAAGCGCGCACATTTATAAGCACGTGTATCAAAGCGTCTATTTACGCTAGTATACAGAATGTGTCTATATATCCGCGTTTATAAACACGCCTATAGATGCGAAAATAAACACCCATATTTTTCATTTCTCATAAAGTCCCTAAATATGACCAAACCTCTTAACAGCTAGTATTTGTTTGAATACATTACCAACTTTACTTCTTTCTGAGTATTATAAATATACATTGAAAGCTAATTATATATATGTGATTTCATGCCCTATATACATCCAATCATGCCCTATACAAATGTGATTGGATAGGGCATGATTGGATGTATATACAACATTATAATTACACTTGGATCATAAGGACATGATATACATGTATATACGACATGATATACATGCATGTATAGGGCATACATGTATAGGACATGATATACATTACCAACTTTACTTCTTTTTGAGTATTACAAATATGCATCCAATCATTCAAAGCTAATTATATATATGTGATTTCATGCTCTATATACATCCAATCATGCCCTATACAAATGTGATTGGATAGGGCATGATTGGATGTATATATGACATAATTATCAGAGAAATGATTGATACATGTATATGTTGCATCTATTGTGCACTTAACCTAGCCATGCCTAACTTATAGATCAAAGGTTGGCTTATGCATGTGCAATAGAGAGAGAGAGAGAGAGAGAGAGAAGTGATCGATACATGCACATGTCGCATCTCTTGTGCACTTAACCTAGCCATGCATAAACTTATAGATCAAAGGTTAGTTGGTGATTTAAGAGAGTATCCTAACTTTTTAGGGTAGTCCCTTGATTCTCATTAGTCTCAACAAATATGCAGCACAATCAATACAATCAAAGCAAAAGCAAGACATGCATGCCAATTCATAGCGTGAGTAGAATGATGCAAATAAATTGACTTGTGCATGTGCAATATATATATATATAGAACTGATTAATACACTCACATGTCTCATTTGTTGTGCACTTAACCTAGCCATGCATAAACTTATAGATCAAAGCTTAATCAGTGATTCAAGGGAGTACCCTCACTTTTTAGGGTAGTCCCTTGATTCTCATTATTCTCGAGGAATATACATCACAATCAATACAATCAAAGAAAAAGCAAGACATGCATGCCAATTCATAGCATGAGTAGATTGATGTAACTCAGTTGGCTTGTGCATGTGCAAGCTATTCCAATCATGTCAAGGTGCACTTATAGCTCACATATAATTTTAGATAAGGTGGACCACATGTAGCCAATGTGCACATGTCCTCTTTTCATCATCTTTAGCCAGTGTGTCCACTTGTTGGTGACTAAAATAGATCACTGTTATGGGAACTTGCTAAAGTCAATGGAGCATCCTAAAAATGACGATACTCTAATTACTATATCAAGTCACTTCATGTACATATCTTTGATTGATTGATGGATAATAGGCCTTTCTCTATCTCTTTTGTATACACCTTCATTGCATTATCTCTCTCTAGCTAAAAACCATTTGTGCTTTATCCACCTATTGATACTTGCATGCAATTGCAAGTGGGATGGTCTAGTAAGTCACCACATATGTGCCAATTGACTTGCCAATGTGTTATCTCTTATCCTCAAGCTTTGTTATATATGTCACCACATAGGTCAATTGATTTGCTACTGTACCATCTCTTATCTCAAGATTTTCTATATATTTCACCAGTATTCTCAATCAAAAACATCATATCAAGCATATCTTGCATTAATCAAGCAGATTGGCCAACCCAACATAAATGAAATTGTATGAATAGCAATGTAGATCAAGATCTTAGCTTAAATATTCATAAAAAACGTTTCCCATGTCATCACACTAAAAGCATCGGTATATACTTCTCTACAAATCAATCACTATTAGCATCGCAACAAGTATCTGCGTTTTTTGATGCATATATTGACATGGATAGCAATGCGTGTAGTAAATTAGTGATGCTAACCTTCTAGCATCATGTGCTAAATAATGTTCCATAAAGCAATTATATATTGAATACACAATTGTCATTGAGAGACAGGTGCATCATGAGATGCTAGAAAAAAAGGATTATTGATTCAATATTCAAATAAGTACAAGACTGATGATGACAACTCATAAAACTATATGGAACAATAGAAAGGAGACTCTAAAATAAATATTGAAATGTATCTATAAATATCGCAAAATGCAAGTCCATACAAAGAATGAGAAATATGTCTAATGAATACTATATGGAAAGAGGCTATATGAATCACGGGGCCAAAAAAAAAAAGATGTGCACTTCATGAATCCAAGCGACTACTATAGCTCCTTGCCATCAGAGAGCTCGTCCCGATATAATGGAGTATCAAACAAACTCCGCAATATAAACTATTAGAGTTTAACTACAATATATAATGCCTACAAATAAGAAAGAGGCTTGATTTGTTGGACCACTATGCACATACAATCTATCAATGAGTGTAGTGAGACCATGTCTCTCTGTACATCGAGTCTCCAAATTTATAGGATCACAGTTTGTGATGGAGTGCTATAAAGAAAACAAAGTAGCATTGTTAGAAATAAGATTATTAGGACAAGTGATATTCCAAATAAGAAAATAAGAACTAAAAGAAAACATAAAAAATCCTCCAAATAAGTTCTATGGCCACCTTTTCCAAAGTGATACACGACCCTTACCTTCTCCAATCATGCCCTCGCTGCCTCCCATTGCTACTACTACCATTGTCCTAAGAGAGTATGTGGCCTTCTCCTTAAGTCTCCACCAATTCTCTCTATCAAACCTCTCCAACTTGAAGGTGCCAGTCTTGATTGCCTTGCATACATCTAATCATCTATGCGGCATGTATGCATGTATAGGGCATGATTGGATGTATATACAACATAATTACATTTGGATCATAAGGACAAATGTGATTTCATTTGGTATGTATGTCATATTTCCTAAATGCACGCATTGATACTTACAACATGGAGGCAAAAATTTTGATATTGAAAGACTAGGAAAGTCATGTCATGTTGATCCAAAAACAACCAAAAGCTAGCATCTAATCAGTTTAATTGTTATTGCGCATCTGTCAGTGCATGTAATAAGTATTATTTGCACATATACACGTGCAATTACATGCGCTTACAGACGCGCTACGCAAATATAAAAAAAGTAAAAAAAAGTTGTGGCTTTCTTTACAAACCAGTGCTTTCTTGCGTTTTTTGTGTGTTTTTTGTAGTTCGAGCTTGACATCACTAATCATGTCTATCTATCACTTCATGAAGACAATGAGGGAAGGAAATAAGAGTAAAAAGAGGACAGGAGGAAGGAAGAGCCAAAGAGTAAAGAACAAGAGTCAAACAGCAAGAAAGAGAAGAAGATTCAAGAAACTTACCAAGGGAAGGGAGAAGGAGGACAAGGAGCTTGCAACCTAGCAGCCACCCGTCGGAACAAGCAAAGAATGTGAGTTCTTCTTCTCTCTCTCAATCTTGTTTGCTTTCTCTGTCTATTTGTCTCTCTCTCTCTCTCTCTCTCTTTACATGCTATAGACTATCATCTATGGAGGTTTTTTTGCGCGTTTTTAAACCGTTTGAAAAAAATGGTCCGATTGTGCGCGTCCAGATGACAGTGTAGATGTAGGTATAGACGCGGAAATAGACGCGCTGACAAACGCATAGAGAGACGTAGATATAGACACAGCATGTAATATGTTTTATCTGCACTGGATAATATGATTTTTCTTGTGTAGATGTGGAATTCTGGATCTTCGAGCACTGATCCTGAGTTGGAACGCATGAACAACACCTTAGCGGAGTTTTCTAGAGGTGTTAGTAGCTTTTTTGGAGGTTTTCCAAATAAGAAGCAATTCATGGGGGAGATGACCGATTAACTTGGTCGCCCTTCCAATGCAGAGGAGGTTTTCAGTGTGATGTCTGGGACACCTATCACATCTTTGCCTAGCACTGCCACATAAACACCAAACCTTGGCACACCTCTACTAACAGGTACTCCACGCACTATGCATACACACAGATCAATTGATGCACAAGGATCAGTTGAAGTACATGGATCGATTGAAGCACGTGCATCTACAGAAGCATGTGCATCTGTAGAAGCACGTGCATTTGCAAAAGCACGTGCATCGATGAGGTAGAAGGTAGTGCCCGTCGAGGAAGGAGGGAGAGTTGTGCGGGAGGACGAGGAGGTCGAGGGCTTTGTGGGGGTTGCCTAGGAGGTGGCTCTCGATCACCCTCACCGGGAAATGAGAGAGGTGAGCCTCCACAAATGTACTACTCTGTCACTGATGTTGGTGGTATCTTGCATGACTCTGAGGGGAGGGAAGTAATAGCCTACTTGAGGAGTGTCGTGCATGCCACATACAAAGATTGCATGATTCCCTTCAAGCACAAAAAAAAAGGTTTGTGGTAAGAGGTGCTGCGGGTAGTACATAGAAGGTACCCTAATCCCGAGAATTCACGATTCTCAGATGATTGGGGACGGTCAAAGGTGAGAGATGCGCTTCATAACAAGAGGTCTCACCTTATGACGCGCGCCAAAGAGTCACTGTGAAGACAAGAGCATGGGCGCCCTGGATATGGCCAACCACCCAATTGCCATCGCAGGGAGTGAAAAGAGACCAAGAAGAGAGCACTAGAGAAAATGACAAGTCGCCATCATGCAGAGGCGCGACGTATCCAGATGCCAACCATGGGATCGTCGCATTATGGATCGGGTGGCAGGGAGCCATAGGAGGCTGAGTTTGTAAGTATTATTTGATTTAAAAACTAAATAAATTTTGTAATTTGTTTCACTTCATTATATAGTGTGTTCTAATACGCTGTATATTCAATTGTTTTGTAGTATCATATCGTTGGTAGGATGCCTACTCCTAGAGAGGTAGGCTACCATCGAGGTCATAACTGGGCATCCACTTTGGCAGCATTTCTACGAGGAGGGACTCATCACGGAGGAGCAATATAATCGTGCCATGAGGATTCCACACCAAAAGAGGTATGTTTTATTTTTTACATGAAAAGTATAGGTAACTCTAATTTAATGTTTGTAATGGTATTTATATACCTTAATCCTTTGTGTAGGCAAAGCCCGATGCAGTTGAGGATAGCGAAGGGGGGACTAGCAGTAGCGGTGGTGGCAACAGCAGCGACACAGGCAGCGGTGGTGGTAGCGATGATGATGCCTCTTCTGAGGAGATGTAGAGGAGCCCCATGCATGCATGTCTCCCCTTGGCTTGTAGTTTTCATTTTTGATATGTATTACTTTCAGCTAGTGCTTGCGACCATGACCATGCTTGAGGTCACAAGCACTAGAACTCATCATGTAAAAACGTTTCATCTATATATATGAAATTTTATGTTCTACCCACATTGTTTTGTTTTCAGTACAAAAATCTTTGAAATAATCTTTCTCTGTTTTCCCTAAGCATACAATTTAATGTTGATAGGAGTTTTTTTTCACACCTCTGTTTTGCGTGTCTATGAGCGCGTCTAAATTGCAGGATAAATGCGTGTCTATTCTCGTCAAAAACTTACAGAGTAAACGCTTTTTTAGATGCACAGATACACACGTGTATAGACGCACAATATGAATATATCCACTTTTTTATAAATATGATTATATATTTGCGTAGGGCGTCAATACACGCGTCTATATGCACGTCTATATGGGCGTGTAACTCTGACTATAAGTGTGCTTTTAGACGCGAAATTTTAGACGTAGTAGTAGACGCGGTAATAAACGCGCCCGATATTTTTTAACACAGTTCAAATATTGCGTCTACAAGCACGTCTATGGAGCCTTTTTGTTGTAGTGATTGTTTGCTCAACAGGAAGGGTTACAAGTAAAAGAATGGACTGATGCCATTGTAGAAACTTAGAGAAAAGCAATATTATTGTGTAAGATAACAAAACTTACAAAAAGTGGAGTGAGGAACTAAGGGCCCTTTTCTTGCAATTTTATTTCTTGCCTTTGAGAGAAGAGGAGGGTCACATACAAAAAAAAATTGGAGCTAGATCAACCTCTTTCGAATGTTTTCACGTACAAAACCAGCTTGTTCAATGCTTGTTCAATGTTTCATCACAATAAAACTAGAGGTATAAAGATTTTAAGAGGTTATATTTTTTTCAAACTCACGTCTTTTTGCTTTTTTGATTGAAGATGATCTACTCTGTATGTGTTTTTGGCATAGTCAAAGTTATAAGGGGCATAGTTGAACGTAAGGTACTAACATATGTTGGTATCAAGACCAATAAAAAAGACATGGAGATATCGTACATTCATTATTATAGAAGAATACTATTTACAGAGGTTTTCTCAATCTTACAACAAGATAAGGATAACCTTTTGCCACATGAGAGGACATTAAAAAGTGTTCATATGTGTTTGTCAGTTCCTTCTTTTTTTGAGATAAGAAGTTGTGACAGCACATCATGCCACGCAACACGTGAGCAAGGAATCTTGGAGGTTTCATCAGTTAAGAGGGCAAAGGAGCTATGGAGGGAGCTTGAAATAATAAATCAAGATAGTGCATGTTGGAGAATGATAAAACAAAAAGGTATAGCAATACGACAAAAGAGAGGAATAATTAGACAGCTTAGTCAGGAGGAACAAAAGTATGTAGAGCACTATTTGTCTCTTAAAGAGAATTCTCTACAATCCCAACATTTGACAATGTATAAAAAGTTATTGTTCAATGGGGATGTTTATAAGCTTGGAGATGATGTAGTAGTTAAAGTTGATGAGCCTAACACTACTATTGAAAGCATGGGTCATTGGAAGGCTCGTATTACATCAATTTTTTCAGTTCAATGGAATAGAGAGATCATGCTTTTCTTTGGGGAAGAGTATTATAAACAATGTATCACAGTAAAAGATAATAAAGAGTGCTTACTTATTGAACCAACTACAGGAATGAGTGTGTTACAGAGAGAACGTCTTTCATTTGACTGGGATTGCGTAAGGCCTGTAAGCTCATTATCGCACAAGTGTATGCTTCTCCCTTTCACTAATAAGCTTATTGCTTATGAAATAAAAGATCTCTCACCAAGGATGAGACTGCTTCAAGTAGGTAAAGTTGGATGTATTCCTCCATGGCTAGAGAAAAATGATATTGTGTTGGCATATATGGATATGAATAACAATTTAACCAAACATGCGGTGGTACGTGAAGTGGATAGAGAAAAAAAAGAATGCAAATTAGCATGGTTGGAGAAAGATCACAATCAAAATAACTTATGGAAAGTTTCTATGGAGGATAACTGCACGAGGGACTAGAATTGTTGTATCACAATAATACATGGATGGTTGATAAGGAAAAGCAGGAGAGCAATATTATCCTCTGGAGAATTATGTGATTTTCTAGTGTCATGGATATCCTAAATTTATGCAAAAAAGACATGTCTTTATAGACTATATGCAGGCTTATAAATGTAAGTATTTTTAAAAACATTTATTTTATTAGATCAATCCAAGTTTCATATATCTTTACAACTAATATTTACCATTTTGTGAATGATTACTATCTTAAATATTATGTTTATTTGACGATGGCCTCTAATGATGTCATGGCTGTAGATACACCAACATATGAGCAGATATTTTTGCCTCCACCATCAAACAATCGCAATCCTGATAAGAAATATGGAAGAAAATATCTCATAGCATATTGTCATAGTACACAAAACCAAATTTATTGTGCAAATATTTAATAAAATATTCAAAAATTGACACTTTAAGAAAAAATAGAATGGCTTAAATAGAAGATTGGTATCTATTATAGGTTGAAACTATCTAATAAAAATTTCAACAAAATCTCTTTACACTAAGTTCTCTCTTAAACATGATAATGCCACACGAATTTAAAGGACCTTAGAAAGGTCTTACATTTTGATTGACCTTTGTAAAGTCTCATCTTCTTCTACTAGATATGACCTAAGAACATCAATGAGAGTGTAAGGAGGAGAAAGAGATTTATACACACACACACACACACACACACACACACACACACCGAGCATATGTGAGAGAATAGAAAGTGAGATTAAGAGAGAGTTAGAGAGTGAGAGAGAGGTGGTAAGAGAGAGAGAGAGAGAGAGAGAGAGAGAGAGAGAGAGAGAGAGAGAGAGAGAGAGAGAGAGAGAGAGAGAGAGAGAGAGTGTGTGTGTGTGTGTGTGTGTGTGTGTGTGTGTGTGAGAGAGAGAGAGAGAGAGAGAGAGAGAGAGAGAGAGAGAGAGAGAGAGAGTGTGTGTGTGTGTGTGTGTGTGTGTGTGTGTGTGATATAGGGAAAGGGTAAGGAAAAAACAATGAGAATGAAAGAGAGTAAATGAGAGATAGAGAGAGAGAGAGAGAGAGAGAGAGAGAGCATGGGTAAGAGAGTAAGAAAAGACATTGAGAGAGAAAGAGGAGAGGGAGAGAGGGGGAAGGAGAGGGAGATGGTACCTCATTTATGAGATTTTGGTCATTTTATGCTAGTCAACTTGATTGTAATTATTTTATTCCATTGGTCAACTTGGTGCATATTTAACATTATTTTATGCCTATATATTCAAGCTTTCTCCTCTTGGGTCAGTCATTCATCTACATATGTCCATGTTAATTTATCAGTGGAAAAGAGGCAACCAATACTAATGCCCACACAATAAGCAACTCAATTATTTCTATACTATCTCATGTCTTAGTTGAGAGATATAGTTTAGTATGACAAAGATGGTTGAGAGATCTTTTATAAAAGAAGAAAGATATGTATGACAAAGAAAGGAAGAAAGAGAACAAGACAAACAAGCCTTTCTAAAAGTGTTATTTGTTTTCTCTTTCTTTACTATGGACTAATCTAGAATTTTATTTGGTCGTGTTTAAGATTTTTTATCCAAAGGTATTTATTTTAATATTTGGTTCATTTTCCAATTATAATGCAAAAAAATGTATTATTTTGTCAATCTATTTTCAGCATTTTCTAATGAATTTTTTGATTGTTTGGATATCTATGCAGATGGAATTGAATTTGGCAACAAAGAAAGGGTTGAAACATTGTTCAAAAACCCTAGACTTTTCTTGTTTTCTTATAGGGCGAGCGGAAGGAATATGTTGTTTGTTGTAGGTAATGAGTTTTTCATTGACAACATGGATTGTTTTGAGGTTTTTGGATTGAGAATTTTTTTTAATTTCAAAGAGAATTTCATGGATGATTTTTGTTTACATGTAGAGGAGTTCCTTGAGAGAGATAGATTGGGAGCATTGAAAGAAAGGTCTTCGGGAAGAGGTACTAGGGGACCTATAGGACAGACTTGTCACAGACATGCCATGATCAAGTGGATGGATTAATTCTTGCTCATGCCATATGCATCCACACCCCATACAAATGCACCCTTAATAGGATATCCAACTCAAGTCAACCATGTGAACCCACCCTTACCATGTCATCATAGAACCTTCTAGAAGATATGCCCTATCATCGCTTGCAACATTGATGATGTCATCATGGAGCATTCTAGAAGATTGTTAGCTGCCCTCCAACACCTATAAAAGAAGGGGCTCGCCATAGAGCTCCTCAATCTTGCCAATGCCAATCTTGGAAGCTTAAGGAGTCGAGACCTCTAAGTAAGTAACTTCGAGTTCCACTTCCAATTCTTGTCTACTCAAGGTATCTAGTCTTGTGTTGTCTTCCATTATACTCTTGTTGTATTGTCACCTTGTAATATCATAATACAAGATCTTGTCTAGTATTGTCTTGTAACTTGTTCATTCTCATGAAGGGAGATCTTGTAATTATGATACCTTATATCCATACTTACAATCTCGAGTTGTGGGATCCTTCATATCCTATCGTGTACTATTGTCTAAACCTACGGTTTTGGGTTGTAGGATTTTCTATAACTTGTTAAGTTATCATTGTACCTTGTGCCCCTACATGGGATTATCTTGTAATCAAAATTCTTGTAACAAATCTTGCATCTAGTCTAGTCTCTCAAGCACAGTCTACTGCTCCCATAACTGTTTGGCAAGACTACTTTCTAGCCCTACTGAGCACCATGGAGGTGACCCTTGAAAGAATCGTGACCTTCCTTCAAAACCTCCAACAACAAATTCAAGACTTGAATGAGCAACAAGCGCAACTTCAAATAGAACACCCTATGCATCTAGGCCCTGCACTTTAAGAGATGCAAGACGAGATCCGAGACTTGTAAAACAACAGGGTAAGTAATCAGATAATTCCACATGTTTATCAACACCAACAAGATAACCCAAGGTCAACATGCTAGAGAAGTTCAATGGTGACCAACCGTTCCAAGTTCAGGGGATTTCTACAACAAGCTTTATATCCGCATGCAACCAGAGAGATTTCCAGATCATGCTTCCAAGGTGGGATTCATTGGGACTTTTCTTTGTGGTCAAGCTTTATCATGGTTTTCCCCAATCTTGGAAAAGAATATGCCGGTACTTTATAACTATGAGGCATTTCTTTGCAATCTCACTTCCACATCTAGAGATCCAAACACTGATCGAGTAGCAGAAACAAAACTTCAGGAGCTACAATAAGGTAATCGCCATGTTTATGCATCTAAATTTAGGCAATTAATTTGTGATCTCACTTGGCATGAGGAGTATTTTATCATCCAATCTAGATGGGGTCTTCGAGATGAGATCAGGGACCTCATGCTCACTATGCCTGAGGTAAGAACACTCTACGATTATATCATGCAAGCCATCTAGTGTGATAATAGATTGTTTGAGAGGAAGTAAGAAAAGCAAGAAGAATTAAGGCCTCAACAATGGAACCCGACCCTAATCAAAGACCTAATTAGAGGTCAAACCGATGCAAATAGATAATATCAAATTTGAGCCCTTGATCCCACAAGAAAAGCAATGACAAAGAGAGAATCATCTATGCTTATATTATGGAAACCCTGGACACATCACCCTAAATTGTCCAAATAAGAGGGCGAGAATTCCAAGAGTTACTACAACCATCCTCGAGTAAGAAAATGAGGATGTCTGGTTGTAAATGAGATCATACAATCGGACCTTGATATAAGAAAGGGTCTCTTGATCCCAGCCACACCTATTGAAACTTTCCTTATCACAGTCTAGATCATCCTGTCAAGAAAGACCCTTTCCCTCAAAGCATTGGTCAACTCGGTGCCTCAGCATGTTTCATTGATGATGGCTTTGTGAATAGGTACCAAATTCCAATATTCCAAAAGACCAATCATGCACCAGTTGAAGTCGTAGATGGAAGACCTCTAACATCTGGAGATATTACCAAGGAAACCTGACCACTCATGGTAACTCTTGGCAATCACAAATCTATTGTATGCTTTAATGTCATATCCAATCCCACAAATTGAATCATCCTTGGGATGCCTTGGGTAAAGAAACACAACTTAAAAATTGATTGGGTTAAGCAAAAGGTTACACATCATTAAAATCAAGGAAAGTCAGCATATCTAAGAACCAAAGCCCTTATACAGACAAGAAGGCAGAAACCACCTACATGATATATCATGTACCAACTCAAGAATCTAGTAAGGATGAGTTTGTCAAGCTACCAAGCCAGTATCAAGAATTCCAAAATGTCTTTGAAAAAAGTAATGTAGATCTCTTACCCAAACATAGACCATATGATTGTGCTATAGAACTCCATGAGGAGGCTCAACCACCTTTTGGACCCATCTACAGGCTATGCCCTGAGAAACTAGCTGAACTAGGTGTGGATTATCGAGGACTCAACAAGATAACACTCAAGAATCAATACCCCTTGCTGTTGATACTAGATCTCTTGAAACGCCTTGGAAAAGCCAAGAGTTTCACAAAGATTGATCTACGAGGGGCTTACAATCTTATAAGATCAGAGAAGGAGATGAATGGAAGACAGTCTTCCACACAAGGTATGGTCACTTTGACTATGTTGTTATGCCATTCGATCTCACCAATGCTCGTGCATTGTCTCAACATATGATGAATAATATCTTCTGAGAGCATCTAGATGGTTTTGTAGTTATATACTTGGATGATATCTCAAAAGATCCAAAGGAGCATGAGCACCATATAAAATTATTTTTGGAAAAGCTCAAAGAAAAAGGACTATATGCAAAACTTGAGAAGTGTTTTTTATCAAACAGAAGCAGAATTCTTGGGGCACAATGTCTCCCAAAGAGGAATCTTCATGGACCCCAAGAAGATTGAGACTATTCTTGACTGGCAAATATCCACATATGTCCACGACGTTCAATGTTTCCTTGACTTTGCCAACTTCTTTAGGATATTTATCAAGGATTACTCAAAGATAGTCACACCACTCCACTAGACTCACAGAAAACTCAAAGTTCTCATGAACCCTAGAAGTCGATAAGGCCTTCCAGACCTTAAAGATACCACTTCCCCAATTCTAGTCCACCCAGATTCTACAATCCATTTTTCTTGAAGCTTGATGCATTAGAATATGCCTTAGGAGCCATCTTGTCCTAGCATGGAGATCATGGTCATATGCATCTAGTGGCATTCCGCTCAAGGAAGTTTTCCCTTCTAAAGATAAACTATGATATCCATGACCAAAGAACTCCTTGCCATTGTAGATGCCTTTGATACTTGGCATCATCATCTAGAGGGTGTATCCCATAAAGTTATCATCTATACAGATCACAAAAATCTTGAATACTTTATGGCAATTCACATCCTCAATCGAATACAATCTCGTTGGAGTAACTTCTTATCTAGGTTTGACTTTGTCATCACCTATTGCCCAAGATGCCAATAATGCCAATCATATGCTTTATCAAGAAGATCCTACTTGGCACCTAAGATGGGAGAAGAAGATTTTGATCAATAATAAGCAATACTACTCAAGCCACAATACCTCCAGCTATAGCAGCCATCTCCAATTGTCACCAAGACCGCCCTACCTTAATCTTGTTAATCCATGAAGTCCTTCTGCATGATGATTTGGCCAACACTCTCAAAGAAAAAATAAAGGGGAAAAAGAAAATAAATTTTGTGAGTTTCAAGAAACTAATGGATTGTTATACTATAAGGATCTACTTTACGTCCCTCCAAGAAAGCCGACACTGCAGGTACTCCAGCAATGCCATGACACCCAAGCAATAAGACACTTTGGAGTTAATAAGACCTTAGAGCTCATTTCAAGATATTTTTGGTGGCCCCAGATGTGAAAATAAATTAAGGAATATATAAAATCATGTGATACCTATAACAGGGCCAAGATACGTCATCACAAACCACATGGCCTCCTACAACCCTTGCCTATTCCAGCATGACCCGGGTCTTCTGTGTCTCCATAGATTTCATAGCAAATCTTCCCAAATCAGACAAATATGACTCTATTCTTGCTGTGTAGATAGGTTCACAAAAATGGCATATTTCATCTCTACCACCAAGACCATCACAGGCAGAGCTACCACTAAACTCTTCCTCAGATACATTTTCAGATTACATGGACTCCCATACGATATCATCTTAGCGATTGGGGTCCCCAATTCATATCTAGTTTTTGAAAGAGATTTTGCAACCTCCTTGGAGTGTAAGTTAAGTTATCCACGGGCAATTATCCACAACTGATGGTCAAGTAGAATGGGTAAATCAAGTCTTAGAATAATATCTATGTTGTACCATCAACTACCATTAGAATGATTGGTTTCAGCTCTTGACCTTTACACAGTTTGCTTATAATAATAGTATCCATGCACCTACCAAGAAAATTCCTTTCTTTGCAAACTATGGCTAGCATCCAAGGATGAATGTACACCTCTCCAATCAAGTACACCTGAGATAAAGTTTAATACCTAATAGACATACACCAAGAACTCAAGCAACAAATCCAAAAGCCTCAAAATCACTGCTAGCACTATGCAGATCAGCATTGTCTCCAATATCTAGTATACAAAGTCAGTAATAAAGTATGGTTACTTAGGCATAACTTCTAGACAACAAGGCCCCCCACCAAGCTAGACCACCAAAGATTTGGGCCCTTTACTATTGTATCCCAAATCAATCCAGTTGCTTATCAACTCCAACTCCCCAGCACAATGAAGATCCACCCAGTCTTCCATGTTTCCTTGCTCAAGCCATATCATCTTCACACTAAGGGGGGAGAGATCTAATCCCCCACCACTTGTCCAGGATTGAAGATTATGAAGAATTTGAGGTCGAGCATGTCTTAAACTTGAGGATCTCTCGAGGTCAATTGGAATGCCTTATTCACTAGAAAGGATATGACATCAATGATCGCACTTGGGAACCTACAAAATATCTCCAAAGAGCACCTCTAAAAGATAAATAATTTCACAAGAGGAATCCAATGAAACTTGGACCAAACCACCAAGCCATTCCTCGTGGGAATTATCCCTAGAGGGGGTGTCACGGACATGCCATGATCAAGTGTATGGATTCTTACTCATGCCATATGAATCCACACTCCATGCAAATGCACCCTTAACAAGACATCCTTGAGCCAACCATGCGAACTCACCCTTGCCATGTCATCATAGAATCTTCTACAAGATATGTCATTTCATCACTTGCATCATCAATGATGTCATCATAGAATGCTCCAAAAGATATGCCATGTTATTGCTTATATCATCAGGGAACATTCTAGAATATCTTTAGCCATCCTTCAATACCTATAAAAGGAGGGGCTCGCCATAGAGCTCTTGAGTCTTGCCAATGCTAGTCTTGGGAGCTCAAGGAGTCAAGACCTCCAAGTAAGTAACTTCAAGTTCCAATTCTAGTTCTTGTCTAGTCATGGTATCTAGTCATGCCTTATCTTCCATTATACTCTTGTTGTCTTGTCACCTTGTAATCTCGTAGTATGAGATCTTGTCTAGTACTATCTTGTATCTTGTAATTCTAATATCTTGTATCCATACCTATGGTCCCAGATTGTGGGATCCTTCATATCCTATCGAGTCATGTTGTCTAAACCTATGGTCCCGAGTTGTGGTGTTTTTTGTATCTTGTTAAGTTATCATTGTACCAATTCTTGTAATAAATCTTGCATCCAGTCTAGTCTCTCGTGCATAGTCTAGTGCTTCGATAACAAGACCAATTGTGAAAATTTAAGAGTTAGAAGAGGTGAAAATAAAAGAGGATATTTTAGAAGACCAATGTTGACTTGTTTTTCTTGTGGAGAGATATGTCATGTAAGCATAAATTATCCTTATCCACCAAGAGCAGAAAGGGATATGTATTATTTACCTGAAAATATTCCAAACAAACAAAATGATTATAGAATTGAAATTAAAGACCATACCACATCCCAAGTACCAAGACCAATGAAAGAAGAGAAAGGAATAAGTACCATTAATTGTATTCTTCTTGAAAATTAGGGTGAGGAAAATAAAACTATTGATGTGATGCCTACTACTAAAATGAGGAGAGATCTCAAGAGAGATGAGCCTGAGACATGTAAGGATGGTGAGAAAAGAGGAAAAAATATTTAAAAAGGAGAAAAGAAAGAGAGGAACGATGAAAATAAATTGAGAGCACCTAGGAAACATTATCATGCTTCTAACATTCCATTAGGGGAAGGAGAAAGTGATTATGATCTAAGAAGAGATATGATGGGTAAGAAGCCCGATATATCTTTTGCACAATTAATGGAATTGTGTTCTAGAATGAGAGGATTGTGGAAAATTTTAGTGAAACCAAAGTCCAATGAAAGAAGAAAAGAAACAATAAGAGTTTTGAGTATAGAGGAGTTACCTTATATTTGTCCTATTGTTGATGCTTGGTATAATAATTAGAACATAGAATAAGCATATGTTGATGGAGGAACACAAGTTAGTGTGACTACTAAGACTTGTGTTGAGCAATTTGGAGTATGAATTATCAAAGGATCAAAGTTTAAAATCAACTTTGCTAATCATGCTAAAGTAAGGTGCCTAGGCATAATTTAGAATTTGGAGGTTAAGGTTTATGGTGTATCTATAAAAATAGATTGTCATGTTATGCCAACAAAGTTAGGGGATTTTTTGATTATCATTGGTAGACCGTGGATTAGGAAGATAGGTGCAATACAAGATTGGAAAAAAGTAGTCATAACTATTTATGATCATAGAGGATTAGCAAAGAAGTTTGATATGGCTTCAAGAAAAGAATTAGTGAATGAGAATGATAGTGAAGAAAAAGAGGAGGAGGAGGAGAGTGATAGTTCTGAGGAAGATGATAGTTAGGATGAGAGTTCTGGAAGTGATTAAAATTTAGAAGTATCATCCATTGCAATAAAGTTAGTAAATCTTGAGAGAGATGGGGAGAGACAAGAGAGTCGAGAATTTCTTGATGATAGATCTAAGTGTTTGAGAGATGAAGAGAGAAATGAGGAGGATTCCTTGAGTTTTTTAGAAGACCATGAGGGGAAGGGCTTAGAAATTGAAAGTTATGATGATAAAGTTGAGGATTTGGATTTGTTGGCTGATGAGTTTGATGTGGTAGCTCTGTGTGGTAGAGAGTGGATTCTAACTCTTATTGTGCTAATCTTGTTATTCATGACTTAGTTGAGTATTATTAAATTGGATGTTTGTGGGTTGGTCGATGATGGTTTGAGTAGCCCTAGAGAGGCTTTAATATATGATGTTGATAATGCTAATTTGAGTAGACTTAGCCTCATACTTCTTGATGTTTGTGTGGATGATTGTATGGTTGATTTGGGCAACAATGAAGAAGAGAAAACTTCTTATGATAATCTTGCGATTTATTTAGGTTCTTCTAGAGTTTTTGATTATGATTATGATGATTTTGATTGGGGTTTTGAGGATCTTGAGAGTGACACTGATGAATATAAGAGGAAACTTGAATAAGGCTATGAAAAGAAGTAAAACATTGAAGGAAGAAAGGTCTAAAACTAGGCAAAAAAAGTTTAATATAGATTGTGAGATGGAAGTTGAGGAGTGGGGAGTTGAGTGTTTGCAAGAGGTCTATGATCCTAATTTTTTTCCTTGTATTTGCGTTTGTGATGCTGTTGAGGCTTCTTGCAAGATTTCTCTTGTGATTGTTTTTTAGGATGTTATGGAATTGGTTAAACATTATTTATATGGTGTTTATGACTTGGGGTCGTGTCTTGTTGAAGAGATGAATGGTTTGAATGGTTGTCATGGAGAGACCCCATATCTTGATGTGTTTGGTTTGTGTAGTGTTGAGAGTCAAGAGATGACTCAATTTGATGTAAGTGATAGTACCATTGGGTGATTTGTAGTGATGGAAGACCCTTTTCTTGCATTTTCTGATGACTTTTACGCTTTTTTTTATGTTTGTGCAGATAAAACTAATTTGACAACAAAGAAAGAGTTGAAACCATCTTCAAAAGCCCTAGAATCTTCTTGTTTTCTTATAAGGTGGATGGGAGGGATATATTGTTTGTTGTGGATGATGAGTCTTTCATTGATAATGTGGGTTGGTTTGAGGTTTTGGATTTGAAAATTTTTCTAATTTTGAAGAGAGTTTCATGGATGATTTTTGTTTACCTATAGAGGAGTTGCTTGAGAAAGATGCATGATGGGACCTAAAACGGGCCAGCACTGGCTCATGCACTAGCCGGACCTCTATCATGCGCCCAACAACCCCACGGCCTCGCGGCCAGGAGCGTTGATGACACATACATCATCTTCTTAAACATCTTGCGTTTGTATCACGTATCATAGTCTAACTCTAACCCAATTAACACTCCTCAAAGGGAGTCCCTAGCACATTGCCAAATAGCACGAAGTGCAAACATAGGAGGTCCTCCCACGGCTGACTGCCGCTACCTCACTGTGACTCTCCTACACCTTGGGGATTGGCCCCTCGATGCGTCGCTAAACATATATATAACATACACACACAAACTTCTCTCTTTTATGATTCGCGTATTTCCAGGAGATATACCATGCTTCCTCACTTTACTTTTCCTTAGACCCAACGCCTAGCCTACAGCTTGGACAACCTTACTCACTCAACATTGGTCATATTCCTCTAAAAAGCAATTGCTATGCATCCAGGACGTATTGTCTGATACTTTTTAAATTTCATGCTTCATGCCAATTGTGAATGTCCACGTGCTCAAACAATTAAGAAAATCAGCATTGGTGCTTAGTGCAAAAGCATTCTTTCAATGAATTTGACTATTGCTCGTATGCAGCGTTGCATGAACCTAGCACCGAGAAACCCTCGTGCTACTAGGTTCTTAACCTTTAAATATCGTCCAATCTATATGGTATGCATAAAAAACCAGTAATCTTTTCATCGTTTCATTCAACATTTACACGCTTTTTATACACTCCAACCCCTCACCCGTTTAGGTTGTGCATATTGCATAGGTTTAGGGTTCATTTTCCACATTTTTATTGCATAAAAGCCATAAAAACCCACTAAAACATAGAGGTAGGGCTGAAGTGAGGCTAAACCTCATACTTCAAACCCCCATACATCCACAAACATGAATCTTATTTTTTCTTAATTTTCGGCACTCAAAATCCATTTTTTCCCTATTTTTCCCTTATTTCCCCTATTTTCCTTGTATTTTTTGCAATAATTAATGACTGAAAATACGAAATGAGTTGTGGGATGTGGCCCTTAGGTTCATTTGCAGCAAAAAGACAAGTTTAGTTGGTGTGTCTTATGATATTTTCCATTGATATCTCAAAAACACCCAATTTCCCCATATTTTGCATATTTACGGGTTTTTCACTACTAATTTCATCCACAACACTTATGATTTTCTGATTTTCTGAGCATAAACAGTTGAAAGACATTGAAGACAACATTATAATGCATTATCATCTCATGGGAACAAGAATTCATGAACCAAATTGCATAAAAACACCATTTTCCTTTGTAAAAATGAAATTACCGTTCTTTGCGGGTTGCGGGTTTTTATTTGCCATATCTCGGGACTGATTTCCAGCCACCATTACTGCTCATGACAATCCACAATCAGCAATCTTCAATCTTCTTATACCATGGAGCAATCCGGTCTTCATTGGACAAGCATCCATCATCCATTCTTCTTCTTCCTCTTCACCACATGAATCTGCCTTTAGGGGAGAGAGAGGGAGGAGAGAGAAAGACTAGATTTCTATCTCAGCATTCAGGCCACCATTTGACGGGCGAGAGGTGGCGATATGACCAGCAGGGAGAAGGAAGACAAGGCCAATGATCAGTTGGGTGGGTTGCTTACAGCCCCCCATCACCCTCATCCTCCCACATGGCGCATTTTTCAAGCGCAGTTTTCTCTCCCTCTTCTTCACATTTTTTGCCTTCTTCATGCCACTATTTTTTTGTGGCATAAAATGCCTCCCAAGACCCCAAGGGTCACTTACCATTTGGCCCAACTCATGTCCACCTCTTCAAATCTTGACCAATTCTTGGCCATTTCCACTTCCGGACTTGGAATTGAGCTCTGAAAAATCCTTGGCGTCCGGCTCGGCATCCCGCATTGGCCAGTAACTCGTGTCAACCCACACGACTGTCTGAAAAATTATGAAAAATCAACAAGTGTCGCTCGGGCGTCTTTAAAGCACTTTCGCACTTAAAATCCTCCTAGATCGAGCCGCCGCCTTTGACGTTGAATATTTTTCCCTTGATATTCATAATTTTTAGCTATTTTTAAGCACTTATCGGCACCAAAATTCCACTCTCATTGGCAACCACGGGATAGGGCGACTTAGCCCGTCGAATCCACGAACATATCTGCACATAAACAACCAAAGAAGCATCAAGCTGATACAAAACAAATATGTGATAAAACTCAGCACAATGCTCACCCTACCCCCTGACAAACCAAGGCATGACATCTACAAGGAGTAGGCCTAGTATCATCTAATAGAAGATCCGAAGTGAGTCACTAACCAACTACTCCAACACAGCCAAACTAAAAAGAACTGTCAAAGAGGTTGCCCTAAGTGGTGGTCTGAACTACCTACCAACTAAGGACAACACAACTAGGAGCCTGATCAAGATGTATTTTCTTGTAGCACATTTCTTCTTCTCTTAGGGTTTTTTTTTTTCTTATTTTATTGACATACTTGGGCATGTAAAAAGGAGGGAGCTGAGCATAGTGACCCAAGGAGAACAAGGCATCGGCCTCAGGACCTATCTCGGTACCCAAGAACCTATCAAGCCCTCACAAGGCAACACTTAATCCTTTTCGAAACGCTCACTTTTATTTTCGCTCCAATCTTCCTTGTTTTGTTTTTTCCAGCAAGAAGCCACCCCTAGGAAAACAAGGTACTAGCCCCGGGTTTGACTCGTCCCTAGGAACCTACCAGGCCTTTGCAAGGCAATGATCAACTACTTATACATTTTCATTTCTTTTCTTTTCTTTGATAGGGGTTAGAACCCCTTTTTACACACCTTCGTATTTATATTCATCTTTTGGGATGTTCAGGGTTTCTTGGCATCGTCATTATTATCTTCTGGCAGGCTTCTCTAACTGCCTCACAACTAACAAGAACTCCTAGAATGGTTGCCTAGCAGGCTAGTAGAACAGGGTCACTAGAAATCCCTTCTAAAACAGGTCTTTTGACGCTTAGCAATGTCTTTACAGGAGGCAATGACTACTCCGACCCCCCTCAAACATACTAAACCGAAACCTCAGGACTTCATGCCTTGGATGCCGGTCCCCAATAAGAAATGAAAAACCCCCCTTAACGAGCACATAAACACATATAGCATAAAAACCACAGTACTCATAAAGGAAGGATATCACCTGGATAGAGCCACGAGAAGCTTCCACGCAACAAAAAGGCTCCATCCAGGCTTGCCTTCAAACCTATCTAGCACAGAACTCAACCAAGAAACCATTAACTGCACCTGCACTAAACAGATGACTGGCCCTCTCGGCCTAACGAAATAAAGCATTCAAAACCTTGCGACATCGGTCCTCTTGGCCTAACGAAATAAAACACAGTAGCACCTACACATCCTTCCTCGGAATAGTACAGATATACAATCATAAGCTTCTTTCCAAGGAGGAAAAACAAGCTCGTAGCCCTAAACTAAATGCATGAGGTTATGACCCATCCCTCCTGCATAGATAGCAAGAGGCGTACGCATAATATGATGTCTAATCAACCTATGGGTCCCAGATAATAATGGTAGATTGGTCTCGGCTACTCTTTGCATCACCCATATCAACCATCGTCTGCCATATATTGCATGTTCTGATAACATCCCCCACAAGCGGCCGGTTCCTGTTTCATCATTAATCACAATATCCAAACTAGGACCACAATTAAAGAAGAGGTCTTCCTCATAAGCAAGATTTGCTAATGAATCCGCAAATTGATTCCAGTAACATGGAATCAGCTAAAAAGACACTCTCTCAAACTCCTCAAGTAGGGTCATCGCAGTCCGATTATACATACAAAGAATGGGATTCTGCACTGTGTACATCCCATCTAGCTGATTCAGGATCAACTGGGAATCCCCTTTTACTAACAATCGACGAATACCACCTTGCTTGGCAATATACAGTCCCATAATCAAGGCTTTATACTCCGCCATATTGTTAGTGAATCCTACCCCGAGATAAGCAGCTAACTTCATCGTCACTCTACGTCGAGGATCTCGGATTAGTACTCCCACACTTCCTTTTCTATTAGGGCCCCTGGACGCTCCGTCAAAATATAGTGTATACGTCCACAATGGGTTTACACAGCCGGCCATCACAAACTCCTCTATTCGTAGCTATGATAATCAAAGTTTAGCATGTTGAGAGGATGAACTGATGGCTCCATCCCACCTTCTTCATTGAACTCAATAGGGATACTTGTCAACAGTCGTAAGCAGTGATGGTAGAAGACTTTAATCTCCCACACAAAAGTTATGTCCTCTTACTCAATCACCTTATATCCTTTGCTCCACCAAATGAGTTTCCCCTGATGGTATCTTTGCTCCAGATATGGGTGCTCCAAATAAGGGATTAACTGACCCATCAACCAACTTTTAAGCTTTTCCGCAGGTCTCAAATCATTCCTAGCATGGACCTGCAATGCATTTCCTTTATATTAGCAGACTTAGAAATAGTAAGGTTTAATCTTATTAAGATTAACCTTATTCTTAAACTCTACTCCCTGTAGATCAGCTAATAGGGCTATAGACTTATTATTCCCTAATCTAACGATTTTGTAGGGTCCATCCCATTTAGGCTCCAATTTTCCTGGGAAAAGCTCCCTACGCGCATCATAATATAAAACCAGTTGTCCCTTCTTAAAGGTGTACTTCTTCGCTTTTAGATCATGCAACTGTTTCATGCGACGTTTAGCCACCTCTTGATGTAATAGGCTTTGCAACTTAAGTTCATCTAGGTGTGCTAAGGTCGTAAATCGCTCTAATAGGGCATCCTCATTACCCAAAGAATGGTTTATTTCAAATCTAATGGTCGGCAACTCAATTTCCAAGGGTAAAACGCACTCTTCACCATAAACTAGTTTGAATGGCGTGTGGCCAGTGGCTCGCTTAAACGTGGTATTATATGCCCATACTGCCACATATAGCTTCTTATCCCAATTGCGTTTCTTTTCAGATAGGACTTTCGATAGGATACCCACAAGCTGCTTGTTGGTACGTTCAACCTGCCCATTTGCCTGCGGATTATAAGGAGTCGTTTTATAAGGAGTCGTTTTATCGCATCTCTTAACATACGCAAACGCATCCTGGAAGATGGCAAGCAACCAATAACCTTCTCTTAAAGCCTTTTGTGATGTAAGCCGTTCAGCAAAATGACCTCCGCAAGCAGAATCATGGCACTCTTCCAAAATGAATGGCACCTCGTCAAGCATCACACATCGGCGATAGATGTCATCAACCCCTTGCCGATATAATGTACCTGCGATCAAGGTAAACTTTAATGCTTGCTGCTTAATTTTCCTTCTCTCAGCTTTAGATAATTCGGATCTAGCCTCTCCCATCGATAAATAATGTGTTATTGCAGCATACCAGGAGGGAATAGACGACGTATCTATTTTAAATAACAACTCTATGTCACTACCTTCAGCCACAGATTCTTTCGGCTCCCCAAAGTCCACAAGACATTCCACAATGCCCTGTAACCTTGGTGGCTTACTCTTGATTTCATAATCAAACTCCTACAAAGTGATTAACCACTTCGCTAGACGATCAAGCGACTGCATCTTATTCATCAATAATCGAAGCCCCTCCGCCTTCGTATAAAGCACAACTTTCTCATAGAGAATATAATGCCTAAATTTCTTGGTCCCAAAGACCATCGCCAGACACAACTTCTCCATGTAGGTATAATTAATTTCGGATACCCCCAGCTTTCGGCTAGCAAAAACAATCGGGTGGTACCACATTTCTTCCCAAATTTGGGCTAAACAGCAGGCTGATACTATGCATGGTGGCTGCTGAAAATATATAGAACACCTCACCTCTTTTAGGTGCTTTTAGAATGGGAGCTTTTACTAGCTCCTGCTTCACATCCTCGAAAGCTACCTTACAGCAGCTGGTACTATGCATGGTGGCTGCTGAAAATATATAGAACACCTCACCTCTTTTAGGTGCTTTTAGAATGGCAGCTTTTACTAGCTCCTGCTTCACATCCTCGAAAGCTACCTTACAGGGGTCACCCCATACAAACAAACAGCTAAAGGACAATAAATTTGTAAGCGGCAACGTTATTTCTGCCGAGGCATTTATGAATCTACGGTAATAACCAACCGAAGACAGAAAGCTATGAACTTCTTTTGGAGTGCGTGGTGGACCCATGGCCACTATGACTTTGACCTTCTCGGGATCTGTCGCAATTCCTACCGAACTGACCACATGACCCAGCAAGAGCCCATAAGGTACACCAAAAACACACTTTCGTGGGTTTAGAGCGATACAAAATTGTCTACAGCGCTCAAAGCATTTTCTTAAAATGATCAATTGCCTTTCTCTCACGGTGGTGGCCCCTAAGTCATCAATAAACACCTTCAACTCTTCATGGGATATGTCACCGAATGTCTTATCTGCTGTTCGTTGCCACGAACCAGGTGCATTGCATAAACCAAAGGCCATCACATGGTATGCAAAAGTACCAAAGACAGTGATAAAGGTCGTTTTCAACTTGTCCTCTTCTGCAATTGCCATCTGGTTGTATCCTGCAAAGCAATCCATAAACGAATATATCTCCCTACCCGCTAATTGATCCAAAATCTGGTCAATAAATGGCAACGGGTAGTAGTCCTTAACTGTCTGCTTATTCAGCTCCCTAAAGTCTACACATAATCGGATTTGATTATTCTTCTTCTTTCTGATCACAATTGGCGAACACCATTCCGTGTGTTGCACAGGAAAAATTAAACCCGCTTTTCGAAGCTTATGTAACTCTTCAAACAGCCCGTCCCTCAGTTTGAAAGGCATACGCCTTACTTTCTGTCGTACAGGATGACTGCCCTCTTTCAGCGGAATTGTATGAACAGCAAGACTAGGAGGAATGCCTCTCAGCTCATCATAACTCCAAGCAAAGATATCGTGGAATTCTTGAATCAAGGACACATTGTCCTCCCTTTCTGTTGTGCTGAGCATAGAACCTAATTTGATTGGTCGCAATTCATCAGGCGTACCAAGGTCTAGCTCGATAACATCTGCATCTCTTATACGATCTTGGGCCTCTATCGGCTCGTTCAAAGTGATCTGATATATGTCTTCCGTGGTGGATCCCTCTTTGGACTCATCACTCGATGATGTCTCACTGGCAGATAAATCTTCTAATGTCTCCAATTCTGTAGAAGATAGAGGAGCTCTCTCACTCTGTGGGGACTCAGGATAAGCATCAACCACCACGGCGCTGAGCACCTCTACCGAATATCAGCCGACCGGCGGGTATATCCACTTGGCAGTCTGCTTGCAAGATCCAAGGTCGTCCAAGTAATACTTGGTAACTTGGACGCCCTGCAAAATGAATCACCCTAAAGTCCAACAGGCATTCTACATTTGCAACAGTGACATGGACCTTAGTAATGCAGCCTTCCGGCTGCCTCAAACTATCATCTACCATTCTGAGAATTGTGGAGGTATCTTTCTGGATCGCAAGACCCAACCTTTCCATCAGTTCAGAACTCATAATGTTAACAGATGATCCCGTGTCAACAATGGCATAATCTACTAATATCCCATCGACATAGGCTGCAACCCTTGGGCAATGCTTCTCAACATGCTCGAACCAGTCATAACCAACTCGCGCAATACCCAAAGGTTCTACGATATACCCGGTACGCAGGATCTTTCTAAATTCCTTGCGTACTCCTGGGGAAAGCTTAATAAGCTGCAAAAGATTCACATCCGGCTTGACTTTGCAAAGAGAGCTCGCCAAATCGAATTCATGATAGTTCGATAGAGTTCGCTTTTCATGCCAAACCATCCGCTCTTTAGGTCGCTGAACTGGCTTTATTGCCTCTTTTTTAACTTTCACCTTCTTCCTCAGTGGTTCCTTATCCTTCTTAACATAGACTTTACTCTCCACGGGCTTCAAAGGTCCCCCTTCCATGGCAGGATCTAGAACTTGTGTTCCTTTGTCGCCTTATTTAGGGTTTCCGTCGACAAGCTTATCCTTGAAGCTTATCCTTGTCGGCCTCTCTACCCTTTTGACCTCTTTTAAGGACAGCTCGCAGATTAGAGGTTTCAGTGTCATTAACGCACACAGCCTCAATCAAACTAACCCCACTACCACTAGGTAGCTCCTCCACTGTAGTCTTTGGTCGTTGGAGTATTTGTTTAGGCCCGTCTTCTCACTGGGAATCATTTCCTTGCGCACGATGATTAACAGGCCCTGGTTGCCAACTACCTCGCTGGAGGGAACTAATCTTACTCCAGCAAGTGGCTGCTAAATGGTCGGATTTTCCACAGATGTCGCACTTGACATTTGGGCAATTTCTTGGATAATGTTGCCCATCACACCATTTGCAGCTAAACCTCGAAGGTGCACCCTCATCTAGGTATCTACTTCCTATCAAATTGTGTTGTTTTTTAAGAAAGTTGACATCAACGGCTATTTGTCGATACTGCTCCGTAATCATGTCAGTATAATGCTTCATCATGTCCTTAACCTTGCCAAGAACATTGGAAGCGCTCGACTCATAGCCTTGATCATTACCCTGTCGTTCCATCGGCCTAACAATTCGATTAGGCACTGGTTGTTGAGCCACAGGCATGGTATTAGAATTGACTGCCTGGCCTCCACCATTTGGAGCCATTTGACTGCCTGTAGGCATCGACATGCTAGGGGGAGCTGGTAATAAAGGCACATTCTGCATCATGTTCCCTCTCCCATTAGGATTAGCCATTGCTATCCCTTGGCTACCACTGCCATTGGCCATTTCCATATTGTTTCCCAATGCTAGACCCATTTTCGAATTGCCTCGAGAAGCATAGGCTGCTTGTAGTCGGGATTCCACCTCTTGTGCTCGTGTAATGGCAGTATCTATATCTCCCAAAGGGACACTACTCAACTTCAATTGGATGTTAAAGTCCAAACCATGTAGGAAATATTGCAATTGGGCAGCTGCGAGGATAGGAATAGAGGTGTCGAACTTACGGAAAACCTCTTTTATTTTCTTCGCATAAGCATGAATATCCTCGTGTGGTTCTTGGCGGGTTATGTTGAGTACACGCAACCAATATTTCCCACCCCGTTCAGGGGCAAACTCCCTTCGAAAAGCTCCATAACATGAATCAATATTCAATATGGTTCCGGCTTCTAAACCATGATACCATATGGCAGCTCTTCCTTTGAGAGTCATGTTGAAGAACATCATTAAAATTTCCTTCTTCTTGGATGCGACAATTAAACATCAGCTTTTGGAACTCCCTGATATGGAGTTCTGCATCTTCCTCAACTAGCCCATTAAAAATGGGTAACGGGTAACCTAGAGCTGGCAAATCCGTCATTCCTGCAGAAATTGCAATAGGCTGCGCCATGACAAAAATTGGATTTGCACTAGGAATAGGGGACGGTGGGGTTACACCTCCCGCACTTGATGTAGACTGACTTATGGAAGGAAAGAGAGCACTAGAGCTTCCACCTTCTCCTAACTTACTGCTTGTGGCACCAAGACTACTAGATCCACTCCCTCGTAAGGATTCAGCACCGCTACGCTTAAGGGAATATCTCCTAAAAATTTCAGCACGTCGCCTAGCTCTTTCATCTCTCTCTTGCTTTTGAAATTTGGCTAGACGATGCGTATCGATGAATAACAGATCAATCTCAGTATCCTTTGGCATAAACTGCTAATTAGTCCCTAGACAACCAGGATTCGAGGACCGCCACTTCTAAGCGGCTCCCGGCAGACGCACCACTGATGGGACCTAAAATGGTCTGGCAATGGCTCATGCACTAGCTGGACCTCTATCATGCGCTCAACAACCCCACGGCCTCGCAGCCAGGAGCGTTGATGACACATACATCATCTTCTTAAACATCTTGCGTTTGTATCACGTATCGTAGTCCAACTCTAACCCAATTAACACTTCTCAGAGGGAGTCCCTAGCACATTGCCAAATAGCACAAAGTGCAAACATAGGAGGTCCTCCCACGGCTGACTGCCGCTACCTCACTGTGACTCTCCTACACCTTGGGGATTGGCCCCTCAATGCGTTGCTAAACATATATATAACATACGCGCACAAACTTCTCTCTTTTATGATTCGCGTATTTCCAGGAGATATACCATGCTTCCTCACTTTACTTTCCCTTAGACCCAACGCCTAGCCTACAGGTTGGACAACCTTACTCACTCAATGTTGGTCATATTCCTCTAAAAAGCAATTGCTATGCATCCAGGACGTATTGTCTGATACTTTTTAAATTTCATGCTTCATGCCAATTGTGAATGTCCACGTGCTCAAACAATTAAGAAAATTAGCATTGGTGCTTAGTGCAAAAGCATTCTTTCAATGAATTTGACTATTGCTCGTATGCAGCGTTGCATGAACCTAGCACCGAGAAACCCTCGTGCTACTAGGTTCTTAATCTTTAAATATCGTCCAATCTATATGGTATGCATAAAAAACCAGCAAGCTTTTCATCATTTCATTCAACATTTACACACTTTTTATACACTCCAACCCCTCGCCCGTTTAGGTTGTGCATATTGCATAGGTTTAGGGTTCATTTTCCACATTTTTATTGCATAAAAGCCATAAAACCCCACTAAAACATAGAGGTAGGGCTGAACTGAGGCTAAACCTCATACTTCAGACCCCCATACATCCACAAACATGAATCTTATTTTTTCTTAATTTTCGACACTCAAAATCCATTTTTTCCCTATTTTTTCCTTATTTTCTCTATTTTCCTTGTATTTTTTGCAATAATTAATGACTAAAAATACAAAATGAGTTGTGGGCTGTGGCCCTTAGGTTCATTTGCAGCAAAAAGACAAGTTTAGTTGGTGTGTCTTATGATATTTTCCATTGATATCTCAAAAACACCTAATTTCCCCATATTTTGCATATTTACGGGTTTTTCACTACTAATTTCATCCACAACACTTATGATTTTCTGATTTTGTGAGCATAAACAGTTGAAAGGCATTGAGAACAACATTATAATGCATTATCATCTCATGGGAACAAGAATTCATGAACCAAATTGCATAAAAACACCATTTTCCTTTGTAAAAATGAAATTACCGTTCTTTGTGGGTTGCGGGTTTTTATTTACCATATCTCGGGACTGATTTCCAACCACCATTACTGCTCATGACAGTCCACAATCAGCAATCTTCAATCTTCTTACACCATGGAGCAATCCGGTCTTCATTGGACAAGCATCCATCATCCATTCTTTTTCTTCCTCTTCACCACATGAATCTGCCTTTAGGGGAGAGAGAGGGAGGAGAGAGAAAGACTATATTTCTATCTCAGCATTCAGGCCACCATTTGACGGGTGAGAGGCGGCGATATGACCAGCAAGGAGAAGGAAGACAAGGCCAATGATCAGTTAGGTGGGTTGCTTGCAGCCCCCCATCACCCTCATCCTCCCACATGGCGCATTTTTCAGGCGCAGTTTTCTCTCCCTCTTCTTCATGTTTTTTGCCTTCTTCTTCATGCCACGATTTTTTTGTGGCATAAAATGCCTCCCAAGACCCCAAGGGTCACTTACCATTTGGCCCAACTCATGTCCACCACTTCAAATCTTGACCAATTCTTGGCCATTTCCCCTTTCAGACTCGGAATTGAGCTCTGAAAAATCCTTGGCATCCGGCTCGGCATCCCGCATTAGCTAGTAACTCGTGTCAACCCGCATGACTTTCTGAAAGATTATGAAAAATCAACAAGTGTCGCTCCGGCGTCTTTAAAGCACTTTGGCGCTTAAAATCGTCCTAGATCGAGCCGTCGCCTTTGACATTGAATATTTTTCCCTTGATATTCATAATTTTTAGCTATTTTTAAGCACTTCTCGACACCAAAATTCCGCTCTCAATGCAACATTGAATTGCCTGGATTTTGAGTTTGATGAGGAGCTTGGAGATAGATCATTGGAGTTGATTTTTGATTGGCTTATAAATGTTTTATCATTTTATGAAAAATAACTACTACACATAAATGCTTACAGACTTGGGGGAGAACTCAATATGTCAAGTATTTTTGTGAAAATCGAAAACCCCTAATGAAACGTTAGATAGATATGATTTTTTAGCATAGTTCTGTGCATGATTGGTTGATCTTTTGTTTTTTAGTTGGAATTTCTTGTATTTGTTGTGAGATTTTGGTTGTAGCTGCAGGTCATCCTGAATCGGGCATATTTTTTGCCAAGATTTTCACACAAGGATTATGGATTCATGAGCACTTGATGTTAAACTTGTTGGATTCACTACACTCGAGGATCATCTCCTGATTTTTTCCAATTACTTCCATGCCATGGGTTGGGCTGATGCACTCATTGCACCATTATTGAGCACAAGCATGGCATGATGCCACGATTGCAATTGTATGCAATACAATTTAGATGCATGCATACTCGAGAGAACACCTTTCATTGAGCACGCACAGTTCTTTGCATGCACGAGAGTTGGGATTTTCATCACTGAATTAGAAACCTAAGGATGAGTGGGAAAGGTGATTGGGTGACTTTGAGGGTCGCAAATGACACCTCCAATTGTAAGATGCATTTTTTACCTAGCAACATCATGAGGACCATTATTTCTTGGAGTGATTGTGAGATTTGGGTGGGTGAAGTGGAGTGCAACATTTCTTTCTTCCACTAAGTGTTGAGGTTAAGGATCTTAAACTAATCAAGGAAGCGTGTTTGCATCTTGTACTGGCACTTGTAAACAAGCTAGGCACTATTTTCTTAAGTGTTTTTTTTTTCCCATACATTACATTGATTGTGAACTTTTTCATGGCATGGATTCCGGATTTGCACTTTCTTTTCAAATCATGTGTGATTGAGCACGAACTTCAATTTCAAAGCATGTCTTCAGATAGGACACATTGCATGTATCAAAGCAAGTAAATTTGAGAAATAACCTTTGTTGAAGATTTAAAGGAGATAGTGGGATTAAAGAAAAAGAGAGGGATACTTGTTCACAAGTCAGTTAAGTGGTGTTCCAAGCTCCCAGGAAAGCAATTATTAAAGTGCAATTATACAAGAATCAACGAGGAAGCCAATGAATGAGAAACCTAGATTTTCTCAAAAACATCCTAGTTATCTAGAGACACTAGATCAAAATCATGTATCTTGGATTTTTGGAACATTAGTAGAACTCATGGATAATGCACGAGATGCACAAGATAGAAGACTTGATATTAACATTGAATAAGAGTTATTTTCAAAAGCAATAGGTGTGGACATATGGGACTGGTATGAGTCACTTTGAGGTTGTGTGTATGCTCTCCTTGGTCACAAGAAACCTGATATTGATAGTGAAGACTTTATTGGATGGTTTGGAGGGTACTTTAAGATTGGTTCAATGATGTTAAGGAAGGATGTTGTTGTATTTACACAAAGAAAGGAACACTAGTTAAAACCCTTCACTTGCACAATTCTCTTTAACAAATCAGGTTCTTCAAAGATACTCTACTTGGCAAGAAAGTGGAACTTTTCACAGTCTTTACTCAATCAAAGAGAGAGCATGGAAACTCTATAATTATCATGTATGGGCATGGATAATTGATTCTATCAAGTATAATAAGCTATCATTATCTACCATTTGGGGGAAAAACATTGGAAATGTTGATATTGGAGAATCGTGTATCAAGACCATAGTAAGGTTACATATCCCAAGAAGGTAAAACAAACCACAATTTTTTTTGCACAATCCAAGGGAAGTAGTTATCAACCACCTTAGACATTAACTCATGAAGCTAACTAGTATTTCCCACCAGCCTATCTATTTTTCATGAGGATAGGCCTTCAGTACTAATTCAGCATTTGGAAGCTTCACTAAGAATAATGAGTGATATGCTTTATCAAAGTTGTAAGATCACAATGGGTGCTTGGACATGATTTTTTCATCTTGTACTAAGTGAAGTGATAGGATCAAAGATGATGTTGAAAAACCTTCTTTATCTTGGATATGAGCATGTTTTTTCCACAGGGTGGCAGTTCTAACAATAGAGAGTATAAAGGTTGTTGATTGTGTTTGTTTGGGAAGGCTCATGAAGTATGAAGGTTGCAAACTACAACTAATGTCGAGTAGATTAGCTTGCATGCTTCTCAAAACTATAGTGCTAATACTGATGTAGCTAATTGTTTTTGTTGAGGAGGAGGCAATGATATGGTAGACTGCTTAAGTAGAAGTCAAAGCTGATTGCAAGCATGAAGCAACAAAATGACAGTTTGTCCAGGATTCGTGTGAGGTATGCATTGAGTCTTTCCTTCTTCCAGCTCATTCCAACTTGCTTCGCACTAATTAAGGATCTTCCCAAGGCTTAGCTAAGCCTTATTGAGTGCTTATGAGTTGAGGAGTAGCCATTTTATCCATGTTGAGTGGATACAAAGCATACTATAGAAATCATGTACAACTATTATAGCTTGACAACACTATTGTGTTTTGGCCATAACCTTTGCATATAGTATTGGATTCAAGAGTTTTATAGCTAGAAATGAAGAGCACAACAAGATCTACAAATTGGGAACTCCGTGTTGATTTTATGCAATTTTCTATTCTTTGTTCCACAGAGAATAGAACATTTCTAATTTGAATAGCAAATAGTAAATTCAATAATTCATGTTTTATGCTTCGAGGATACTATTTTGGTGCCTAGATGGTATGGTTATGCTTTCGGGACTGATTTGACCTTGAAATAGCTCAAATTTCACTATCATTTTAATGCCATAATAAAGGTAGAAAAAATTTATCAATAAAAATCTTATGCCTAATGCTCATTGATGCTTCATGGGATACTCTATGGATGTACCGCTACTTTGGTGGTCATGTATACTTTTGAATATACTATGGGATGCTTTTGAGATGAGATTTAAGTTTCATTACATTAATCTTGGTTCTGGTTTCATGCCTTTATTACTTCAGTGGCTTCTGCAGTTTATGGGCTTGAAGAATCTATTGGGTTTTATGCTCTCAGCTTCTTATGATTCATGTATCTTGGATACTCGAATATCATGTACTTGATATTTAGAGCTTGCATTGCTCATTTGGTATTTGATTTTTCTCTAGTGGGAGCATGCACTACTTTGGATGTTACGTAGAGCTTTAGATTTATATAATTGAGCTTTAGCTTACTTTCACCAATACCATGGGAAACTTACTTCATATATATGCTCTCTTGATATGTATTAGATGCAATTACCCTATAGTGGGCCAATTTGATCACTTACTTTGGACCTTGCACTTATATCTGTCAATGTATTGTCAATGATACCCATATGCTTCTAGATAATATATTCAGCTTTGCTTGATAGATTATACATTTGACAGATCTCCTCTCTTTACCCTAAGATCTCCTATATGCATGATGTCTATGCCTATTGCATGTATGGTTACTAACACATTACAGTTATGATAGCCTTCAGTGTCAATTGTTCCTAGTCTTTATTTCTTGATTACTCACTGTGGTTGTTGATATACTACTGCAAATTATTGTAGTAGCCTATCATTTTAGTTTTATGCATTATATTTGAGGGTAGTCACTTTGTTTTGATGGTTACTTGATTACAGTTAGTGGACAACTCATCTATCTAGTAGTTTCTCTTCCTCAACCCTTGGTTTGGCTATGATTTTGGGGCTATTTTGTTTTCACTCAATCACAGCAATCTATCTTAGATTGTATTTTTACCTTTTGCATTATTGTTGGTGAATCGAATGACAATGCTATATTTAACATTGAGAAGTTGGATGGCATAAATTATCACTATTAAAAGGAATAAATTTGATAGGTTCTAGTGTAGAAGTTGTAAATTAAATCATTGAGATATCAGGATTTGAGGCCCGAATACTTTGATATAGAGGATTGGATTGAATTGGATGAGTTATGTAAATCTATAATAATTTTGTCACTCTTTAAGAAGATCTACTATAATGTTATCTCCAGTGGGCACACCACATTGCAGCTATGGCACATGTCCACCCACTTAAATGAGTTTCATTCTATTTTTAGCCACTTATCTTTCATAAGGAATTGAAGTTAAGGACAATCCTCTCCTCTTGTTCTTGCTAGGTATATTCCTTGAGTCATGAGACACATTCTGTACTAATATGTGTACAAATATGCCAACTAATGGTTGAAATTGCAAGATGTAGAGAGTGCTCTCTTGAATGAAGAGATTAACAAGAAGAATGTTCATGCTTCTTGCATCTCTCATGCTTTGACAGTCAAAGGCAATAATGGTAGGAGCGATAATGACCACCATGGGAGAGGCTCTCAAAAGTCTCGTTGTGATTTATATGGATAGTCTCACAATAAGTCCTATGATCATAAGTTTGCATTGACTTGTCACTATTATGCAAAGCAGGGTCATATTTGGCCACAGTGCCATAAAATGTGTGATGGCAAGCACAAAGAAAAGGAAAAGTATCAAGTGTAGGAAAAGAATGATGATTGTAGCATTGTTCTTAGCAATTTCAGTATCAAGATTGAAGATATTAATGTTATGCATATTGATTCTGATTATGACTACATGCTTGCAACTTCTTCTCTTGATGTTTCATAGTTGATTGATGTCTCATCTACCTATGCTTAGTATTGGCTACTTGATTAAGGGGCTTCATTTCATGTTACCTCTCATTAGGATTGGTTCCACTCCCATCATAGCATGACATGATCTGTCAGATTGGATTATGACCTAGCAGTCGATATTGTTTGTATTGGAGATGTCAAGTTATAGTTTTCTTCAAGTAGTATGTTTACTTTGCATGATATACGCCATGTTTCGGCTTTGACTAAAATCCTACTTTCAAGTGGACAGTTGGATGATGCAGGTTATGTTGTCTTTTTTGGTGATTCCTCATGGAAGCTTACTCGTGGGAATCTTGTCCTAGCACAAGGTGCCAAGTTTGGCACTCTTTATCCCTTACTTGTATCTTGGTCAATCGACCATGTTTTGAGAGTGGCTATTGTATCATATATATCATTATTGCATGGTCACCTTGGACAGATGAAGAACATGTATCATTAAAGGAAATGAAATTACTTATCCATTTGTAGTATTTTCTACCCCTTGACTAGAAGTGTTTTGGTTCTTGTGATCATTGTCTTTATGGCAAGCAAAGACTCATAACTCGCATAAGAAGTTTGGCATTATGCACATGGCTGAGCCTCTAACTCTTGTTCATTTTGATGTTTGTAGACATATAACTTGCAAGTCATTAGGTGGTGTGAATTATTTTATTACTTTTATTGATGATTTCTCACATAAGTTCTATACATATCCCATAAATAAGAAATCAAAAGTCTTGGCTACCTTTTAGCGTTGGCTTTCTTTTGTTGAGAACCAGTCTAGGTATAGGCTTAAATGCCCACATTTTGACAATGGGAGACAACATGTATCTAAGGCCTTTGAGCAGTTTTGTGATGAGAACGGTATTAAGTGTCAATTAACCATCCATATATTCCACCCCAGAATCATATGGCAAAGCATATAAATAGGATGATTTGGGAGCAAGTACATAGTATGCTTAGTCATGGTGGCTTACCACAGTACTTTTGGATTGAGGCAATTACCATTGTGATACATTTGATTAATCCATTTCCATGCCCTACTATTGACTATTGGGTTGCAGAGGAGGTATGATCTAAAAAATCTCCATCTTATACTCATTTGTGTGTCTTTGATTGTAAGGCTTTCTATCATTTTTCCCAAGCACAAGTGCAATAAGCAAGATCCTAAGTCTGTGAAATGCATCTATCTTGGTTATGGGGATACAAGTGAGATGGCCTGTTTCCTATGGGATCTATAGGCTCAAAAGGTCATCCGCAACCATGATATTGTTTTTCATAAAGAGAAAAATGCATAAGTAGCCTAAGCGAGTAGTTGAGGTATGAAGGGTAATATTTTAGAAGGAGCCTCATGTTATTGCACAACTAGCTAGATATCCTGCAAAGTAGTTGATGCTTTAGTGGCCCAAGATCTTAATGTTACACAGGATCAAAGGTCCTACATCCTGTTTTGCAATGGTCTACTAGAGGTAGAAATTAGGGTGATTGGTTTGCACCCTCTATAAATTAATTTGTGGTGGCAGATGTTGGTGAGCCTCTTACCTATAATGAGGCCATGTGCAAAGGTGATAGTCACTCTTGGAAGAGGTCCATGCAATCAAAGTATGAATCACTACAAAAAAACCATTTGTAGTTGAAACTGTGGCACGCTATATGGCTATGCTTGACAAATGACATTGGGATGTCATGAAGGGTATCATAAGGTACCTTAATAAGGGTACTTGCGGATATGTGCATATGTTATACTAGCTAGGAGACAAGAGTTGTACGATACACTGACTTTGATTATGCAAGACATTCAAACAATAAGAAGTCCATCTCTCAGTATGCCTTTACCTTTGCTAGAGGTGTTATTTCTTGGATGTCCAGGGTGCAAAAATGCACGGCCCTATCTACTATAAAGGTAGAGTATGTTGCAGCCATACTCAAGCTTGCAAAGAGGCTCTCTAGTTAGGCCAAACCATAGTATTACAGATATGGTCTCTACATTGCATTCACGTTCTATGTGTGCCATTCAGTTGACTAAGATTCTAACAATTGTGTCATTCATTCGAAGACAAAGCACATTGAGGTGCATTGTTACTTCATCCGGGATGTGATAGAGGACAAGTCTATTGAGCTTGTCAAAATCTTAACTGATGAGAATTTAAAAGTTTCTCAGCAGAATGTTTTGCCTTCCTTAGAAAGCTAATGAGAATAGCATGAGATGATATCTATTCCTCATTGTGTTATACTTTATGTACATTTGTGCTTTGTCAATTTATTCTTATTTTCTCTTCACTAGGGGTGCATCTGCCTTTAATTCGAAGGTTGTTGGGGATAAAGGCACTTGTGCTTAACCACTCCTGTATTCATTATACTCACAATAGTCGTACACCTTTATACTGTAGGTGGTGGGCATCTATTTCTATCACTTTATTCTTTATTCTTTCAATGACATCTGAATAAGGGAAGGCTGACCACACATGGTGACTGTTAGAGTTCCCACACACAAACTCTCTCTCTCTCTCTCTCTCTCTCTCTCTCTCTCTCTCTCTCTCTCTCTCTCTCTCTCTCTCTCTCTCTCTCTCTCTCTCTCTCTCTCTCTCTCTCTCCACCATAGCTCTTGCTTTGCTCTTATTACCCCTTGTGTGCTTCCACTCAGGCTCTACCTTTCATATGGTGGTTGAGTCTATGGAGGAGATTGGATAGGCACAGATAGACTACACAAGACTAGATATAGCTAATTGATTGTGAGCTCAAGTTGGAGACATGTCAATGAAGTTAAACAATCTAGTTGAGTAAATACCAATTTATAAAGTAAATAGAGAGACGAATATAAGAGAGGTCAAAGAAAACATGGTACTTTAATGTATAATGATAGTTTAGATAGACACAGAGAGATGTTAATGGAAATGGAATAGTTGAGTATGTAAAGGCTAGTGCAATAAGCTAGATCCTAAGTCTGTGAAATGCATCTTTCTTGGTTATGGGAATGCAAGTGAGATGTGCTATTACCTATGGAATCTGCAGGCCCAAAAGGTCATCCACAACCATGATGTTGTTTTCCATGAAGAGAAAAAACATAAGTAGCCTAAGCATGTCGTTGAGGTAAGAGGGTGATATTTTAGGAGGAGCCTCATGCTACTATATAGCCAGCTAGACAGCTTGCAGTAGGGTAGCTGATACTCTAGTGGCCCAAGACCTTGATGTTAGATAGGATGTACATGTCGCAAAGCCTATTTTGCAACATTCTACTAAAGATAGATGTCGACCTGATGGCTTTGCACTCTTTATGGATTATGTTCTGCTGACAGATGTTAGTAAGTATCTTACCTATGATGGGGCTTGGAAGAGAGCCATGCAATCAAAGTATAACTTTCTACAAAAATATCATACATGGGATTTGGTTCCTTTATCCTATGAAAAAAATAATTTTCCAAGAAACTAGGTGTACAAGTTGAAAAGTATCCCTAGACACCCCAAGCCAGCCTATAAGGCTAGATCAATTACTAGGGATTTTATACAATAGCGTGGTGTTGACTTTGATGAAGTCTTCTCTCTTATTGTCAAGATGGCAAACCTATGCTTGGTATTGGTTTTGGTTACACGACTCAATTTATACCTCTATCACATGGATGTTAAAACTACTTTCTTACATAGAGAGTTGTATTATGAGATTTATATGCAGCAACCTAAGAGCTTTGAGGAAAAAGGCAAGGAATACCTAGTGTGTAAGTTCAAAAAGAGTCTTTATGGCCTTAAGCAGGCACCTAGGTAATCATACAACAAGTTCAATGCTTTTATGCATTCTCAAGGGATATACCCATATAGTGATATGGATGCCTATTTATACACAAAAAAGGGCCATGATAGCAGCCTTATGATTTTGGTACTCTATGTGGATTATATGTTGATTTCTAGGATCACTCATGATAAGCTAGATGCCTTGAAAGGTCGGCTCAAGAAAAGCTTTGAGATAAAGGGCATGGGATAGGCCTCAAATATTCTTGGGATATGCATCACACGTGATTACTCTAAGAGACTCCTTAACTTGTTACAGACGGAGTATATTCCAAAAGGTTCTTGGGTAGTTTCATATGGAGGATATTAAGCCTATTATCTATCATTCACATTCTCATGTGAAGGTTAGTCACATGTCAATTGTTCCTAGTTTGATGATCATAAGGGTGTGAGATGGCCAAGATCCCTTATGCATCTGTAATGGGCAGTTTAATGTATATCATGATATCCACTCATCCTGACATAGCATTCGCAGTTGGAACTGGGACATGCTATATGGCTATGTTTGGTAAAACGACATTGGGATATCGTGAAGGGTATCATAAGATACCTTAAGGGCACTGCGGATATGTGCATATGTTATGCTAGCCAAGATACAAGAGTTATGGGGCACACTAACTCTGATTATGCAAGACATTCAAACAGTAGAAAGTCCATCTCTCTCACTATGTCTTCACCTTTGCTCGAGGTGTTGTTTCTTGGATGTCCAAGGTGCCAAATGCATGGCCCTATCTACTACAAAGGTAGAGTATTTTGCAGTCACTAAGGCTTGCAAAAAGGCTCTCTAGATAGGTTTTCTAGTTGCAAACCTTGGTATCTCTGCATTGCATTCAGATTCTATAAGTGCCATTCAGTTGGCTGAGAATTCGGTCTTTTATACAAAGACAAAGTAAAATGAGGTAGCACTTCACTTGGAAGGTGATATAGGACAAGTCTATTGAGCTTGTCAAGATCTCAACTGATGAAAATTATGTAGATTTGCTCACTAAAAGTCTCTTAACAGAATGTTTTGCCTTCCTTAGAAAGATGATAGGCATAGTATGAAATGACATCTATTCCTCATACTACTGTACTTTACATACATTTATACTTTGACACTTTTTTCTTATTCTCCTCACTAGGGAGACATTTACCTTTTAGTGATAGGTTATTGGGGATAAAGGCACATGTGCCTAACCACTCACATATTCATTACACTAACAATACATGTACACATGTATACTACAAATGGTGGGTGTCTATTATTATCACTTCATTATTTATTCTTTTAGTGGCATTTAAATAAGGGAAGGTCGATCACACATTGTGACCATTAGAGTTCCCACATACAGTGTCTCTCTCTTTCTTACTCTCTTGCTCCATCCGCCATAGCTCTTCCTTTGCTCTTGCTTCCACTTATGTGTTTTCACTCAGGCTCTACCTTTCATGGGGTAGTAGAGTCTTATGGAGGAAACTAGATAGGCACAAATAGACTATATAGATTGGATATAGTTGATTCATTGTGAGCTCAAGTTGGATACGTGTCAATGTGAAGGTAAACAATCTAGTTGAGTAAATATCAATTTATAAAGTGAATAGAGAGACAAATACAAGAGAGGTCAAAGGAAATGGGGTAGTTTAACGTATAAAGGTAGGTTGGATAGACACAGAAAGATGTTAACAGAAATGGGATAGTTGAGTGTGTAAAGGCTTATTGCATAGACACAGATAAACTACATCAACTGAATATTATTGATTTTCTAGGAGCTCAATTTAGAGATATACAAGAGAGATCAAACGAAATGGATAGCTCAATATTTAAAGGTAGGTTAGATAGACACAAAGAATAGGATATAGACTATAGTAGAGGAGTGGAACGGAATAAAAGAGCTCAAAGAGAAGGATTATCCAAGAGTTTGCAAATTTTAGAAAATTTAATTTTATATTTATATACATTTATAAAATCCAAAAAAATTTAACAAAAAGTTTTGTTTATTGTTCAAAATTTGAAATATAAAAAGTCTTCAAAGAATCTTTAAGTGAGCTCTCAAATTTTTACTTTTCTTATTTTCTATTAAATAATAAATTACTCATCTCTACCAATCATTTTGCATTAAAAACCAAGCATCACACTTTTGTAAATAATCTATATCTCACTACAAGGGAATAAAGCTATAGCAATGCTAGATAGTGATGATTTTTATTAGCATCACTATTAGTGTCATTATACAAGTATATTCTAGAAAAAAAAGGGTCAAACTAGTGATCATAGCAAAATACCACGAATCTTGAGAGAGAGAAAGAGAGAGAGAGAGAGAGAGATATATATATATATATATATATATATATATAGAGAGAGAGAGAGAGAGAGAGAGAAGGAGGAGCTTGAAGAAAGGGCTAAGGAGAGTGCCAATAAAATCACAAAGGTAGAGGAGAAGGAGAAGGCCCCAAAGAAGAGCTTCAAGATAGCAAGCATGTGCTTTCGAGCCTCAAGTAAGCCCTTTCCTCCTTCTCTCCCTCTTTCCTTTCTATATTGTTTTTTATGGAGAGAGAGGGGGGAAGGGAAGGCAAGGACGGAGGAAGAGAGAGGTTTCCTTTCTATATTGTTGTTTATGCAGAGAGAGAGAGAGAGAGAGAGAGAGAGAGAGAGAGAGAGAGAGAGAGAGAGAGAGAGAGAGAGAGAGAGAGAGAGAGAGAGAGAGAGAGAGAGAGAGAGAGAGAGAGAGAGAGAGGGAGAGGGAGAGGGAGAGGGAGAGGGAGAGGGAGAGGGAGAGGGAGAGGGAGAGGGAGGGAGGGAGACACACATACGGAAAGATAGGGAGGATGGAAGAGGGAGATGAAAAGAGAGAGGAAGGGATAGAGAGAGAGGTAGGGAGGGATATGGAGAGAGAGAGAGAGAGAGAGAGATACTCCACAGAGATGGCTTAATAATCAATATGCTTTAGATGGGTAGACCAAGGTTAATACTCATCCTTGCTCGTGTATTAGTAGAGAGAAATAGAAGGGGTATATTTGTTTGCTCAACCATGTATAACAATCCTCTAGAAAGAGAGGAGCTCTCAAAAAGAAACGATAGTGCACACATGCCAAAATGAGTGTTCAAGCTCATTTAGATGACAATTGCATCTGCATGATGAGTATTAAAATATTGTAATAGCCTTTAAATATTGTAACGAGAGTCTTGAAGCAGGCCTTAGATGTTGCTTATGTTGTATTTTCATTAAATTTTCAAACTCTACTTAAAGTGACATTTTGAAAATTTTTATTAGATACCTTCAGCCTACAACAAGTAGTGATCCTCTAGAAAAATGAAACCAAATTTTTAATAAACTCTAAATATATATTTAATAAAGTATTCAAAAATTAAGACTTTAAGAAAAAATAGAATGGCTTAAATAGAAGATTAGTATCTATTATAGGTTGAAACTATATAATAAAAATTTCAACAAAATCTCTTTGCACGGAGTCCTCTCTTAAACATGATAATACGACACGAATTTAAAGGTGCTTAGGAAGGTCTTACGTTTTGATTGACCTTTGTAAAGCCTCATCTTCTTCTACTAGATATGACCTAAGAACATCAACGATAAGCTGATTACACAAGGAAGTGAGTGTATGTACTTGCCATTTGAGTATTTAGGATTCACTTGGATAATAATCCCAAGTACTAGAATATTGTGTTCGTAACTATAATTACCATTACCAAGATTTTTTCCTTGAGAGAGGGAGAGTATAAGGAGGATAAAGAGATTTAATGTGAGAGAGAGAGAGAGAGAGAGAGAAAGAGAGAGAGAATAGAAAGTGAGTTTAAGAGAGAGTGAGCGAGTAAGAGAGAGGTGGTAAGAGAGAGAGAAAGAGAGTGTGAGTGATAGGGAAAGGGTAAGGAAAAAACAAAGAGAATGAAAGAGAGTAAATGTGTGTGTGTGTGTGTGTGTGTGTGTGTGTGTGTGTGTGTGTGTGTGTGTGTGTGTGTGTGTGTGTGTGTGTGTGTGTGTGTGTGTGTGTGTGTGTGTGTGTGTGTGTGTGTGTGTGTGTGTGTGTGTGAGCATGGGTAAGAGAGTAAGAAAAGACATTGAGAGAGAAAGAGGAAAGGGAGAGAGGGGGGAGGAGAGGGAGATGGTACCTCATTTATGAGATTTTGGTCATTTTATGCTAGTCAACTTGATTGTAATTATTTTATTCCATTGGTCAAATTGATGCATATTTAGCATTATTTTATGCCTATATATTCAAGCTTCGTGCTATTGGGTTAGTCATTCATCTGCATATGTCCATAGCAGTTTATCAGTGGAAAACAGGCAACCAATACTAATGCCCACACAATAAGTAACTCAATTATTTCTATACTATCTCATTTCTTAGTTGAGAGATATAGTTTAGTATGACAAGGATGGTTGAGATATCTTTTATAGAAGAAGAAAGATTTGTATGAGTAAGAAATGAAGAAAGAGAACAAGACAAACAAGCATTTCTAAAAGTGGTATTAGTTTTCTCTTTCTTTACTAAGGAATAATTTAGAATTTTATTTGATCATGTTTAAGATTTTTTATCCAAAGGTATTTATTTTAATATCTAATTAATTTTCCAATTATAATAAAAAATATTATTATTATTTCAATCTATTTTTAGCATTTTCTAATGAGCTTTTTGATTGTTTCGATATCTATGTAAATGGAACCAAATTTGGAAACAACAAAGAAAGGATTGAAACCTTGTTCAAAAACCCTAGATTTTTATTGTTTTCTTATAGGGCCAATGGGGCGAATATATTGTTTGTTGTAGGTATTGAGTTTTTCATTCACAACGTGGGTTGTTTTGAGATTTCGAATTTGGAAATTTTTTTAATTTTGAAGAGAATTTCATGGATGATTTTTATTTACTTGTAGCGGACTTCCTTGAGAGAGATATGATGTTGAATGGCTTGGATTCTGAGTTTGATGAGGAAATTGTCTAGAAAAATGCAAAACATGAAGTTGGGAGAATTGAAAGAAAGGTCTTGGGGAAGAGGGACTAGGGAACCTATAGGACAGACCTATCACAGACATGCCATAATCAAGTGGACGGATTAATTCTTGCTCATGCCATATGAATCCACACCCCATACAAATTCACCCTTAACAGGACATCCTCAAGCCAACCATGCGAACCTAGCCTTATCATGTCATCATAGAACCTTCTAGAAGATATGCCATGTCATCACCTATATCATTGATGATATCATCATGGAACATTCTAGAAGATCTTTAGCTATCTTCCTCCAACACTTATAAAAGGAGGATCTCACCATAAAGCTCCTCAATCTTGCCAATGCTAGTCTTGGGATCCCAAGGAGTCGAGATCGCCAAGTAAGTAACTTTGAGTTCCAGTTCCAGTTCTTGTCTACTCATGGTATCTAGTCTTGTCATGTCTTCTATTATACTCCTATTGTCTTATCACCTTGTAATCTCATAGTACAATATATTGTCTAGTATTGTCTTGTATCTTATTCATCCTCGTCGAGGGAGATCTTGTAATTGTAATATCTTGTATCCATATCTACTATCCTGGGTTGTGGGATCCTTCATATCCTATTGAGTCCTATTGTCCAAACCTATGGTCTTAGATTGTGGGATTTTCTATATCTTGTTAAGTTATCATTATACCTTGTGCCCCTATGTGGGATTATCTTGTAATCAAAATTCTTGTAACAAATCTTGTTAAGTTATCATTGTACCTTGTGCCCCTACATAGGATTATCTTGTAATCAAAATTCTTGTAACAAATCTTGCATCAAGTCTAATCTATTGAGCATAGTCTAGTACTCCCATGGTGCATAGATCAGACGCCGTATGCGCGTGTAGTAAGCATCAGAAGGTCCCCAAGAACAAAAGAACTCTACTTTTTGCACAAAAAACAATGAAGAAAGCTAGCACAACATGAACAAGAGACTAATTGGATGCAATCTCCCCCATGCCTTGTGTGAGCGCTCCACAAAGCATGTATTTTATATATTCTTCATCTTCAAGCTCAAAAAATAGCCCAATTTACAATTAGCATGCTTTAGCTTTTGTGTTTGCTTTTGTGCTACTAAAGAATTAAAGCTATTGGGCGCCAAGAAGTTAGGCGGTACCCAAATACAATGTCCAATACAAATATTTAAATCATGTGTCCATGTGCATACAAAAGTAATAAATAAATATCAAGCGCTTTGATAAATAAGCGCGTCAAAATATGGATGCCATGCCTGAGATACACGCCCATCAAGAATTGATGATAATTTGAATACACACTATCCTCCAATGCTTCCCACTACCACCGTTGCTTACTCTACACATCAACTAAAGCATTCACAATTGTTAGAAAAATAATATAATTAAACCGACAAAAGTGAATACCTAGCAGTCTTCAGCTACATCAATAAATTGGTTAGAAATCAATCCTAACCTTAATTTATTACGAGTGCGCACTCTAAACTCATAAATGTTTATTAATTTAAATATGTATTTTGCGGAATCACCTGCTATGGAATCACCCACTTACACATTAAATTAACAAAACGCCCAAAAAAGATAGGCGTCCCCATCAACTTTTTGCACAAAGAATCCACCTTGTGTATGAGCCCCGATAATAAAATTTTACGGAATCCACTTCAAAACCTCGCGGAATCCACTGTGGAATATGCCTCCTGGCATCATACCCTCGGGGTAGAATAGTAATTGTCCTCAATTGCTATTAGCTCAATATGGAGCTAACAGTGTGGGAAAAGCACTTAGATCTCTAGCGTGCATCAATTGGGCCTCTTCAACAAGATGATTTTTAAACTTGACCAAATATCTAGAATATCTATAGCGAGTTCTAATGGTCATAAAGTCTATATCTATAATAGTTTCAAGCTCAAGGATTTCAATTTCATCATCTAGCAAAGGAGGGTTTTCATAGACATTGTGTATAGGTAGTTGTCCTCTAAAAGGTCGTAATAAACTGATATGGAAGGTGTTGTGGATTTTCCAATGTTGTGGTAATTCTAGTTTAAAGGCATTGTCGTTGATTTTGTGTATGATCTTGAATGGGCCATAAAATCTAGGTGCTAATTTGACAACGGGATGTTTATCTACACTTTGTAATCTTCGTTTTTCAATTCGTAACCAAACATAATCATCAACTTTAAAATTCATAGCCTGTCTTTTCTTGTTTGCTTGTTTTGTGTATGATTCCTGGGCTTTGGCAATCATATCTTTAACTTCATCAAAAATAGTAGCATGCATATTAGCAAAATTATCAACAGTTTGAATTTTGTTTGATAATGATATAACAAGTGTAGACAATCAATATCCATAAATAATTTCAAATGGTGTTTTCTTTGTAGCTGTATGTGGTGTGTTATTATATGCAAACTGAAGTAAACGTAGATATATTTCCATTTGTTTCAGGATGAAATACAGATGAAAAATCAATCTTTGTTCCTAAGTTAGCAAACAAAGTAATCCAAAAATTATTGCAGAATCTAGAATCATGATCAGAAATAATGACTTTTGGTAAAGCATGGTTAGTAAAAACAATTGAGCAGCTTGAGATGCAGTTAAGGTTTTCTTGCATGGAATAAAATATACTTGTTTGCTAAACCTGTCTATAACACTCCAAATCATATCATGATTAGCTTTAGTGTTAGGTAGACCAGTGATAAAATCCATTGAAATTTGTTCCCATGGTCCTGATGGAATGGATAATGGCATTAGTAAACCATATTATTTACCATTGTGTCTTTTTACTCATTGACAAATTAGGCATTCAGATACAAAGTTAGATACATCAGTGTCTATATGTGGCCAATAAAAATCTTCAATCAATGTATGCAAAGTAGATATAATTCCTCTATGACCTTGATATGGAGGACAATGAATTTCATGCAAAACAAATTATCGAAATGGAACAGTCACACATAATCTTTTTTCATAAAACATAAATCCATAAGTGTAAGACAATGAATCAATAGGAATCCAATTATTTGCAACTAATTTATTCCAATTAGCTTGAAAAGTAGGATCTTGATGATAAGTATCTTTCATAGGGATAAGGGAATGAAATGATATCACAGAAATATTATCAATTGTCGGTCTTCTAGTCAAAGCATCAGCAACAACATTCTCTTTTCCAGGTTGATATTGTATAATGAGATGAAAACTTTGAATAAAAGCAGTCCATATAACGTGTCGGTTAGATATTTGTGGTTGACTAAGGAGATGTATAATGCTTTGTTGGTCAGTTTTGATCATGAATTCAAATCCCATTAAGTAATGTTTCCATTGACGTAAAGTTTGTACTGCAGCTAGCAATTCCTTGTCATAGGTAGAATATTTAAGTTCAGATGGTTTGAGTTTGCAGCTAGAGTAAGCTATGGATGAGAAGCTTGCATAAGGACTGCTCCTATTCCAGATCCACTAACATCAGTATAACTACTAAGAAGAATGGTCTATTGAAGTCAAGTAATTGTAGAGCATGAGTTAAAGCATGTTTCAACAAATCAAAGGACTTTTGTTGATTGTCAGACCAATTATACACAATACCCTTCTTTAAGAGTTTTGTCAAAGGTAATGCAAGTAATGAGAAATTCCTCACAAATTTTCTGTAAAACCTAGCAAGACCTAGAAAAGAACGTAATTCATGCACATTTTTGGGTATCGGCCAATTTAAAATTACTTCTATCTTTTTAGGGTCGACTTTAATACCTTCTGATGAAATAATATGTCCTAGATATTCAATTTCTGTTTGAAAGAATTCACTCTTTTCTGGATTAGCATATAATTGATTGTCTTTTAATAACTTAAAAACTAAAGATAAATGTTCATAATGCTCATTCTCATTTTTACTGAAAACTAATATGTCATCAAAGAAAACAATGACACAATGCTGATGTTTCAAAAATATGCGATTCATCATACGACTGAATGTGGCTGGTGCATTAGTTAAACCGAAAGGTATAACCAGAAATTCATAGTGTCCAAATTGTGTTCTAAATGCAGTTTTGAATATATCAGATTTATCCAATCTTACTTGATGATATCCAAATTTAAGATCTATCTTACTGAATATGGCAGATCCTTGTAGCTTATCCATAAGATCATCTACCCTAGGAATCGGATTTCTATTCTTAACAATAATTTTATTTAGGGCACGATAATCAATGCACATGAGATAAGTATTATTTTTCTTCTTCACTAAATAAGATAGATGCACCAAATGGAGAACTACTCGGTCTAATTAATCCTCTGTTAAGCAATTCTTCTATTTGGTTTTGAATTTCTTTCTGTTCAATTTGGTTATGTCTATATGGTGCTTTACATGGTGGTTGTGTTCTAGGAATTAAATCTATCTTATGATCTTCAGGACGTGAAGGTGGTAGTCCATGTGGTAAATCAGCAAAGTGAAACAATCTTGGAATTGGGCAAGAAATTGTGCATGCCTAGGATGCATCTGTTTTTCTTTAGCTTGAATTTCATTCACCCATATTAAATAAGATTTGCTACTTTTACGTAATGTACGTTTAGCCTGAGTATGAGTGAGCAATGGAAGTGTGCATACCATGCAGTGTGATTTGTTTTCCTTGAAAATAAATTTTAATTGAATGTGTAGAATAATCTATATCAGGATTGTATTGATGACGCCAGGGCATTCCTAAAATAATGTCACTAGACTGCAAAGGTACAACTAAGAAATTTCTTCATTCAATATAATCACCAATTTTAATTTCTAAATTATGCATCTCTTGTGTTCCATTATATATTGTACCTAGGAATGCAGCCTTGATGCGATAATGTGTAGAAACAGTTTGTAATTTCAATTCTTTAACCAATTTTGTAGAAATGAAGTCATGTGTGCTCCCATCATCATGTAAGATAGTCTTTTCTTTACCATGCACAAAACATTTCATTGTTAATAAGGAATGGGGAGTTGGCACACCAAGCAAAGTATCAGAAGTAGTACCAATGTCGTCATGGTCTTCTGTAAAGTCCGGCATCTCTTCACGTTCTTCATCTTCTATTGCTCCCAAATAATTGATATGGACGGATGGCTTTTTGGATTGACAATTGGCTGCTAGATGTCGAGGTTGATGACATTTATAACAAACTATGGGTTTTGCTTTGGATACATTATTAGTAATGGCAGGAAGTTTAGTAATGTTGGGATTTGACGGGAGAGATGGCTTAGGGTTTGGATTTGTGTTTGATGGCAAGGCAGGTGGTCGTGTCCAAGATTTACAAAATGAAGATGGAAGAAAACGACTTTGATTGAATCTTCAAAAATTTGAATTGAATTGTTTGGAACCAAAGTTACCATTAGTTGGAAATTGTTATGGTCGCTTGTCTCATCTGCGAATTTTGTCTTCAGTGTCATGGGCCAAGAAAATTACATCTTCAAGGGTTGTTGGCTTGAACATATTAACCTCCGTATAAAAATGTCCAAGTAGGCCAGACATAAACTTGCGTTTATGAGTTGCTTCAGGTACATCTTCGAGCATTCGTAGTTGCAATAGAGCATTCCAGAAACGTTCAGTATATTGTGAAATAGGTTCGCGATCCCTTTGTTATAGAAGATCCCATTGCTTGATTGCTTTTTCATGGAATTGGGGAGGAAGGGAATTCTGCAAAAATTTCTTTTGGAAAGTCTCCCAAGTAGTGGGACAATCAACGCTTTTGCAGACCACAGTCCACCATAAGAATGCTCGGTCAACTAAATGGTTAGTGACACATTTAATTTTGTCTTTCTCAGCATATGTTTCTTCATGGAAATAATCATCAAATTGACTGATAAAAGCAAGAACAGTCTTTCCATCGCGTGATTCATTGAAAGTACGAAATTTGAAGTTTCTTTTACTTATCTTTGTTTCTTTCAGAATAGATTGGGCTTCAAGTGTTGCATCAATGGTACGTCGTATAAGATCTTTAGGTTGCGATCCATCTTGGTCGGTGGTAGATCGTTGCAGATTGGCCAATTGAGCTTGCAAAGCTTTTCGTGCTCTTCGTTCCTCTTGTAGCTGCATCATAATCAAATCCAACTTTTGCTCCATTGTTGGTTCAGGTAAATCACCTTCAGCCCATAAGATCATCCATGTTTTGATCAGTCATCCTACAAATTTCCAAAAGACCTCACACACTCGAAACCTTGTTAACGGGATAAGCGTAGCTCAAAGGTAGGTTTAAAGGCTTGTATTTTTTTATTTTAGTTTGGATTTTGTAGTATTTCTCCTTTACAATTGCGAAATTCGATGTCACAATCGTCTTCCAAGAAAATAATTGTGTGTATAGACTGTGTATAGTCTGCGTGTTGATGATTGTTTGCTGTAATCTACTTCTGTCAGTTCACAGGTGTAAACAAGGGCTTCCAGAGGGTAGTAGACTGATTCGTGAGTTGCTGAGTATGAACTGCCTTTATGATAGTTGTTGAAGATGACTTATAGAACATTATTGACTTGGGTAACTTAGAGGATTTGAGGCTTTAGTCTTTTATGACTAAACGTGAATTTTGAGGACCTGAATATATCCTCCCCCGATTCGGCGACGGGTAGTACATGCTGCCGCCGCCGACGGGTTAAATTGAGGTATGAAGCTTCTTATTAAAGCTTCTTTTGAAGCTAACAAGCTTATTATGAAAGCTTGTAAAGCTATGGATAAAAATTCTTATCTATACTCAATGACTTGATGAAGGAACTTTCAGCGTGGTCCTCCGCCTGCTGCAGAGGCCGGTCCCTCGCGATCTGAGTGTACAACAGGGGGTTCTTGACTACCAGGAACATGCTGGTATCGACCGTTTGCCATGAGACTGATTGTAGAGCTCGATCGTTCCAAGAGCTCCGCCTTCGTGCGAGATGGTAACCGATTGGAAGCTCTCGATCTCAGCTTCACTCTGATACCACTAGTGCACAGATCGGCCGTCGTATGCGCGTGTAGTGAGCGTCAAAAGGTCCCCAAGAACAAAAGAACTCTACTTTTTGCACAAAAAACAATGAAGAAAGCCAACATGACATGAACAAGAGACTAATTGGGTGCAATCTCCTCCCATGCCTTGTGTGAGCGCTCCACAAAGCATGTATTTTATATATTATTCATCTTCAAGCTCAAAAAATAGCCCAATTTACAATTAGCACGCTTTAGCTTTTGTGTTTGCTTTTGTGCTACTAAAGAATTAAAGCTATTGGGCGCCCAAGAAGTCAAGCGGTACCCAAATACAATGTCCAATACAAATATTTAAATCGTGTGCCCATGCGCATACAAAAGTAATAAATAAATATCAAGCGCTTTGATAAATAAGCACGTCAAAATATGGACTCCATGCCTAATATACGCGCCCATCAAAAATTGATGATAATTTGAATACACGCTATCCTCCAATGCTTCCCACTGCCACCATTGCTTGCTCTACACATCAATTGAAGCATTCACAATTGTTAGAAAAATAATACAATTAAACCAAAAAAAGTGAATACCTAGTAGTCTTCAGCTACATCAATAAATTGGTTAGAAATCAATCCTAGCCTTAATTTATTACGAGTGCACACTCTAACTCATAAACGTTTATTAATTTAAATATGTATTTTGCAGAACCACCCGCTATGGAATCACCCACTTACACATTAAATTAACAAAATACCTGAAAAGGATAGGCGTCCCCATCAACTTTTCCCACAAAGAATCCACCTTGTGTATGAGCGCCGGTAATAAAATTTTATAGAATCCACCACAAAACCTCACGGAATCCACCGTGGAATATGCCTCCTAGCATCATCCCATAACAGTTTGGCAAGACTACTTTCTAGCCCTATTGAGCACCATGGAGGTGACCCTTGAAAGAATCATGGCCTTTCTTCAAAACTTCCAACAACAAATTCAAGAATTGAATGAGTGACAAGCACAACTTCAAATAGAACACCATATGTATCTAGGCCCTACACTTCAAGAGATGCAAAACCAGATCTGAGAATTGTAGAATAACAGAGGAAGTAATAAGATGATTTTGCATATTTATCAACCCCCAACAAGAGAACCCAAGATCAGCATGCTAGAGAAGTTCAATGGTGACCATTTTAAGTTCAGGGGATTCCTACAACAAGTAAAGCTCTATATCCGCCTACAACTAGAGAGGTATCTAGATTGTGCTTCCAAGGTAGGATTTATTGTGACTTTGATTTGTGGTCATGCTTTATCATGGCTTGCTCTAATCTTGAAAAAGAATATGCCAGTACTTCATAACTATGAGGCATTGCTTTGTGAGCTCACTTCCACATTTGGAGATGCACACACTGATCAAGTAGTACAAACAAAACTTTAGAAGCTACAACAAGGTAACCGCCCTACCTCTCCTTACGCATTTGAATGTAGGCAATCAATCTGTGACCTCACTTGGCATGAGAAATATTTTATTAGCCAATTCAAATGGGGTCTTCAAAATGACATCAAAGACCTCATGTTCACTATGCCTGAGGCAAAAACACTCAATGATTATATCATGCAAGACATCTAGTGTGATAATAGATTTTTTGAGTGGAAGCAAGGAAAGCAAGAAGAATTAAACCCTCATTAATGAAACCTAGGCCTAATCAAAGACCCAATCAAAGAAGAAGCCAAGCCCGAATTGATGCAAATATATAATATCAAATTCCAATCCTTGATCCCATAAGAAAAGCAAAGACATAGAGAGAATCATCTATGCCTATATTATAGACACCCTCAATACATCACCCTAAATTGTCCAAATAAGAGTGCAAGAATCCCAAGAGTTTCTGCAACCATCCTCGAGCAAGAAAACGAGGATGTCTGGTTGTAAATGAGACCGTACAACCAGACCTTGATATGAGAAAGGGTCTCTTGATCCCAACCACTCATATGTAAACTTTCCTTATCAACAGTCTAGATGTTCCTGCCAAGAAAGACCCTTTTCCTCAAAGCATTGGTTGACTCTAATGCCTCCACATGTTTCAATAATGATGGCTTTGTGAATAGGTACCAAATTCCAATATTCCAAAAGGCCAATCTTGCACTAGTTGAAGTTCTAGATGGAAGACCTCTAACATCTGGAGATATTACCAAGGAAATCGGACTACTCATGGTAATTCTTGGCAATCACAAATCTCATGTATGCTTTAATGTCATATCTAGTCCCACAAATCCAATCATCCTTGGGATGACTTGGCTAAAGAAACACAACCCACAAATTGATTGGGTCAAGCAAAAGGTTACATGTCGTAAAATCAAGGAAAGTCGATACATCTAAGAGCTAAAGCTTTTATACACACAGCAAGGCAAGAACCGACCTACATGATATATCATATACCAACTCAAGAATCTAGTAAGGATGAGTTTGTCAAGCTACCAAGCCGGTATCAAGAGTTCCAAGATGTCTTTGAAAAAAAGAATGTAGATCTCTTGCCCAAACATAGACCATATGATTGTGCTATAGAAATCCATGAGGGGGCTCAACCACCTTTTGGATCCATCCACAGGCTATCCCCTGATGAACTAGTTGAACTATACAAGAACATTGATGAGAACTTAGCCAAAGGGTTCATTAGGCACTCGAAGTCTCCTGTTAGAGTCCCAATTTTGTTCATAAAGTAGAAAGATGGGTCACTTCGAATGTGTGTGGATTATCGAGGACTCAACAAGATAACAGTCAAGAATCAATACCCTTTGTTGATACTAGAGCTCTTGGAATGCCTTGGAAAAGCCAAGAGCTTCACAAATATTGATCTACGAGGGGCTTAGAATCTTGTACAAATCAAAGAAGGAGACGAATGGAAGATAGCCTTCTGCACAAGATATGGTCACTTTGACTATGTTGTTATGCCATTTGGTCTCACCAATGCTCATGCATTGTTTCAACATATGATGAATAATATCTTCTGAGAGCATCTAGATGATTTTGTAGTTATATACTTGGATGATATCTTGATATTCTCAAAAGATCCAAAGGAGCAAGAGCACCATGTAAAATTAGTTTTGGAAAAACTCAAAGAAAAAGGACTATATGCAACACTTGAGAAGTGTTTTTTCTAGCAGAAAAAAGTGGAATTCTTGGGGTACAATGTCTCCCAAAGAGAAATCTTCATGTACCCCAAGAAGATCGAGACTATTCTTGATTGGCAGATATCCACATATGTCCACGATGTTCAATGTTTCCTTGGCTTTGACAACTTCTACATGGTGTTTATCTAGGATTACTCAAAGATAGTCACACCACTCCACCAAACTCACAAAAAACTCAAAGCTCTCATGAACCCTAGCCTATTTGAGAAGGCCTTCCAGACCTTCAAGATACCACTTTCTCAATTGTAGTCCACCCAAGCCATTTTTCTTAGAGACATATGCATCAGACTATGCCTTAGGAGCCATCTTGTCCCAACATGGAGATGATGGTCATATGCATCCAGTGGCATTCTACTCAAGGAAGCTATCCCCTCTAGAGATAAACTATGAGATCCATGACAAAGAACTCCTTGCCATTGTAGATTCCTTTGATACTTGGCATCATCATCCAGAGGGTGTAGTCCATAAAGTTATCGCCTATACAGATCACAAAAATCTTGAATATTTTATGACAACCTGCATCCTCAATCAAAGACAATCTTGTTGGACTAACTTCTTATCTAGGTTTGACTTTGCCATCACCTATCACCCAAGATGCCAATAATGCCAATCAGATGCTTTATTGAGAAGATCCTACCTGGAACCTAAGAAGGGAGAAGAAGCTTTTGATAAACAATAAGCAATACTACTCAAGCCATAGCACCTCCACATGAGGAGCTTGGGAATAGATCATTGGAGTTGATTTTTGATTGGCTTATAAATGTTTTATAATTTTATGAAAACAACTACTAATAAATTCTTGTAGACTAGGGAGAGGACTAAATATGTCAAGCATTTTGGTGAAAATCAAAAACCCCAAATGAAACATTAGATAGGTCATGATTGGTTGACTTTTTGTTTTTTAGTTGGAAATCTTTATGTTTGTCTAGAGTAGGAATTGTTTGTGTCATTATGTTAGATTTATTGAGCTTGAAAACTTGATTGCCTTGGTCATGATTAATATTTTTCTAGATAGATTGTAGTAAGATTTTGGTTGTAGCTGCTCGACATCTTGAATCAGGCATATTTCTTGCTGAGATTTTCACACAACGATTATGGACTCACGAGCACTTCATGTTGAACTTGTTGGATTCACTACACTCAAGGATCGTCACTTGATTTTTTTCGATTACTTCTATGCCATGGGTTGGGTTGGTTCACTCATTGCACTATCATTGAGCACTAGCATGGCATGATGTCGACTACAACTATATGCAGTGAAATTTAGATGCACACATACTTGAGAGAACACCTTTCATTGAGTACCAACAGTTCTTTGCATGCACGAGAGTTGGGATTTTCATCACTGAATTTGAAATCTCAAGATGAGTAAGAAACGTGGTTGGGTGATTTTGAGGGTCATGAAGGACAACTCCAATTGTGAGATGCATTGTTTACGTAGTCAACATCGTGAGGACCATTATTTCTTGTTGGAGTAATTGTGAGATTTGGGTGGGTGGAGCATAGTGCAACATTTCTTTCTTACACTAAGCGTTGAGAGGTGAGGCTAAGGATCTTAAACTAATCAAAGAACCATGTTTGCATCTTGTACTCACACTTGTAAACAAGCTAGGCACTATTTTCTTTAGTGTATTCTTTTTTTTCCATGTATTACATTGATTGTGAAATTTCATGGCATGGGTTCCCGATTAGCACTTTCTTTTCAAATTATGTGTGATTGAGCATGAACTTCAGTTTCAAAGCATGCCTTCAAATAGGACACATTACATGTATCAAAGCAGGTAAATATGCGAAATAACATTTCTTGAACACCTAAAGGGGGCAAAACATTGGAAATGTTGATATTGGAGAATCATGTATCAAGAGGATAGTAAGGTTACATATCCCAAGTATGTACAACAAACCACAAATCTTTTTGCACAATCCAAGGGAAGCAGCTACCAACCACCTTAGGCATTAACTCATGAAGCTAATTAGTATTTCCCACCAACCTATCTATTTTTCATGAGGATGGGACTTTAGTACTAATTCAGCATTTGGAAGCTTCACCAACAACAATGAGCGATATGCTTTATCAAAGTTGTAAGATCACAATGGGTGCTTGGACATGATAAGTGCATCTTGTACTAAGTGAAGTGATAGGATCAAACATGATGTTGAAATTTCCTTTTTTATATTGGCTTTGACTATTTTTTTCCCATAGGGTGGTAGTTTTGACAGTAGAGAGTATAGAGGTTGTTGATTGTGTTTGTTTGGGAAGGCTCATGAAGTATGAAGGTTGCAAACTACAACTAATGTTGAGTAGATTGGCTTGCATGCTTCTCAAAAATACAGTGCTAATATTGATGTAGGTAATTGTGTTTGTTGAGGAGCAAGCAATGATATGGCAGACCGTTCAAGTAGCAGTCAAAGCTAGTTGCAAGCATGAAGCAGCTACAACAGTTTGTGTTTTGCAGCGGTGGCCATGGAGCCCAAGATGACTAACCATGGTTAAAGTTGTATGTATTCAAGAGAGGTTAATTAAAATATTCTCGAGGAGCCTTGATATGTGGAATGTGGAGAGGAGGAACTAATCGAGGAGCTATGCAAGAATGCCTTCGACTGAGAGATATCAATCTATGATAGGGATACATCTGAATGAGCTAATTAGTTGACTAGTGCAATAATAGTAGGAGACTGCTAATTCTGAAGGGCCATTCAACTGAGTCGAACTAGTTATCTTAGGTCTCAACAAAGACACTGATGACACCTTCATAGGTGGATATAGGAGATTGTCACATGAGCTAGAGCTAGGGCCTCCATATCCACATGGGATTGTACCATCCTAAGCTCATTATTACTAGATAGAGTTCTATGTGTTACACATAGCTTTAGTTAGTTTCTTTCACATTTTCTTTGTGCTATATATTTTTCTCAAACAATTGTACCACCATACACATGTTTGTAACTCATGGTCTCATAGATCATTTTGGCCTTTTGTAGATGTTAATATATAATTTCATTTCATTTCATCTCTCTCTCTCTCTCTCTCTCTCTCTCTCTCTCTCTCTCTCTCTCTCTCTCTCTCTCTCTCTCTCTCTCTCTCTCTCTCTCTCTCTCTCTCTCTCTCTCTCTCTCTCTCTCTCTCTCTCTCTCTCTCTCTCTCTCTCTCTCTCTCTCTCTCTCTCTCTCTCAAATGCTTTCTCCTTCTCTACATAATCTTTTTCATCTCTTATATTAAAAATAATCTTTTACAAAATTTCATAATAAAGTAACCACTTTCAAGTACTTAATTTTTTTAATTGAACTTTTAGTTTTTAAATTTTTATAAAAATAAATGTATAATTTTATCTCTTTTTAGATTTGTCTCCCTCCCTCCCTTCTCCATCTATAGCTCCCCTCCCTCCCTCGCAACTCTCTTACTTTTCCAATTTTCATCATTTCTCTCCCCATCTCCTTCTCCCTCTCCCTCCCCCTATTTCCTTATCTCCATGCATCTACCTTTCTCTTTCTCTCCCCTATTCATCTCCCTCTCCCTCTCCACCCCCCTTTCACATCTCCCTCCCTCCCTCCCTCATACACACACACACACACACACAATGTAGAAAGGAAAGTGGAAGGGAAGGATTGAAGGCCTCACCTCAAGGCTCGAAGACACACACCTGCTCCCTTGAAGCTCTCCTTTATTGTCTTGTCCTTCTCCATCGTGGTCTTCTCCTTCTTTGTCTCCTTTAAGTGCTCTCTTCACTCATTCTTTAAGCTCTCTCTCTCTCTCTCTCTCTCTCTCTCTCTCTCTCTCTCTCTCTCTCTCTCTCTCTCTCTCTCTCTCTCTCTCTCTCTCTCCATTTATCACGTAGTCTTTGTGAACTAAGCCTATGCTGTCATAGGATTTTTTGTCTATACCATGAAAGCATCTAATAAGACATACATTAAATTCTTCCATCGTTTACATGCAGATAGTTAAAGGTGGGATTTGCAAAATTATTTCCTCGCCGTACTTACTTGCCAATGCATGAAAAGATAGATGGTGAGCATGCCAAGGTCAAGATTAGGTGGAATGTCTAAGTCAACTTACATAAGTCGAGAAGAGGAAGTTTGTGTGGCCTAAGCTAAGGAACTAAGTGCCTTGTTTTAAGGCTTCTCATGCCAAAACTTTAGAGAGGGGAATGTGAGGCTTGAAAAAGGGAAAAAAAGTGGAGAAAAGAAAAGAAAGGTAGTAGTAGAAAAAAATATGACTGATTTTTGTAGCTCCGAGAGAGGCCTCCATAGCTTGTGATAAAGCTTAAACAAGAGAGAAACTCAATGGGAGTGGACCCAATGACATCTTGGGAGTTTCTTGATGCTTAAAAGTTGGATCTTGGATAATGTATATTGTTGTAATAATAGTGATTAGCATGGTATGTACTATAACAAATGTTTTTCAAGGTGTTCCAATGCCTTTAGAGGCATCTCCTTCATGCATCCAGTATTTTGGGGATGATAGAATGCTATTAGAATAAGAATATATGGTTTTATGAAGATTTGGGACAACATATGAATTCTATTACTTTGTTGCAATAAAACTGTCATAATAGGGCTAAAGCATTAATTCAATCCCCCATACAGGGTTTTACATGATCTAATGTATGCTGAAGCATGGCAATATGACCAATTGATAGGGATGCCATACATGACATTGTTTGACAATTTATGTACAATTTTGGAGTCAAAATCATTTGATTAAGCCTATGTAATGTAGGCTTATATCAGTGAATAGGGTGTTCTTTGAGTCAAAGTCTCAAAGCTTGGGATATGTGCATGTACCTAAGTGCATGCAGTGATTGTATCTAACAAATTGTGTCATACAAAGATTGAATCAAAGGATTCCTATGTTGATATAGTTTATACTTCAACATTGGTGATCCCAACTGTGAAGGCCATCGAAATATTATAGAATGAGAGAGCATACATATGATACTCTCAATTCAGGATTCAGAGAGTTTGTGCAGATTTATGGCATGCATAAGAGGGAAATGGAAATTATTAAGGCTTTGCATAGCATGGTTATGAAGTTGCAAAAATTTGATGGTAGGAATGTTTCCTAGTATTTGAAGATTTATTTAGAGAATTGAAATGGGCAAATGTGCTTACAAAGGAGATGCAACACTTCTTAAAATTTGTACACATATAAATGCAATTCATGTGAGCCATGGGTATTCTTGGGCTACTTTTAAACGAGCCTTAAAGGATGAATATTTTATTGAGGATACAAATAGGGTTACAAATATGAATTTTTTGGAATGGATTGCAAAGCCACAAAGGGGCATACTACTCCTGAGTTGAGGGATTTTGAGAATTATTATGATCAATTGGATGCTATTGAGAAATTGTCTTTCAGAACAAACAAGACTATCTTATTCTTGTGGGCAATAGACCCATCATTGTAGGGTGAGTTAGAAAGTCTTTTGTTGAAAGATGATATTGTAGTGCAAGGGCTGAAAACTAATTGGGCTAATGTACAAGCTGTAGTGACAAAGTTGGTTGATAGGTAGAAAAGAAAAGAACTTCTAATTACACCTGGTATTATTGCTAGTCCTCTACGGATTGTACTAGATAGAGTTATATGTGTTACACATAGCTTTAGTTAGTTTCTTTCTCATTTTCTTTGTGCTTCATATCTTGCTCAAACAATTGTACCACCATACACATGTTTGTAACTCATGGTCTTATAGGTCATATTGGCCTTGTAGACATCAATATATAATTTCATTTCATTGCTCTCTCTCTCTCTCTCTCTCTCTCTCTCTCTCTCTCTCTCTCTCTCTCTCTCTCTCTCTCTCTCTCTCTCTCTCTCTCTCTCTCTCTCTCTCTCTCTCTCTCTCTCTCTCTCTCTCTCTCTCTCTCTCTCTCTCTCTCTCTCCATTTATCATGTAGTCTCCATGAACTAAGCCTATGCTATCAAATGATTTTTTGTCTATACCGTGGAAGCATCTAACAAGACATATATTAAATTCTTCCATGGTTTACATGTAGGATAGTAAAAGGCGGGATTTGCAAGTTATTTCCCCACTGTACTTACTTGCCAATGCATTAAAGGTAGGTGATGAGCATGCCAATGTCTCAGTCGAGTCACACAAGTTGGGAAGAGGAAGTTTGTTTGCATACTGCCTAGGCTATGGGAGTAAGTGACTCGTTTTAAGGCTTCTCATGCCAAAACTTCAGGGAGGGTAATGTGAAGCTCGAAAAAAGAAAGTGGGGAAAAGAAAAGAAGAGAAGTAGTAGAAAAAATTGTGACTAAGTTTTGGAGCTCTTGAAGAGGCTTCCATAGCTCATGAGAAAGTTTAAACAAGATAGAAACTCAATGGGAGTGGACCCAATGACATCATGAGAGTTTCTTGATGCTTAGAAGTGGATCTTTGGCAATGTATAGTATTGTAATAATAGTAACTAGTAGGGTGTCTTCTATAAGAAAGGTTTGTCAAGGTGTTTCAGTGCCTTTAGAGGCATCTGCATGAAGCATATAATTCCAATCTACAACACCATCTCTGATATTGTCAATGGCAACAATGATTAAGGAAACTTGCCTCCGCGACCACTTCCACTACCTCCAATGCTCAACACACATGAGTTCAATGACTCTGGCAATGAAGAGAGAGGTAGCAACTTTCCCTTCACCCAATAAGAATGAATAGCAAGCTTTCTTACTCTTTTGTATAATGCCTCATGACCTAGCCACGATTAACAATTGTTCATAGACTTCATAACACTCAACGGCGACCACCAGCCAGTTATTATCCAATTGATCTAACAATTTGGCCAATCACATCCAAGATAATCATGTAATGACATGTTAAACATGTTATTTGTTTCATGATCAAGGACTTCTCGCGCGAACAAATAAGTTGCAAACCAATAGTCATTTCTAACTTTTTAAACCCAAATAAAATGGTTCAAAAGATTATGGGAAGAGCATCAAAGTACCATCATACATGGTGCACACAATACATTTATATACTAACTGTGCAAGGCATTAGATCAATTGTGAGCACTTGTATGAGTTGTATGCATCATATATTGAGTCAAAGGGCTAACATGAAACTTTAGAGGGGAATCCCACCGCATGTTCTAGAACTATTGCGAAACATTCAAAAAAAAACCTCACGTTTGCTATTAGCTTCTCATGCGATCTTGTTCGATTGGCTATTTGTAGGATTATTTTAGAATACTCAATCGTAGCAGGTTATTCATTTGTAACAACTCATGATGAGAAGGGCCAAATGTCCCCAATTTTGTCATTTCCTTGTTTAGAAACATCTCATGGGAAGGGTCACATGTCACCAAATTTTCCATTTCCCTACTTAGAAACTCCTCCTTAATTTTTGCTAATAGAGCAAAAGTCACCTAAATATTCCTATTCGTTTTGATTTTGCATCATTTGCTTGATGGGAACATGCAAGCGGGGTGTGTCAATCCCTTGCAAGAAAGAAACCATGGGAGAGTCCTCTTAGCCAATTTTTAAAAATGGAAAGTACTTCCCTTTTAGTTCCAATGTGTGGTGAATCGTGCATCAAACAAGTGCACTTGTGCATGCATTCAAGTGTCACCTTCTTTTGGTGGAATTGACATGTGCTTAATAAGAGGCTTTTAAGTGCATATTTTTTGTGTTTGTTACTTTGATTGTATAACAATGTGGAAATTATATTGCAGCCTCTTTGTGTATGTCTTGTTTGAAATGAAATCTTGAATTCAAACGAGATATTGGATAAATTAGCCAAAAGTACTCATTGTATGTCTCATCATGTCTAGGAAAACATTAATACTTACTCTTTCCTATGAACCTTAAAGCAATGCTAGAAAATGCCACATTCCCACAACTTTTTCACATCTTACAATCATGAGTTCATATGGTGGCCTACCCTTCTTGATTGTCAAGGAAAAACAAAACTATGTATGAAAGAGAAATTTCTAATGGTCATTAATAAGTATACATGAGCTATACACTAGATGTAGTTGATTGCCTCAATATGCACTAGATGTAATTGATTGCCTTACATGACCTCTTCTAGCACCACACATGGCTGACAAAGCCTTATTAATAAAGACAATAGAATTAGTAATTTAAGATAGTTATACGCTATCCTAAATGGCCAATCCAATGAGAAGAGGGGATGTGAACCCTAGACAACTTCTCGAATCACATTTTGGAGGCTTCTTTTGATATAAGTGGATTGTATCCATACTAAATCCACCTAATCTCATGTAGGACAATGGTGTGACTAGTTACTATTTTTTCTTTTTTTGTGATAGTCTTCGTGCCCCAAGGAAAAATATACCCTTTCAAAGAAGACTCCATCTTGTGCTCTAGAAGGGACCATGCACTTGGTATTTATTAGGAAACAGCAAGCAACTTTCTTAATGCATTCCATGCAAGCTCGAGGTGGGTGGGATGGAGAACACAATGAACTTTTAATTGTTCCCTATGTATGAAAACTTATTAAAGGTAAGAAATTATCTAATATTTCTTATACATGTACACATGTATTCCCCATATATAACTAGGGAATCACATTTCCCATATGTAATCATGGGAAATTGTACATCAATATAGAGAATTTCCTACATTCTTACAAAATTCCCTATATGAGAGAATACAAGAATGTGATTCTTTACTTGTAATAGTAGGGAATGATAGGTCACTAGATAGAGCTCCTATATTCTTTGAGAGTTTCCTACATAAGAGAATGTAAGAATTTCATTCCCCATTTCTGAAAGTATGGAAAAGACATACATATAGAAAGTTGTCCATTTTCTCTCAAAATCTCTAGATAGGAGAATATAAGAAATTCAAGCTTTCAACTACATATTTAAGATCTAGCTTGTAGACACAATCTCAAAGCTAATAAGATTGGAATAAATCATATGGAGATAAACTCAAATTTTTTATGAACCCATCCAAAACCCCTCCCCATACACACACACACACACACACACACCCACCCTCTCCAGTCTTAGTTAACTAGCCGTATTCAAATATAATTATGGACTTATTTTTCCTAGCACTAAATGGTAGAAATAACCACCATATTGTAGAAGTGGGGGGCCTCAAACTAAGTAGTCACTCAATCCCTTGCTAATTACATGGTTGATATAATTTATTCATTTAATGCCTACTTGGTGCAACATTACTTCCTACATTTCTTCTCATATTTTGCAAAATCAATTCTTAGGTTTATTAATTTTTTGAGTTAAATGATATTATAGTAATAAAGAACTCTAAGAGTTTTTATTGCATACCTTAGTCCACTCTATATAGAGGTACCTTACTGCTTTTTTATCATGTGGTGTCTACACACATGAGGTGCAAATTAAAAAGATGCTTATTCCTTATTTGCACTCTATCTAAAAGTACTTTATGACTTTGTTAACATGTGGTGTCTAGATACATAGGGTATAGATTAAGAAAATGGTGTCTACATACATGTGGTGGTTGAGGAGCAAGAAGGGTATATATCTCTTTCTTGGCACTCTTTTTTTTTTTTGGGGGGGGGGGGGGATGGTGCACCACACCTTAGAGAATCTTGAGTACTACCTATTTATTATAGCAGCAAAGACTCAAATTTTCAAAAAATCACACCATTTATAAACACTTAATTCATGCATGTTTTTTAGTTATATATTTTATCATGGAGGGTGAACTCTCCACACCTTGTTTTGGCATTCGTATTAGAAATAGGAGTTTAAACTATGGTTACTACTCTAGACATTGTTTCAATGTTCATATTAAAACTAGAACCTGTGTGAAACTATAGCTTTATTATATATTTTAGGGAGATTATCCACTTTCTTATTGAGGTGCATTAAATTTTCTTGGATATAGGTACTAGCAAGGGTAGTTATGCCATACTTACTTATTATTTTTGATAAATTTATAAATATTTAACCACTTCTAGTAATGATTCATGAGAAGTTTTGTGGCATACATACCACTTCTAGTAATGATTTATGAGAAGTTTTGTGGCATACATACCCTTTAGTAAAAGAGCTATGTCTTTCCTCATCACCCCATGATTTACTCTACTCTCTTATATTTAATTTTTATGGTTTCCTCAAGTATTGCTTGAAGCTCTTAGAGGTAGAAGTGGTTTTGCATTCAAACAAACAAACCTTGTGACAATAAGCCTGATCAAATTGCCAATCTATATATAACCAAATCTAAGGTGTTTTTGTTATTATGTTTTCTTGGTCCAATTCATTGTGTAATTTCAACAAACTAAGGATATGTTTATGTCTTTGCCATCTATGTATTAGCATAACTATGTGCTAAAAAAGCCTATTGATTTTACTACCAATGTGGTAATGTAGAACCACTATCAGCCTTAGTTTTGATGACAAATAGGTAATGTCCTAATAGTGTTATATTAGTTTCATGTTAAGCTAAAGCATGCTAAACTATCATGCTTCTCTATTAGTCAATATCGATAGTTCATCATGCAAATGCAACTAGTCACAAGAAAAAGAAAAGCTAAAGGCATGATCTAAAAAACTACTTTCCATAAACTAATGAAATGCATGTTTTGAATCGATAGTCCACTATCATGGATACATCACTATGGGGTTCATATTCAAGGAGTTTGATAACTTCACTGGATCATCTAAGCCTATGTTAGGACAACAATTCCTATACAAGATAAATATACCTTGTGCATAGTCAAGTTGTGTAGATTTATGCTAAGAGTAGGCAAACCCATGAAGGATTTTATATATATATATATATATATATATATATATAGTGTGTGTGTGTGTGTGTGTGTGTGTGTGTGTGTGTGTGTGTGTGTGTGTGTGTGTGTGTGTGTGTGTGTGTGTGTGTGTGTGTGTGTGTGTGTGTGTGTGTGTGTGTGTGTGTGTGTGTGTGTGTGTGTGTGTGTGTGTGTGTGTGTGTGTGTGTGTGTGTGTGTGTGTGTGTGTGTGTGTGTGTGTGTGTGTGTGTGTGTGTGTGTGTGTGTGTGTGTGTGTGTGTGTGTGTGTGTGTGTGTGTGTGTGTGTGTGTGTGTGTGTGTGTGTGTGTGTGTGTGTGTGTGTGTGTGTGTGTGTGGCTTTTTCTATGGCATTAGGATTTGTGTTTATGTTTGAAAGTCTTCTTCAATCATGTTATCTATTCTAGAAAGAAAATCAAACCTAACATCGAAGCAATAGTGTTGATCCAAACATATGTGGTTACCATAGAGCATTTTAAAACCTTTGAGCAAAAGTATTAATTGGTATCCTATATGGATTCTCAATATAATATGTGAATTAATGTTACACTACATCTTTCTCTTTGTTTCTTAACTCATCCTCTATGTTCATGAAAAGTATATATTTTTAATCACATTTAATTCATTGTGTGTGTGTGTGTGTGTGTGTGTGTGTGTGTGTGTGTGTGTGTGTGTGTGTGTGTGTGTGTGTGTGTGTGTGTGTGTGTGTGTGTGTGTGTGTGTGTGTGTGTGTGTGTGTGTGTGTGTGTGTGTGTGTGTGTGTGTGTGTGTGTGTGTGTGTGTGTGTGTGTGTGTGTGTGTGTGTGTGTGTGTGTGTGTGTGTGTGTGTGTGTGTGTGTGTGTGTGTGTGTGTGTGTGTGTGTGTGTGTGTGTGTGTTACCAAATTCCTCTCCCATGTTCAAGGCTCCTTACTAATAGGAGGCTTATTGGGCAAGCATCTTCCATTCAACCCTACCATGTGCATGATATTTCATTTTTATTTCTCTCTCATAGAGACAAAACCTTCTTTCACACAACCCTATTGTGTGCACATCATATACTCACTCATTGGGAAAAAACTAAGGTGTGAATTAGATTGCTATATGGTAGCTTTAGCAAGAATCAACTTAACCATAGTGTCACATACTAAGATTGGGTGTTAGTCTACTAGTTTTGGATATAGCCTCTAGCATCAACCTAATATTGGTACTAACGCTAGGTGTGGACCTTGTGTTGACTTTACTATTGGGACAAATAAGTTGCTATTCTATTAAATCTATCCATCATTATAACATCACTTATGGATTTCTCTTCTAGTAGTAGCAAGGAATTCCTTGCAAGGATGTGTATGTGTGTTTCTATGCATGTGCATGTATGTGTGTGTGTCAAATAGGGTTGTCTTCTCTCATCTACTTGGAGAGACCCTAGTCCTTGCATTTAGGAGGATTCATTGAGAAGAAATGTCCCAATCTTATAAAGTGCATGGAAAAGTTCACTGGCACCACCAATGATTGTGTGTCACTCCAAGGGAAACTTTTTCCATATGAGGACTTGCTAGAGCTCTTACTATATACATTAAGTGTGATCTTTGGTTTGATGGGAGTCTTTCCTTGATGTGATGAGTATGATCCAATTCATTGAGCAAATAAGTTATGGGAGCGACAACAAACTAACAAACATGTGATGTGCTACCTAACAAATTCGGTCTATTGCAAATATGTGGCACAATAGTCAGACTAGTGACTAGGGCGAACCTCTAACTTAGATCTCTAACAAAAATTGTCTGACACTTTCCCATCCTGCACCATAAATGAGCTAAGACCCAACTAGAATTTACCACTAGCTCTAATGCTCCCATGTTACCTCATTTTTTATATTGACCATGTCACAAATCTCAAGGGAGAAAATACGCTCAATCTCAACCTTCACCAGGTGCCAAAATCCTTGAAAATATAGATTTCATATAATAACTCATAGATATTCTAGTTATGGATGTTGTCAAGTGTTTTTCTGAAAACTGAAAGCCCCTAGTCAAATTGTAGTTAGGTTTGATTTTTACTACCTTAGTTGTTTGCATGACTGATTGCTTTGTAGTTTTGCAGTTGGATTTTCTGTGTTTGTTTGGTGTAGGATTTGTTTTTGTCATTCTATTTGGTTTGTTGAGTGTGATACTTGATAGCCTTGGTCGAGCTTGGTATTTTTTGGATAGGTTAAAGCTAGAGTTTGCTAGTAGCTGCCGAAAATTGTGGAACAGGTTTGATTTCTTGTTGCTGAGACTTTGCACATCATAGGGATTATGGGTTCACGAGCACTTCACTTTGCACTTATCTATTGCACTACACTCAGGTGTCATCTCCTGTTCTTATCAAATATTACCATGCCATGGGTTGGGATAAAGCACATTTTGCACCATCATTGAGCACTAGCATGACATGATGCCTGCTGCAGCTATATGCAGTAAATCTTAGATGCACGTGCACATGAGAGAGCACCTTCATTGAGCACGCACATTTCTTACACGCATGATATTTGGGATGTTCATCACAAAGTTAGGAACCTCTAGTTGAGTGTGTAAGGTGGTTGGGTGAGTTAGAGGGTCGTGATGGATGCCGCCAATTGTGAGATGGGTTGTTCTTATTAGGTCAACATCTTGAGGACCATCATTTCCAGAGAGATTGTGAGATTTTGGATGGGTGGAGCGGAGTTTGATATCTTTTCTTCCTGCTAAATGTTGAGAGGTGTGGTTAAGAATTTAAATAATCAAGGAACTTTGTTTGTGTAATGCATGATGCACGAGCACATGTAGATAGGCTAGGCACGATTCTTCAATGCAGACATTATTTTTTATGGAAGCATCAATTGATTCATTGCATACCACGATCCAACATTGCATATTTTTTCAAATAATGAATGATTGGGCATGGAGTTCATTTCAAAAACCATATTTCTCGCTAGGGCACATTGCATAAAAAACAGGTTCATATCCAGAGAATGTTTATTTTGAAGACTCAAGGATCAAAGGAAAAGGTCGTAAGTTTTACATCGTCAACGAGTATTTCTTAAAGAAAAAGAGGACATGTGTGCTGAAAGTGTGTGCAATTACAAGAACAATAGGCCAAGGAAGGGAATAAGTCGTCCAAGATAAAAGATGAAGAAAAATTATGTGATTTATGAAAATTAATATTTTTGCCCATTTTTTATGGATTTTTGCAACTCTATCTACGCTAGCTTGTCGACCAAATGCATTCCAATCGTTTTGAGTACCCGGACAACTATATTCAGAGTTCAAATGATAAAGTTATGATCCAAACAAGTTGCAAACATGCATAGGGCAGAAAAAACGAAAATAGTGAAAAGCAATAAAAAAACCAAAAGCATAAAAGCCTTAAGCCTTTTTAGAAAGCCAAAAGCTGAAAGAAAAAAGCCTAATGTATATGAGAGAACTTGTGAAAACTATATAAGGATGAGGAAGAGAAGAGCAAAGGGCCTTCCCCCTCAATTCCAATTGTATCTTGTGAGTGAGGTGAGAGGAGGGTCGCATGCGAGAGTGTGAACTCTTGTCCTACTAGTTGTGAAGTCGGAGAATTTGGATATCAAAGCGCCGAGTGATGGCCCAAGGTTTTCAAGGTATGAAATTTCCATGATGTTGGATTTGTCTTCAAAGTTTGTTTCGACTTTTATGCGAAGTGTTGGTGTTTTTTGAAATTGTTGGAAGGTTGTGTGATGCTCTAACCAAAATTAAGTCTTTTTGTCATTTCTGAGCTACAAGAGGCATTATATGTTGTTTGGTTTCGTGTGTGGTTCGTGTGGTGGTTGTCGAAACATTTAACTTTTTTTATGTTGTGTTGTGAATCCGACAAAGTCAATTTTTCCAAATCGACACTCCTTAACATCTCGTTATCGGGTTGTGAGTGAGGCTTGCTCTCAATCACCGCTCGCGTAACATCTCTTTTTTTGTGCCCCCATTGAGGAGTGCCGAAATTGACTTTGTCTTGGTTGTTTTACTTGTATGTGACTTAGTTTTGATTTCTTGTGATTGTTGAAAATGGTTGATGATTTTCCTAAGTTCCATAGTAATCATACAGAAGATCCCGAAAGATTTTTAGAAAAAATAGAGTTGTGTTGTTTGATGGGGAGAGTGACTAATCCTGAGAATAAACTCCAGATTCTTAGGTATCAATTACAGGGAGAAGCATGAAATTGGTTGCTTGACTTTGAGAGAAGCATAAAATTTAGGAGACAAAATTTGGACTATGAGACCATTAAAAATGCTTTTTTATCTAGGTTTAAAAAAAGAGAAAGTCAAAGTGAGATTTGGGCGAAAATAGAAACTTGTGTTCAAAAAGAGGATCTGTGTGTGTATGTTGAGGATTTTGCTAGGGAGTTTGAAAGATTGTGAAATCGATGGAGTTTGACACTGTTAGAAGGTGAGATAGCCCCAGTTATGTTGAAGATAATGTATTTTGTAAATAGATTGAAATTAGAAGATTGGAGACTGAAACTAGAGGTTAGAACCTAAGACTTTTGAGGAAGCGGTAAAGATAGCTAAATATCAAGAGAGGATGACCAAAAGAAAAAAAGAGTTAGGGTTTGATGAACCAAGGAAAAGGTTAAGTTCAAAGTGAGTTTAGAGAAAAAAATTTGAGGAGAAGAGAGTTAGTTATGCCAATCCTGAGAGAGGTATACTATATTCTTTGTTTAGGAGAGATGAGTTCAGTAGTGAGAAATCAATTGAAGTTTGTGAGGAGAAATTCCCTAGGATGGTTGAGGAGAAAAATACTTGTTTGACTAATTGGAGTGAAGAATCTAGGAGTGTGAGCTCGTATCCATTGGCCATGAATACTTCTAGTCTAGTGATTAGTGATTAAACTAAAGAGGAGGGATCGACTGATGATACTTTGGGGCTTGAGGACTATAGAGATGAGCGAGAGATGGATCTGAGTCGTAAGGAAGAAAAAGAGAGTCCATATTGTTTTAAGAACCAAGAGTTCTCATGTTCCTTGGGAGAGAAAGAGAGTCAAGAAAGTTTTGATTTTTCTAATGAGGGAAGGTGTGATGAAAGTTCTGATAGCCATGGCAATGTTGAAGAGAGTAAAGACAATTTAGAGAGTGAGCTTGTTTGCCTTGGTGATAGTATAGATGGATCTGAGTGTTTGAGAGATGAAGAAAGAATTGAGGATGAATTTTTTAGTTTGTTAAAAGACCATGAGGGGGAGGGCTTAGAAACTATAAGCTTTCAAAATGAAGTTGAAGGTTCAAATTTGTTGCCCGCCGATGAGTTTGTTGAGATTTTTTGTGAGTTTGGTTGTGAGTTTGTTGATCAAGAAAGTATTGAGGTTTTAGGTTGTGACTCTTGTTGTGATGACTTTGGTTTGGTTGTGAGTTTGTTGATCAAGAAAGTATTGATGTTTTAGGTTGTGACTCTTGTTGTGATGACTTTGGTTGTGAGTTTGTTGATCAAGAAAGTATTGAGGTTTTAGGTTGTGACTCTTGTTGTGATGACTTTGGTGTTGGTGTTGTTGACTTTGGTGAGTCTTGTGAGTTGGTTGTTGATGGTTTGAGTAGCCTTGGAGAGGCTTTTGTTTGTGGTGTTGATGATGTTTTGAGTAGACCTAACCTCATGCTTCTTGATAGTTGTGTGGATGATTGTTTGGTTGATTTTGGCAACAATGTTGAAGAGAAAACTTCATCTAATAGTCTTTCAATTTCTTTGAGTTCTCCTAAAAGTTTTGATGTTATTTGTGATGATTTTGATAGGGGGTTTGAGAACCCTGAGAGTGATATCGATGAGGATGTGAGAGAGAATTTGAGTAAGGCTTTGAAAAGAATTGAAAATTTGAAGGAAGAGAGGTTTAAAACCAATGAAATAGAGTTGGAAGGGGTTTGTGAGAAGGTAGTTGGAAAATTGGTAGTTGAGGAGTCTTTGATTGAGGTTATTGACCCGAAATTGTTGCATTGTGAAGATGTTGTTTGTGATGATGAAGATGTGGAAGTTTCTTCAGAGGTTGCTTGTAAGGATACTATGGAAGGTGTTTACCACTCTTTGTGTGTGGAAGACTCGATGGAGTCTTGTATTGTTGATGAGTTGAGGGATGTGGCTGGGTGTCCTGGAGTGACCCCATACATGGATGTTTTTGGTTCTTGTGGTGTTGTGAGTCCGGAGTTGACTCTTTTTTATGTTATGTTTGATTTAGAGATTGACTTGGGAGATCCTTGCATAGTATCTTTAGGAGAAGTTATTCATGATTGCATAGATAAATCAATTGATGAATTTGAGATTGGCAACAAAGAAAGGGTCAAAACTTCATTTAGAGACTCTAGAAGTAACATGTTATCTCCTAGGGAGGATGGGTGGGATTTGAAAATTTTGGATTATGGTTGGGATTTTAGGGATTTGAAGAATTTGGAAGATAATGTATTTTCCTTAGATGGTGAGGACTGTCTCAAAGATTTTGATGAGTATTTCATGGATGAGTTTTGTCTACCTGTAAAGGAGTTGTGTAAGAGAAATATGCCATTTGTGTTTGTTGAGAAGATCATGGATAGATCATTGGATTCAATTTTTTATTGTCTCATAAATGTTGCATCATTTTATAAGAAATTACTGCACATGAATGTTTGCAGACTAGGGGGAGGGCCAAATATGCCAAGCGTTTTTTTGAAGACTGAAAGCCCCTATTCAAACTGTAGTTAGGTTTGATTTTTACTACCTTATTTGTTTGCGTGACTAATTACTTTGTAGTTTTGTAGTTGGATTTTCTGTGTTTGTCTGGTGTAGGATTTGTTTTTGTCATTCTGTTTGGTTTGTTGAGTGTGAAACTTGATAGCCTTGGTCGAGCTTGGTATTTTTTTGGATAGGTTGAAGCTAGAGTTTGCTAGTAGCTGCCGAAAATTGTGGAACATGTTTAATTTCTTGTTGTTGAGACTTTGCACATCATAGGGATTATGGATTCACAAGCACTTCACTTTGCACTTATCTATTGCACTGCACTCAGGGGTTGTCTCTCCTATTCTTATCAAATACTACCATGCCATGGGTTGGGATAAAGCACATTTTGCACCATCGTTGAACACTAGTACGACATGAGGCCTGTTGCAACTATATGCAGTAAATCTTAGATGCACGTGCACATGAGAGAGCACCTTTATTGAGCACGCACATTTCTTACACGCACGATATTTGGGATGTTCATCACAAAGTTAGGAACCTCTAGGTGAGTGTGTAAGGCGGTTGGGTGAGTTAGAGGGTTGTGATGGGTGCTGCCAATTGTGAGATGGGTTGTTCTTATTTGGTCAACATCTTGAGAACCATCATTTCCAGAGAGATTATGAGATTTTGGATGGGTGGAGCGAAGGTTGATATCTTTTCTTCCTGCTAAGCATTGAGAGGTGTGGTTAAGGATTTAAATAACCAAGGAACTTTGTTTGCATAATGCATGATGCAGGAGCACATATAGATAGGCTAGGCACGATTCTTCAATGCATCCATTATTTTTGTATGGAAGCATTGATTGATTGGTTGCATACCACAATCCAACATTGCATATTTTTTCAAATCATGAATGATTGGGGACGGAGTTCATTTCAAAAACCATATTTCTCGCTAGGACACATTGCATAAAAAATAGGTTCATATCGAGAGAATGTTTATTTTTAAGACTCAAATATCAAAGGAAAATGTCATAAGTTCCACATCGTCATCGAGTATTTCTTGAAGAAAAAGAGGACATGTGTGCTGAAAGTGTGTGCAATTACAAGAACAATAGGCCAAGGAAGGGAATAAATCGTCCAAGATAAAAGATGAAGAAAACTTATGTGAGCTACAAAAATCAATATTTTTGCCCATTAGTTATGGATTTTTGCAATTCTGCTTATGTAGGCTTGTCGACCAAATGTGTTCCAATCGTTTTGAGTACCCGAACAACTATATTCGAAGTTTAAATGACAAAGTTATGATCCAAACAAGTTGCAAACATCCATAGGGCAAAAAAAACGAAAATAGTGAAAAGCAATAAAAAAGCCAAAAGCATAAAAGCTCATAAGCCTTTTTAGAAATCCAAAAGCTGAAAGCAAAAAGCCTAATGTATGTTAAAGAACTTGTGAAAACTATATAAGGATGAGGAAGAGAAGAGCAAAGGGCCTTCCCCCTCAATTCTAATTGTATCTTGTGAGTGAGGTGAGAGGAGGGTCACATGCGAGAGTGTGAACTCTTATCGTGCTAGTTGTGAAGTCGGAGAATTTGGATGTCGAAGCGCCAAGTGATGGCCCAAGGTTATCAAGGTATGAAATTTCCATGATGTTGGATTTGTCTTCAAAGTTTTTTTGACTTTTGTGCAAAGTGTTGGTGTTTTTGAAATTGTTGGAAGGTTATGTGATGCTCTACCTGAAATCAAGTTTTTTTATCATTTCTAAGCTACAAGAGGCATTGTGTGTTGTTTGGTTTTGTGTGTGGTTCGTGTAGTGGTTGTCGAAACATTTAACTTTTTTTGTGTTGTGTTGCACATCCGACAAAGTCAATTTTCCCAAACCAGCACTCCTTAACATCTTGCTATCGGGTTGAGTGAGGCTTGCTCTCGATCACCGCTCGCATAACAACGTTATGTTACTGCTTCAACCTATACAAGGTATATGAAATTTAAGAGATATTTGAGATTTTCAGCATTAATCTTGGTTTGCACAGCTTTCAATATTTTCCATAGCTTGACAACGTAGGAATCTATAAGGTGGCATTGCAAGTTTCTAGATTATTATCAATTTCACATGTTATAATTATAGATTTATAGGCTATGGAATGTTGTACCACCCTTGAGATGTGTCTCTTTGCTCCACACATTGATTAGGTATCAATGTTTATGTAAACGGTATTTTATCTAAAGTAAAAGAGAAGAAATGATAAAGAAAGAGAAAACTTATCCCTTTGGAATAGTTTGCAAGTTTTATTTTCTTGTAGATCTAACAATACTTTAAATAAGAAGAAAGAATTCTCCTATATCATTTATCAATTCCATGCTCTTATTTAGGAGTTCCATATATGATGTCCATCGGAATAGCTTTTGATCAAAGACATAAACACGAGTTTACATCCATGGACTTGCAATGGCATCATTTACATATGCATGTCCACATGTATTGGGAGGAACTTTGTGGCAAAGGTCAAGTATATTGAAGTAGACCCTAACAAAACTATTTTAGCAAGTCTTTGAGCTATGGTACTTTAACAGGGATTAATCTTTTTTTTGAGGGGGCTCTCACGTCATTCAGAGAGGTAGAGGTTCGTGCTAACCATTCAGCACTAATACAAAGCAGAGTAGAGACTGATGTAATTTCTAGCACTTCTCACAAAGTATTGACAGCAACTGCTTATTTGTTGGAGCCATCCTGGCAAGAATTGACTTGATAATGCATGTGGTCATTTGGTAGCAAGGGAGAAATAAAGAAAGGGCAATCTACTGCTCATGTCTTCCCAAAATATGTTATGACATGATGGGCTATTTAATATTTAGCAAAGTGGTGGGCTGCTTCAAAGAGGGGAGCCTACAACACAAGAGAAACGGGTGGACAATAAGGGGTAGTCTAGTTTTCAGCAAGTCTTTGAGCTATGGTACTTTAACAGGGGCTAATCTTGTTCTTGAGGGGGCTCTCCCCTCCTTTAGAGAAGCAAAGATTCATGCTAATCATTCAACATTAATATGCAGCAAGGTAGGGATTGATGCAATTTCTAGTATTTCTCACAAAACATCTCACTAAGCATTGACATCAATTACTTGTTTGCTTGAGCCCCACAGGAATTGACTTGATAATGCACGTGGTCATTTAATAGTAGGGGAGCAGCAAAGAAAGGAAAATCTACTACTCATGGCTTCTCAGAATATGTTATGATATGATGGACTATAAAACATCATGTCTTTGTATTTTCAACTCATAGAGTTGTATCAGGATACAAAGCTAGTTAAAAATTATCGATATGAAAAAAACCACTTTAAGGTCCATGGGTTTTAAAGATTGTTGTCATCCTTAGATCTACTGTTGATATGAGGAGTGTGCGTTACTAGGAGCTATCTAGGTAGTAGGTTTGAGTTATGATATGTTATCCATCCAAAGACAAATCACTTTTCATCAATAGGAGCACCGGATACAATGGGTCGTCCTGATTATGTAGTGGATGGTGAATGGCATCCATAGTGAAGTTGGCTATAGTTATTTTTTGCAGCATCAACTACTTTGTTGAAGGACACCAAAGGGTGTTCATCTTATAGGAATCAAATTGGCTACTTTGAATCTGCATCATACACCTATTATGTTTTCCTTTTCATCTAAATAATCTCTTTTACTTTGATTGTGGAGAAAACAAGTTGTTTATGTGAGGTATTATTGCAAAGATCTCCCCATATTTAGTGGTTGGATGTTGCAGGAAGGGCTAGTTTCAAGGTGGTACAAAAGACCGACTTATAGAAGGAGGGCTCCATAATCAAAGAAGACTGTGGAAAGAGAGAGCTGATGAAGATGATATAGAGGTGCCCATTCCCCTATGTTTGGGGGTTGTAGTAAGTGAGGAGAATAATGAAGAATGGGATTAGTTGGGTGGTTTGAAAGGAGGCCTGATCGCCTGATTGGATCAAAGCACAACTACATGCAGGACTACTATCATAGGTGTACTCAAGGAGAGTGCTGAATTAAAAAGGAGCCATGCACATCATCCTTTCTAAAATAGGATTGAGGCAATAAATGGAGAATATGCAAGTGGAACAATAGTAGAGCAAGTTTGCATGTTTCTTCTTGTATACAATGAGGTTCTTCTAAGGGACAATGCCTAATGGGCTCAAATCTAGAATGAAAATTGTCAAACCATTAGATCACAAGTGAACTTGGTCAAACACCATTGCTAAATGAGCTCAATAGCAAATGGAGATATTGAACCATAAAAAATCAACCAAGGTGCATCACGGAAGATAGAATTTCATAAATTCTTGATCAATGAGTATTATCAATGGTCAAATCAAATTTTAGTATCCCATCAACAGGATCTACAAGAACCAAACTATTATCTTACAAATTTGACTAATATTCTTCCTATAATTTAAACACAAGGATGTTAGAAATTTGGGAACTAGAGCATGCTATAGTAAGGAATTGAATTGTACTACAAATTGTATATTGAGCTAGACCAACAAATAATTTCAAGGTTTCATTTGGGTTCTCTCAACACCCGTGGTTGGTTGTAGTTACAATAAGAAACACTTGACATCGAGTGGATAGTTCATTGAGGTCGAAGATTTCTCTTCAGGATGAAACACTTGGTACTAGAGAAATGTCATCTTAGATGTATCATCTTGATGGTTGTTTGACATCTAACACATGCAACATGTATAACTTAAAGCATCCCTAGGCATTCACTCTTCAAAACACAACCAAGGTACAATATCCCATGTTGTAGGAAAGTATGGAGTGCATTATTGACCATTAGGATATCCAAGATAAATCATGCTAAGAACTTCATAGTTTGTTGAGTGAAGCACAGACAAAGTGTGTAAGGCATTGTCATGTTGCCTTATCTACATGATGTTGTTAAGGAGTCACTCTGTTTGCACATGCTAATTCCTCTTCGTATGCCACACATAAGCTCAAATTTATTTGATTTGGCTCAAGAAGGAGGTGTTGCATTGGATGCATACTTGCTCTTCATTGATAGCTTTTCTTTTTCAAATGGTTGGTTCCCATTAACTTCTTATGTCTACAATTGGCTTTTGATTATCTAATAATATATTGGATTACAAGTAATGTTGAAGCACATCTACTAATTATTGGTAAACCCTAGTTTCCAACTTGAAAAATGTTGGCAATTGCATAACAATGTTGGCAACAAGCTATAAAGTGGACAACATAGCAAAAATCAGATAACAACACTTGTGGATGAACATGAATATCGAAAATAGGATAGGAATTGTTACAACAAGGAGTTGATAGCTTGTACGTATCTAGAAGGAAAAATGTGTAGCAAAGTAAGTAATGAAGACTATTATAGCTCATGACATCAACCTCTAGAAGCCAAAAGCAGGTAACCCACAAAAAAAAATGAAGTCATGTTCCCTCCACTTTCTGGTTGCCTTTCTTCTCTTCTATCTTTCCTAAAATTATTGTCTCTTATTGTAAGACAAGAACTTCAAAGGAGGGTACGTTAGAGGCATATCTTTTGTATATGAAACCACATAGGTTTCCTGCATGATAAAACCTTGAGAAATTATGTGAGTATATTGCATTTTATGTGTCACACTTGATGACAATATAGGAAAATATTTCAATGCTAGATTTACCTACTCAAGTTATTGTTTCAACATGAACAAGGAAATCTCAATATACCCATGACTATGCTCATTGGTCTCCTATATATGCTAGGGAAGAGCTTCGTGGTGGTTGCCAATGCTGATGTTTGAGTTGGGACAACATTGTATTTGGAGGAAAATGAGCATATTGATTCTTTGTTAGTAGCAGATAATGATGTAGGAGTTGCTAGCTTGAAGTGTAACTAATTATGTCTTAGGACTTTGCACCACTAGTCTTGGAGATTTAGCCAAGCCTTACAATCATTTTTTCGGTGCACTATAATGAGAGCATTGGTCACTAGTGTGTTTCTAAGAGGTGAAATCTTTGCAATATTAAAGTATCTATTTTGACCATGTTGATGACTAGATTATTTTCCTCAGATGATGCAAGTGTTCTATCCCCAATGCAATCAATATGTTGTCCAAGTTTTGTGGTTATAGTGCATTATAGTGTGGTATCTAGATATGCCATGCTTCTATCCTATTTGACCTTGCCTTTTTCACAACAAGAATTAGTAAAAATTTTACTCTTGTTGTGTTTTTAGTTGAACCATTGCATGCTGCTATCTCACCTTTTCCCTAGAAGACTCTTTGTGCCTTGAAAGGTTGTGGAAATATCAGAGCTAGGGGCAAGGGCACAAATTTTCAAAGGTTGTAAGCCAAGAAGCCCTTGATGTAGATATTCATATGCAAATTCAAAGAAAAGGATCCAATGATGTATAGGTCCATTGCTTCAAAAGGTAACAAGAGGTAGGCCCTTAAACACAATTGATGCAACAAGCTAGGCTATTAATATAGCTAAGGCACTTTCAACTTGGAGCTTGTATAAATACTAGATAAGAAGTACACCTTATAGAGTAGTTGTTCGAGGCAGACCTCATTGTTTAATGGTTTTGATTGATGGAATATTCAGTAGACATATGGTGAAAGACTAGTGCCAATGCATATGCGCCTCTATTGGAGACATTGGTTGCACTCAAGAACCAATTTTTGTATCAGTGACAAACGATGATAGAAATCTCCTAACAACAATACATTCTCATTCTAATTTGTGTATTTCCCATGTGATGTAGATTGCATGCCCATTCACTATAGCAAAGTTGCTCCTAGAAATATTGGCATAATCAATAAGATAGAATTCTTTATGAATTCCCTTTATTGAGCACTCTACTTAGAGCACATGGATATGAAGTATGCCCATAAGTGTGAGCAATTGGAGCAAGAAGATGAAGACATTCAAGATGTCGTGCATGTTTCCATTTTAAAGGTCAAGAGCAAGCTCCTAAAGCTACTCCAAATCACATAGTTGGTGACTGCCACTATGGATTATTAGAGAAAAGAAACTACTTGTCAACTCTAGAACAAGAGGAATGAGATAAGAATCACAATTTATTGTGGTTTGGGTGTGCAACTTTCAACTCAGAGGAGGAAGACTCTTGTACTACTGATGGCCATAGGTCCTTTTCCTATTTTGAAGGTTACTAAACCTAGCAATAGTAGTTTACTAGCTTTCATATGTTAATATACATATATTTAATTTATTTACTCATTTTCATGCATAATGTGTAGAGTCTAGGCAACATTTAATCAAGAATATTCAACCATTTGAGCTCCTTGCTTGAATGGATCTTGAAACGTTGATGAAGTATACCCATGAGTGCAAGGAGCTAGAGCAAGAAGATAAAGGCATTCAAGATGTTGTATCTGTCCCTTCTAATGGTCAAGAGCAAGCTCGTGAAGCTACTCTGATGACAAAGCTGGTGACTATTGTTGTGGGATGCTAGAAAAAGCAATTACTTGTTGTCAACTCCGGACTGCTACTCTGATGATCAGCTGGTGGTGATGGGGTTTTATTCGTTTTAAATTTAGTATTAGTTTTGTATTTATTGAAGCATCATCCACCCTCTATTTACACCATGATCATAATACAATATAAGAGAAGTCTCATTAAATCTCAGGCACCTTAGATTATGCATCCAAAGGTGCAATAAGAGCTACAACATTTTTGCTACAATATGCCTAGCTTGATGGAGCAAAGCCTCTTGTTGTGTAAAACAAAATAATCTCTATTTAATTATCTAGTTGAAATTTTGCTATATAATTTCCTACTTAGAAATTCGCATAAGTAGGAATGTGCAAACTAGGAAATTTATACTATTTTAAATTAGAGAAAAATGAGAATTACACAAAAAATTTCCTATATAGGCAAAGAATCATATATAGGGAAATTTCCCTATGTAAGGAAACAAAGGAAACGTAGGGAAATTTTCCCACATAGGAAAGAAAAAAACAAGGAATTCCTTATGAGTTCCCTAATTAAAATACACATAAGTAAGGAAAATGGAAAATTTTCTAGTTAGAGAAACTAGGGAATCACATAGGAAAAATACACTTAAGTAGTGAAAGTAAATAACATGGAAAATTGAACATTTCCCTATTATTTACTTTCTCTACTTATGTGTATGTATTTTTAAGTAGGGAATTGATAGGGAATTCCCTTTTTTTCCTGTGTAGGGAATGATCAAAAGTTCCTTATGGAAGACATAGAAGTTGTGGATGCTAGAATGGATTAGAAAAGAATGAAAGTAATAAGTGAAAATTAAAAAATTATTAAACTTATAATTAAAATCTTAAAAATTGAGTACATGTAGCTTCATACACATAGTTTATTAAAGCCGTCATCTTTTATTGGAATGTAATAAAACTTCAAATGTGCACTCATTAGATAGCCTATAGTTTTTTTAATCCAATAAATGCCAAAAGGGTTTTGGTCCAAAATTTGGTGTCTAGAACCATATCTATTAAAACTTAATCCATTTTCTTAACAAGAAAATGGCTCAAAATAGTAAAGATCTAGCTTTAAATGCTAGATTTTGGACTATTACCCTCCTAACATTTTTTTGGACTAAAAAATGAGAATTATTATACTCTTGGTTATCTAATGAATATACTTTTGAAGTTTCCTCACTTTTTGATATGTTTAGATATAAAATTATTCTATTTAAAACTATAGATGGATCAATAATCATTGAATTAACGTTGCAATTTTCATGTTGATATTGAGAATCATAACAAATATTGTAATTACATAGAAAAAAAGTATAGCAAGAAGACTCAGAGTAAAGTTTATAATGAAATCCAATAGAAAAAGTTATATTCCTACTTTTAAGTTGATACAATAGTTTTATAGTAGAACAAAGTCACATATCTTGTGCATGTGGAGAATACTTATCTAAAAAATATAACATTAGAAGCAATATTCATTCCATTGGAGTGAATACATCCTTCAACATTGCTTAAAGATTCCTTATGAATGGAATATCCCTAGGGGCTACAATGATGTGGTTTGCATGTAGTGCATAAAGTTAAGCTTCACTTATTAAGTATACCAAAAAAAGTCATCTCCAATCTCCTATAAATTATGAAGACTTCCTTTTATGAAGCAATCAGGTCTATCCTGGCCATGTGGAAGAAACCGCCTCCGACTTTCTATTCCTATAGAAGACTTGTACAATCTCATGAATAAGTCTCAAGGAGCTAAACTTTGGAATGATGAGATCAAAATAGCATTGGTATTCTCTAATTTCTCTCGCGTCCATTGTATCTAGCCTTTACCTACATTTATTATGGGGATGTTGAGGAGAAACCCTCTGAGGGTGGCTTGAGGAAGATAGGTTAGGTTGAGAAGGGATGGTCCACTATCGGGCTACACAAGTCCACTTGCTTTAATTCCATCTCCTTGTAGCTTTGTAGAACTTGAGGATTAATATTGGTACATTTTGTCGTCTTGATGAAAGGAGCATATTAATCTCTATCTCAATGTGTAGCTTCTTCTTGCTTGTATTCATTTCTCTTAGTGACTGTGAGTTCAAGTTAGAGATATATAAATATATTATACATTTTAATTGTATGAATATTGAGTTTCTCAAGATAGTCCAAATAGACACTCAAAGATATTAATGGAAATAAGGTGTTAGGGGTAAAGGCGGCTATGCCTAACCACCCTTTTATTCATTATACTCATAATACCCACATACATGTATACTAAAGGTGACGAGCCCCTAGTACTATTACTTTATTCTTTATTCTTTTATTGACATTTGAATAAGAGAAGGACAGTCACACATTGTGAACATATGGTGTTTCTCTCTCTTGCTCTCTAGCTCCATCCACCATTGCTCTTGTTTTGCTCTTGCTTCCACTTGTGTCCTTACACTCATGCTCTACCTTTCAATTGGTGGTATCATAGCTAACCATTCGAGGAGCTTTTTCATTCTTTACTTTAGCTTGATTTCAAAGCTTCAACTCAAGGTTTCATGGTAGCCATTGTTTCTTCCTCTCAAGGTATGGATTGAGTCTTTCCTTCTTCCAACTCATTCCAACTTGCTTCATACTTATTAAGGATCTTCCCAAGGCTTAGCTAAGCTTTATTGAGTGCTTATGAGTTGAGGAGTAGCCATTTTATCCATTTTGAGTGGATTGAAAGCATACTATAGAAGTCATGGACAACTATGATAGCTTGACAACACTATTGTATTTTGGCCATAACCTTTGCATATAGTATTGGATTCAAGAGTTTTATAGCTAGAAATGAAGAGCACAACAAGAGCTAAAATTTGGGTACTCAATGTTGATTCTATGCAATTTTCTATTCCTTGTTCCACACAGAATAGAACAGTTCTAGTTTGGATAGCAAATAGTAAATTTCATCATGCATCTTTTATGTTTCAAGGATACTATTTTGGTGCTCGGATGGTATGGTTATGCTTTTGGGACTTATTTGACCTTGAAAAAGCTCAAATTTCACTATCATTTCAATGCTATAATAACAAGGTAGCAAGAATCTATCAATAAAAAGCTTATGACTAATGCTCATTGATGCTTCATGGGATACTCTATGGATGTACCACTACTTTGGTGGTCATGTATACTTTCAGATATACTATGGGATGCGTTTGAGATGAGATTTAAGTTTCATTACATTGATCTTGGCTATGGTTTCATGCCTTTTTTCCTTCAATGGCTTACACAGTTTACAAGCTTGTAGAATCTATTGGGTTTTATGCTCTGAACTTATGCTTCATGTATCTTGGATACTCGAATGTCATGTACTTGATATTTAGAGCTTGAATTGCTCATTTGGTATTTCATTTTGCTCCAATGGGAGCATGCACTACTTTGGATATTAGGTAGAGCTTTGGATTTATATAATTGATATTTAGCTTACTTTCACCAAGACCATGGGACACTTACTTCATGTATAAGCTCTCTTGATATGTATTAGATGTAGTTGCCCTATAGTGGGCTAATTTGATCACTTACTTTGGACCTGGCACTTATATCTGTCAATGTGTTGTCAATGATACTCATATGCTTCTAGATTATATATTCAACTTTGCTTAGTGGGTTATACATTTGACAGATCTCCTCTCTTTACCCTAAGATCTCCTATATGCATGATGTCTATGCCTACTGCATGTATGGTTACTAACACACTACAGTTGTGATAGCCGTCAGTGTCAAGTGTTCCTAGTCTTTCTTTCTTGATTACTCACTACAGTTGTTGACATATTGCTGCAATTTATTACAATAGCCTATCATTTCAGTTTTATGCATTCTATTTAAGGGTAGTCACTTGGTTTTGATGGTTACTTGATTACAATTAGTGGATAGCTCATCTGTCTGGCATTTTCTCTTCCTTAGCCCTTGGTTTGGCTATGATTTTGGGGCTATTTTGTTGTCATTCGATCACAACAATCTATTTGTCTTAGATTGTACTTTTATCTATTGCATTATGGTTGGTGAATTGAATGACAATGCTATATTTAACCTTGAGAAGTTAGATGGCATAAATTATAGCTTTTAAAAGGCATAAATCAGATAGGTTCTAGTGTAGAAATTGTAGATTAAACCATTGAGATATGAGGATGTAAGGCCGGAATACTTTGATATAGAGGATTGGATTGAATTGGATGAGTTATATAAATCTATAATCATTTTGTCACTCTCTAAGAAAATCACCTATAACGTTATGTCTAATGGGTAGACCGCATTGTAGTTATGGGACAAGATTCACAATGTCTATAATAAGTAGAACCCTACCTCTCAAATGTATTGCCTAAAGTGACTCATAGACCTTCATATAAAGAAGGGGACTTCCATGTCCACCCACTTAAACGAGTTTCATTCTATTTTCATCCACTTATCTTCATAAGGAATTGAAGTTAAGGACAATCTTAACCTTTTGTTCTTGCTAGTTACATCCCTTGAGTCACGAGACACATTCCGTACTACTATGTGTACAAATATGCCAACTAATGACTGAAATTGCAAGATGTAGAGAGTGCTCTCTTGAATGGAGAGATTAACAAGAAGAATGTTCATGCTTCTCGCATCTCTCATGCTTTGATAGTCAAAGGCAATAATGGTAGGAGTGATAATGATCGCCATGGGAGAGGCTATCAAAATTCTCGTTCTGAGTTATATGGATAGTCTCTGAATAAGTTCTGTCGTCCAGTTCGCATTGCTTGCCACTATTATGGGAAGTAGGGTCATATTCGGCCACAGTGCCATAAAATGTGTGATGCCAAGCACAAAGAAAAGGAAAAGTATCAAGTGTAGGAAAAGAATGATGATTGTAGCATTGTTCCTAGCGATTCGAGTATCAAGATTGAAGAGATTAATGTCATGCATATTGATTTTGAATATGACTACATGCTTGCAACTTCTTCTCTTGATATTTCATAGGTGATTGATATCTCATCTACCTATGCTTATAATGGCTTCTTGATTCATGGGCTTCATTTCATGTTGCCTCTCATTAGGAGTGGTTCCACTCCCATCGTTGCATAATAAGATCTATCAAATTGGGTTATGACCTAGCATTGGATATTGTTTGTATTGGAGATGTCAAGTTACAGTTTTCTTCAAGTAGTATGTTTACTTTGCATGATATACGTTGTCACAGCGCGTAGGATTGAAGGTCACCATAGGGGTTTGGCAAGAAAATTGGACAAGATAGATGGCGATGTGTCTTCAAGAGATAAGTAGATTACAGTGAATGTTCAAAGGTTCAAGAGGTACTTCACAGTCAATCACAGCGGTTTGAGAGAGAAGAATGTATGGAGGTTCAAGAGCTTAGACTCCGGAGATGGTAGAGATAAGAAAGTATTGAAGGTTTCAAGCCAAGTTCTTGAAGATGTTGATAGAGCTTCCAACTGCATGTTCTTAGCAAAGATCACAAGAGTATTATCTCATAAGTTCTAACTCAAATCAAGCTTGTTTTCTTGACTGTAAGAGCAATCATAAATTATAAAATTAAGTACAATATGCTGTCATGTATCATAAACAACTCTGCATCCCATCATTCATATATGATGCCATAGCATGAATCAACTTTGCATGATTACATTCAATGTAGACTGTTAGGGACAAAAGCTTATGAGTCAATTACAAGGCTTATAGGGCAAAGAGACTTGCTTCAAGAGAGCTTCAAATTGAGTTCCTGATAAGGATAAGTTACCACAACCAAGAAATAAGAGAAAAAGCTCCTCTTAATTCAACTCAAATCATCTATGAATGATCTACAAATATTGCCCTACCATAGGGGCACATAATACTTGCATATTTTGACAAGACGTCTTTTGTAGAGTAAGAAATGAATTAAAAGAACACTGATGTAGCTAATTCTCTCAATAGGGCTGAAGATATCGGCCCCAAATCAGCCCAAATATCTTTCGAAATTCACCTCTGATGATGACATAAACTTCCCCTAACACGATGTCGGTGCGTTTGGTGTTCAGAGTCCACCATAGGGGTAAGAGACAACAAGGTGAAGGTAGATTCAGGAAAAGGAGTAGACAGAAGAGAAGGGGTTCGAAGAAATTGAAGACGTACAAGAATACTCCCAAAAGAATTAGAAAATGTAGAAGAATACTAACAGAGATGAAGCCTACCAATTTATTCCTACATTATGATAAGATAAAATTCTAATAGACAAAAACGTGTATAAAATAATACCTTCCTCTATGCTACTCAAATCGCCAATCTGATGCTTCCATTGGCTCCGAAAGGGAGGTAAAATACCAGGACACCTAGCCAAAAATCTACCAGATCACTCCTTCATCTCCCACTTTGGAGTGATGTTCAGTGCCTGAAAATAGCGATCGCGCGTCGCGTGATTTCGTCAATCTCTCTTTTTACATAAAATCCTCTCAAATTGACTGAAAGTTACATGCTTTCTTTTACACGTCATCCTAATCTACAAGTTGTCTATAGTTTTATGGATTTTTACAAGAGATAATATCTAGAATATCAAAAATTGGCTAAAACTTATCCAAAAATCTAATATTTTTAAACCATGGATACTAAGACTAATGTCAAAAATGGCATTGGCTCTCTAAATCAATAAGAAAGCCACACTCTAGATTTTTTTACACGGTGTGCGTGTAGCAGCACGACATCGCCATGTTTTTGCTTTGACTAAAAGCCTACTTTCAAGTGGACAATTGGATAATGCAGGTTATGTTGTCTTTTTTGGTGATTCCTCATGGAAGCTTACCGGTGGGAATCTTGTCCTAGCACGAGGTGCCAAGTCTAGCACTCTTTATCCCTTACTTGTATCTCGGTCAATTGACCATGTTTTGAGATGGCTACTATATCACATATATCATTATGGCATGGTCACCTTGGACATTAAAGGAAATGAAAATACTTATCCATTTGCAATATTTTCTGCCCCTTGACTACAAGTGTTTTGATTCTTGTGATCATTGTCTTTATGGCAGGTAGAGACTCATAACTCGCATAAGAAGTTTGGCATTACTCGCATGGGTGAGCCTTTGACTCTTATTCATTCTGATGTTTGTAGACCTATGCCTTGCAAGTCATTAGGTGGTGTGAAATATTTCATTACTTTTTTTTATGATTACTCATATAAGGTCTGAACATATCCCATAAAGTAGAAATCAGCAGTCTTGGCTACCTTTTAGTGTTGGATTTATGTTGTTGAGAACCAATATGGGTATAGGCTAAAGCTCCTACATTTTGACAATGGGAGGCAGTATGTATCTAAGGCCTTTGAGCAGTTTTGTATTGAGAAGGGTATTAAGTGTCAGTTGACCACCCGTATATTCCACCCCAAAATGATACGGCAGATGAGCATATAAATAAGATGATTTAGGAGCAAGTATGGTATGCTTAGTCATACAGGCTTACCACAGCACTTTTGGACTGAGGCAGTTACCATTGTGATACATTTGATTAATCCATTCCCATGCCCTACTATTGACTATCAAGTTGTAGAGGAGGTATGATCTGAAAAATCTCCATCTTATACTCATTTGTTTGTCTTTAGCTATAAGGCTTTCTATCATGTTTCCAAGGACAAGTACAATAAGCAAGATCCTAAGTCTATGAAATGCATATTTCTTAGTTATGGGGATATAAGTGAGATGGGCTATCACGTATGGGATCTGTAAGCTCAAAAGGTTATCCGCAACCATAATGTTGTTTTTCATAAAGAGAAAATGCATAAGTAGCCTAAGCGAGTAGCTAAGGTATGAAGGGTAATATTTTAGGAGCCTCATATTATTACACAACTAGCTAGATAGCCTATAGAGTAGTTGATGCTTTAGTGACCCAAGATCTTGATGTTGGACAAGATGCACAAGCCTTACAACTTGTTTTGCAATGGTCTATTAGAGATAGACATTAGGGTGATTGGTTTGCATCCTCTATAAATTAATTTATGGTGGCAGATGTTGGTGAGCCTCTTACCTATAATGAGGCCATGTGTAAAGGTGATAGTCACTCTTAGGAGAGGGCCATGCAATCAAAGTATGAGTCATTACAAAAAAACCATTTGCAGTTGGAACTATGGTATGCTATATGGCTATGCCTAGCAGACGACATTCGAATGTCATGAGGGTATCACAAGGTACCTTAAGGGTACTGCAGATATGTGCATATGTTATACTAGCTAAGATACAAAAGTTGTGGGATACACTGACTCTGATTATGCAAGACATCCAAATAGTAGGAAGTCCATCTCTCACTATCTCTTTACCTTTACTATAGGTGTTATTTCTTGGATGTCTACGGTGCAAAAATGCACGGCCCTATCTATTATAAAGGTAGACTATGTTGTAGCCACACTCGTTTTCTTTGCACTTCATATCTTGCTCAGACAATTGTACCACCATACACATGTTTGTAAATCATGGTCTCATAGGTCATAATGGCCTTTTGTAGACATCAATATATAATTTCATTTCATTTCTCTCTCTCTCTCTCTCTCTCTCTCTCTCTCTCTCTCTCTCTCTCTCTCTCTCTCTCTCTCTCTCTCTCTCTCTCTCTCTCTCTCTCTCTCTCTCTCTCTCTTGGGAGACTTCCACTCGGTGCCGATCACACCTTTCTCAGTTTCTCACTCCTCACCTCATTACCATCACCACCTGCAGATATCATACCCCACATGCATACTACCATACACTTCACTCATAAGCTCTCACATATTTACTCACAGCATCTGGAGGAGCACATCACGTCACTTGATCCATACGCACCCCTTGATACACTGACCACTGATATCACACGCATTCTGCATGATTCTGCTACACTCAGTTTTCCACATCACACATACACGCACCCCCCTCGGACCGGTACCATGCCACAGAACAGGTGGTATGATGATGAGTGCAGAGATCTACGTCGACAGCTACGCGATTTGGAGGCCAGAGGAGAGATCACACACAGACAGGCGCGCAGAGACGCATGCACCGCTTGACCCGCCATAAAAAGCGGGAATGGGAGGAGGAGAGATATTGGGATATATACCACCTTCTTATGAGCAGAGATTGTGCAGAGGCATGGAGGCAGATCAGAGAACCACATCACCCACACCGATACATGACCCTGTAGTATGGCATGGATACGCACAGAGTTTATATCATGTACCCGCACAGCCGCTGATACCCACACCATGTACACCGAGATCGGGTATTTCATCATTTTTCACCACTAGTATGGTAAAACATGCTATCTCACGGTTATAGTATGGCCGCGCTCGAGACCAGTTTGATCTTCAGGCAGAGCATATTATATATGGCAGAGACACATTGGCTCCACTCATTGCTCACCTCTTCAACCGTGCATTGTCGGAGGGGTTCCCTGACTCGTGGACAGAGCACACCATTGTACCTATCCACAAGTCAGGGGATCCTATGGATCCTAGCACATATAGGACCATCATGATTGGGCCAGTTTTGTCCAGACTTTATGGCACGGTGATGGAGGAGGAGCTCAGCACGCTAGCAGAGAGAGAGTGCATGCGCATACCCGGACAGGCAGGGTTCAGACGGGCATTTTCTACCATAGACCACATCTTCACTCTCCGTTGTCTGATCGACCAGTCACGAGTGAAGAAACAAAGATTGTACTGTTGCTTTGTGGATTTCCGCAAAGCCTTTCACATGGTTCCGAGAGAGAGGCTTTTCAGACGCCTACTTGATCTGGGGGTGGATGATGACATGATGTGGGGTATTTATGCACTATATGAGCGGGTTACTGGCAGAGTCATGGCATTCATCAAGTAGCAACATCTAATGTTGAATCACGGCATTTGCAATCCTTGTTGGAACACTCTATCACCTTGCAACAAGCTGAGGACTCCTCTAATGAGCTATACACTTGCTCTGAAGAATAGTTGAAATGCAAAGTGCAAGCTCTCCATGATGAGCAGTATGCAAAATATAACTTGTTGGCCCTTTTGGATGCCTTGTATGATAATAATTCCCAAACTCGTTAGTTTTATGCTAGGCTTTGTCAAAAATATGTGTAAGAATATAGTGCACTTGTTGGATCCACAAAATGAGGCGATCCTCACTAAGCCTCATTCAATCATAGAAATGTGCCTTCAGTATTATAATTATTTGTTGGGTCCTCAAGAAATTCTTACTAATATCATGCATGATGTCCAAAATAATGTTCTAGGCATGGTGCATGATCAAGTGAAACTAAATGGGTAGATTATGTGGAGGCCGATATCACTGAGGAGGAGGTTGAGGAGGTCTTTCTCATCTTCCTCATAAGAAAAGCCCAAGGTGGGATGGCTTGCCCAATGAATTATTCTCTACATACGTGGATCCACCCAAGGACCCATTGGCTCGCCTTTGTCAACAAGTTCAGTAGTCAAGTTGCATGCTCTTAGATTGGAAGATCACACTAATTCACCTATTAGCTAAGATTCCCTCACCTCAAATATTTGAAGCTAATTCACTCACGAGAGTGTGTTTATCAGGGAACACAACATCATGCACAATATTCTCAATGTTCAATTACGAATTGATTATGCAAAAACCTCTTACTAGTAAGTTGTAATGATCCAACTGGATATTGAGAAGGCATTTGACCATGTTAACTGTTCATTTCTGCAACAATGTCTATTATGGCATTTGGACCTTGAATGGTATCTCTTATTGATACTATCAACACTATGCAATGGCACATATTGCGCCTAATGGGGGTGACTGAGGAGATTGCTCTTACTCACTCACTTCACCAAGGTGTCCTCTTAGTCCCTTACTGCTTGCTTTGGTGACACATTTAATGCTCTCTCCATTGGATAAGTTGGCTATTGATGGAGAGATTGTTGGATTGACACTTCCCACTGGAGCCAAACTTTTGGGTCAATCTCTCGTTGATGATTCGTTTTTGTTCCTCAAGGCTAAAAAGATCCAACTTATAAAGGGCAATGCAGACTTGGAGGCTTATTGGTCCTGCTTTTGGCTTTTATATCAATGCATAACAATCTACTCTAATCAATCGTACAAAGAGACTTGAATAATATGGACTGGCAAGGGCTATGGTTCTTCGAGGTGAGATCACTCACCACCTAGGTTATCTCATAGGGGTGGATGTGTGGCCTCTATGTGTGGTTGAAAGTAGCCCAAACAATCATGATCAGTATAATTTCATATTATTTGCCATTGCTTCCATGGACGCAAGTCATTGCATGAGCTAGTGCAGCCTATCCACTTCTTGCTCTGGTAAAAACGAGAAAATCATATGGGCCAAGTAGGGCATCCCAACAACATGTGACTATGCCAAAGCGGTTGGGTGGTACTGCCTTGTTAGATGTGAAAATTCACATGAAAGCTTTGAGGTTTGCTCTTTTACAAGCTTTATGTGCTTAGCATCACCCTTGGACAAATATTGCGTTGTTTTTTACGGAGGATGTGGGCATTTTCCATGGAAGCACTACTTTGAAGGCCTTGTGGTGGAATACCTTGAACTCCGCTCAATCATTTTAGACTTTGAAGTCCATTCTTCTCACCCACTTGATTGTGTCTTGGCAAGACCCTTTTTGCCTTATTGTATAGCACCCTCCAAACTTCAAAAAGGAAGTGAAATCTTTGCAAACAAAGGTGTTCGCTACTTTTGACTACTTGATTGACATGAGAAGCAATTGCAAATGGGCTGAATTGCCCTTTCCAAGTTATCCCAAGTTGAGCGAGGGTTTATTCTTTTCACCAAATTCACAAATACTTCCAAATTCTAAGAGGTTACACATTGCTTTGGTCGACCTTGGAGAACTACCTTCAAAGACACTCTTCCTTGCATGGAAGTGAATTCTTTGCAAACAAAGGTGTTCACAGCTTATTGGCTACTTGATTGGCTTGAGAAGCAATTGCAAAATGGGCTAAATTTAACAAGTTGGCATGATTAGGTTTAAAGACAGTCCAAGATGTTATCCCAAGTCGAGTGAGGGTTTATTCTTTTCACCACACTAGCCAATATTTCCAAATTCTAAGAGGTTACACTTACTCTGGTCGACCTTCGAGGACTACCTTCAAAGACACTCTTCCTTGCCTCTACCCTTCTCATCGTGGTCGGATAGGGCTTTTGTGCGATCAAAGGTTCTTTTGAAGCAATCAACTAATCTAACTTACCACAAAATGGTGAAGAATATGAGATGGATTACTAAAAAAGCTAATAAAATTTGATCGATGTGTGACAATGCAACTAAGTGGAGGGATCACTTGCTTTACTTATGGAAGTCAAAGCTTCCCTATCAAGGAGAAGTTTTCCTTTGGTGGCTTTTCATTGAGGGTCCCTGAATTCCACATGATGTGCAAAAAGGGGAGAGAGACTTCACTAAATAATTGAGACAATTCTAACATTAAAACATCTAATGGAAGACAAGTGCTAAGTATCATCATTACTTTTTATTAAGTTCTTCAAACATCTAACTAATAGAAATCTTCTTATGTATTAGGGGAAGGTTTAGTGAAGGTGTCATGTTTAAAATTAAGAATTTGGAATGTCTTAAGATTCCACGTGATTGCAAAAAGGGAAGAGAGACTTGACTAATTAATTGAGACATTTCTAACATTAAAACATCTAATGGAGAACAAGTGCAAAGTGTCTTCATTACTTTTTATTAAGTTCTTCAAACATCTAGCTGATAGAAATGTTTGGCGAAGGTGCCATGTTTCAACCCAAACCATGTACAAGCCACGCATCGACCAAACATGAGGTAAGAGGAGATATGGCCCATCACCCTCTTGCAAAGCTACATGGGAGTCTGTTAGAGCACCCCTCTATAGAAAATTGGGCATGCAATATTCTTCAACACGCAAGGTAATGGTGAAAGTGGTACTGGCAAGGCTAGCAAATAGAAGAGATCCCATTCAAGAATACTATGTGACTTTGTTACTTACGTGATTAATGTTTTTACGAGTGATGTGTGCCTTAGGTGCCCTGAACCCCACTATGGAGTACTAGGAGAACATTGGTAGGCGGCACCAACTTGGAGAATCTAGGCACGGATCTTCTAGTATTATCTAAGAATACAAGAACAATTTACACAAAATTACTAAATGCCAAAAAATGAATAGAAAAAAGAGAATCTCAAAAATAGGGTAGAAATTCTATTTGGCATATGTAAGTCAACATCTGTGGCTCAATCTCCAAATCAAAAAGCAAACAAGATGCTTACGAGTGCACACGATGAGAGAGAGAGAGAGAGAGAGAGAGAGAGCAACATTCAAGGCTCAATCCCTAAATGTAAACAAATCCTTCCTTTACAAAATCTTTAAGGTAGAGGAAACAAATCCTTTATAGAGTGCATACGCAGAGAGAAAGAAAGACAAGGCCCAATCCCTGAATGTGAACAAATCCTTCTTTAAAAAAGTTTAAGAGAATGTAAAATGTGTAAGAGAAAGCAAGGCAAATCAACAAACCTTGGTCCTACCATTGCCAATTTTCACGAATTTTTAAGAAATGCCAATCAAGATTTTCATCCTGTCAACTCCTGTTTTCCAAGGGCAAAAATGGTGTGATCCCCTTTATCACTGAAGCAACCAAAAAAAAACCCCAGGTGGCAGGGGGCCTCAAAAGGAAATAACTTACATGGCAGGAATTTTAGAAATATATTTTTTTACATCCCGTACAAGGCAGTGTACAGTAGTCGTACTATATATATAATAAGGATACTCTCCCTGGATGAGACAAAACCGACATACTGGAGAAAAGACCAGGCTTTTACACAAAGAGTACAGTGACTAATAAGAGGATCCAGATGCTGGAATCAAAACAAGCGACCTGTGAGCCAGCACTGGGCAATTCACTTGACCCGGGTGAAGAAACGCTGGGAGAAGTAGCAGCTGCCATTGGAGCTGATGACACAGAAGGAGGCAGGGCAGGTTCAGCCACCCTGAGCTCTGTGAGCTGCACAGGCGGCTCCGCCTCACCCGGAATTAATGCCAGGAGGTCCCCTGGCTCAACCAAGTGCATCATGTAAGCAGCTGGTGATTTAGCTCCCCTTCTGCACTTGTTCCCTGCGTCACAAAGCCAAAGCTACTTCAGCAGCAAACTTCAGTGGATGACAACAACAGTAACGAGGTAGCATTGCCCAAAACACCTCCATATTGTTAGCTACTTGCTGGTGTTCAGTTAAGCTAGTTTTAAGTGCAAGGAAGTGATAAAAGGAAACAATAAAGGTCAAGAGAGTAGAAGGGACCTGCCACATGTGCTAGTAAATGCAAAAAATTGCTAATGAAGCTAAGTAACTCGGTGTGATTTAGTTGGCTCTAGCCAAGCATGTGTATCAACCAGTACAAACAATAGCATGCCCCAAGGGAATGCTAACATCACAGCCCACTACATTTATTTTGTGCTATTGCTATCAGGAAAGATGAAGACTCTTATTAGGTCAAGGAATGGATCACAAACGGAGAACCAAACAGCCCTCGTTACACATGAAGAATCCCTACACCATTCAACACTCAATTTTCATGGAAAATACAAGCCAGTTTTGCTATTGAAGAGTCAGAATTTAGGATTCCTAAATTCTACCACACGGTCATTCTTCTAACCTGGCAGACTTATATCCTTACATTTTGGAAACAAAGTATGTAAGCAGAGTAAACATGAAAGGTAGTGTTGCCTGTGAAACTCACCCAAATAAGCCCTTGCTGTTGCAGGAAAATCCGTAGCAACGCCATCAACTTTCAGCACTTCAAACATAGTACGAAGTTCTAGTGTGGGGTCTGCTTCATAATCGAAGGATAACGCAACATACTCATTTCTTAGATGAGATATAAACACACGCATACTGTGAGTTTTGAATACTTCAACTATGTTGGTCAAATTTTTCAGAAAGAAACGTTCATCTGATGGAGTGACTAATCCTCTGGGTAGAGATACAATTCCTGCAACCGACTTTATCTGCTGCACAGTTTCATTTGTGATAACGATGTTTTCATCAGCCACTCTGTATACCAATGTATAGGATGTCAACTGTTGAAAGCGCTTTAGAACAGCACTATCCTCCGACTGAATTAGAACCTTTGAAGAGTTTTTATAGCCAGCAGCAAACAGTGCTGATAAAACAGAGTTAACAACGTCAAGACGTAGAGCTGTTTCCATGAAATAAGCGTTCTGCACACAAGATTACAGAACAAGCTAAACTTAATCTCCACATGAAAGGCTGCTTTATCAAATATGACTCAAAGCTAAGGACCAAAACAACACAGCTATGCCTAGTTTTTCAGCTTCTACTAAAACATAAGACTTGCCTGAATGTCAATAAGAATTCCACTTTTGGATCCATTTAGAGCCACCCATCTCAAGAACTCTGTAAGAGTAAGAACACCTTGAGTCCCGTCAAATGCAGGGTTTCTCTTAAGACCGAAATTCTGCTCTGGACTGTACATAATAGCTGTAAAACAATGAAGCATAACAGTGTGTCAAATCAACGTTCTTGCACAGATCTACACAATTCTAGAAATGCATGAGCTGGTATCCATCTGCACACCCTACCCTTCAAGCTTCGAATGTCATCTATTGTCATATTAACAGAAAACAAGCCCGGTGATTTTTGAAACTGAGTAATGCTGCTTCGTCTCTCTTCCAACAAATTTGAATCCAAATTAACGTCTGTGTTACTTAGCAGGTCAGGTGATTCTCTGCATATTGGAATACCATCTCTTGTCATCTGAATCGGGCAATCGATATAGTCTGCACCATCTTTAATGGCATTCTCATAAGCAAGGACAGTGCATCCAGGAAAATCACCACTTGCACCATTGTGTGATATAACCAGTTGGCTAGCATTACTAGCTGTGCAAACATGCAAACAGAGGCACTCACAAAATTGCTCCACTGAAGACACAAGCGAGAGAGGGAGAGAGGGGGGGAGGGGGGGAAAGATCAATAAGATTTGGTACTAAACCTGCTGGGGCTGTGTTTGCTTCAGGAGAGCTACCATAACAACCTGCATTCACAAATTCAGTGCATTAACTTCCGATCTACCTCTTGAGAGACTGTCACACAGATTGACAAAACATACCAATGGCTTCAGAAGCTGTTGTGGGGAAGTCCGTCATAAAACCATCCACCACATCACTTCCAGAAGTAAACTGCAGGTACTCTCTTATAGGATCAAAACTGTAGTTGTACACCGGTACAATTGGATCATTGACAAAGCCCGATGCATATACTTCAAGGCCCAGTCTGTGAGCATCAGACAAGAGGATTGTAGAAGCCTCCAAATATGAAGTCTGGGCATCAACTGGCCAGATGAAAGTCTTTGGAACTAGAATCCCTGAGGCAAAGCTCGAAACAAACTTGAGATTCTTCAATAATGAGCCATATGTTACATTTGAGCTTGGTTCCACTTCCTCTTGATCTAAGAACTGAAATATCAGCTTTGTCTTTGTTTTGGATGATGCCACTTTAATGCTTCTAAGAAATGAAACTTCTGGTGAAGAGACATAATCAATTTTTACAGCACTAATGATAGCACGCATGTTGACAGCCATGTTATGTTTGTGCTGTAAATAGAAGCTTGGATACTGTTTGCCAGGAAAGTAATGAGATTTCATCAGATTCAGGGCACTCTTTATACATTCATAAGTTAGCCCACTAGATATCGATTTGCTTACCTGAACATTTATCCAGACCAAGAAAACAAAAGGGTATTGCTGTGCAAAGCCAATAACATCTTCAAGTCGCAAGACATTATATATCCCATCGTAGGCATCTGACCGGGATGTGATGGACTGTTTAGCTACAGACACACTGAAATCAACTCAGAACCTTGATTTTTCATATACAGCACTTTTAAATAAACTAGAGAGAGAGAGAGAGACTGATATGAATGTAGAGAATATTAGTAATAGAATGCACTGATCTGATCTGAAAATGGGATGCTGAAGATACAATGGACTAATAAGTCCCTGCACAAAACCAAAGGTGTCAATGAGGGCACCAGATCAAGCTGATGACGGAGGAATGACACAGGCCCGACGAGAGAGGGTGCTGGAATCTGCCAAATGAATGGAGGGGCTGGCTAGGGGATGCTATTTATAGCACCAACCCCTGAGGACACCGGCCTGCAGTTGACTGCATTAATTGCGAGCTCCATCGAAGTCTGATAGAGACAATGGAGCTCTGACTGTTCATGCATTTTAGCTCTCAGCCCCAGCATTTAAGTGCATTTAAGATTTTAGTGTGTTCACACTGTTGGAAATTGAATCGATTCCCATGCATTTCAGTACAAAGAGATGACAAGCATGGAAATATAGGAATACTAACACCCCCTCTTAGATCTTCGGGAGTGTCTAAGGACCCAACAATCTCATGTGATGAAGCATAGAATACTAAGACAAAGGCTTCATGAAGAGATCCACTACATTGTCCTCCATGAGATAATGGACCACTACTAGCTCGGAATCCATGCTCCATTCCCAAACATAATGGTACTACAGTCTAAACCTCGATGTGTTTCGCACAGGCATGAAACATGGGGTTCTTTGCCAAAGCCAAGGCACTCTAGTTATCCACACATAGCACTATGTGTCCTATCTATGGAAAGCCAATCTCTACCAACATGTGGTGAAGCCATACTGCCACTTGTACAATAGAGCAGAGGGCACAATCCCCAACTTCCATAAAAGATATGGCTGCGATAGGCTGCTTCTAGCTACTCCAAGGGATAGCTCCCAATCCAAGCCTGTAGCGGAGTGTTAAGTGTCAAGATTTTCAACCCAATCTCAACCACTCCAACCTTTTGGAGTGGCTCCCTCTCCGTGCATGATCTCGTAGGATCAAGTCCCCTATAAATAACACAAAATGAGCAAAGCAACTCTCCAACGAGAGCCTAAAAGGGGGTCCACATGAATTAAGACCAGAGTGTCATCACATATAAGAGATATCCAACCTCGCATGAATAAGCCAAATCAAAGAACCGACAAGGCACCTATAATGGGTAGCATCTAGAAGGGGATCACCTACAATAGACAACTAGACTTTGGGTCCATGGGGGCAGGAAATGGACTTACATGTGTCCATATCAAATTCCAAGAGAAGCTTAGCTATGTTGATATGTCCTTCTATTGAGAAATAAAAATATCTTGTGTCATTTGATAGTTCTCCAATCCCAGGAAGAAATGGAGGATCCCAAATCAATCATATCAACCTCTTGGGACAAGATATCCCGTGTACAATCCACCTCCTCTATGTGGCCACCTTTAATTTTCAAATCATCCACATAAAGGATGACCAAGAGACGCTCTGGACCCTCCATCCATCCAATAGTAAAGGTTGGAATCATGATTTGACTATCTAAAGCCACTTTGAAGAAAAAAGCTATCAATACATTAGTACCAAGCCTTGGGAGCTTGCTTCAAGCCATACTGCATAGAGAGCCTTCTACAAGCGATAGGCATGGTCCTCCTTTCCAAGCACATGAAAGCCTAGAGGCTGATCAACAAAAATCTCCGTCTGTAAGACACCATTCAAGAAGGTGAACTTCATGTCCATCAAACACTAGGCCAATGATGGTGGGATGCAAGAGCCAAGATAGCCCAAATAGTCGACATCCAAGACACACTCTTGACCCTCCATCCAATAGTAAAGGTTGGAATCATGATTTGACTATCTAAAGCCACTTTGAAAAAAAAAAATCTAACAATACATTAGTATCATGCCTTGGGAGCTTGCTTCAAGCCATACTACATAGAGAGCCTTCTGAAGTAATAGACATGGTCCTCCTTTCCAAGCACATGAAAGCCTTGAGGTTGATCAACAAAAATTTCAACTTGTAAGACACCATTCAATAAGGTGAACTTCGCGTTCATCTATTACTAGGCCAATGATGGTGGGCTGCAAGAGCCAAGATAGCCAGAATAGTAGACATGCGAGCTATTGGAGCAAAAGTCTATGAATTGTCCAAACCTAGCCTTTGAGCAAACCCCTGGCAACAAGCCTAGCTTTATGCTTGTCCAAGGTGCCATCAGCCAAGTTTTTGGTCCTATAGACCCACTTCACACCAATCACTTTCTGCTTGCCTGGATGAAAAGCCAACTTCCAAGTCTCATTTTGCTTAATGAAATAGAGCTCCTCCGACATAGCACAATGCCGAACATCCTACGCCAGAGCCTCTTCAATGGTAGTGGGCTCTCTATCCTCTAAGATCCAACTCTCGAGTCATAAAGCATAGTTCACACAAAGTGAATGTCCTTGCTATGCATGTATCTTGGCTGATCATCATGGACCGGCCGATGTATCAAAAAAAGAACTCTCGACTCCTACATAAGCTAACTAGACCACTGTGGAATAACAATGGCTTGCTCTTGTTGTGAGAATAGTTGCATTACATACAATCCATCTAGTCCGATTGGATGTGTAAATACCATAGGGTATTCTTACGGTTCAAACTATTAACAATTTTGACCTTTTTTTATTTTGAGAAGTGGCTACTAGAGCTTGAAAAGGGTGACTTCTTGCCCCTTGTTTTATTGCCCTAACCACTTTCTCTTCCCTCTTTGTCTACCTCTACCTTACCACCACCTCTTTTTTTTTTTAACCTCTTACAAGCTTCTCTTTCCTCTCTTACAAGCTCCTCCACTCTTCTCTCCTCCCTTCATCTACCTCTACATCCTCCTCTTCCTCTTCCTTCTCATACCCTATGTCTAACTCTATTTTTATATTCTTCCTTTACCTCTTCCTCTCTTACAAGCTCCTCCACTCTTCTCTCCTCCCTTCATCTACCTCTACATCCTCCTCTTCCTCCTCCTTCTCATACCCTATGTCTAGCTCTATTTTTATATTCTCTTCCTTTACCTCTAATGTCCATCTTCCGCCAAACCACCAAAGTGTCCCCTCATGTGAGAACAAACTAGGAGCAAAAGCTGCTCTCTATCAAACATCACATCATGAACCAAAGCGGAAAACCACTCCAAAATTGAAGCTGTCAGACTTAGTCAATGCATGTGAAAAACCACCCTCATGGTCCATTACACTTTCATATGGATGAGGCTCAAATGCCCCACCACCACCACTCTTAACACTCCCTCTTTGGCATTGGAGAGTCATGAGAGATAAGTGTACCACTAGTGCTAGACATCTGCAAAGGCTAACACTGTGAGAGTGCGCATTGGAAGAGAAACATGAACAAGGAGAGAGAAGGGAAGAGAAAGACTGCAAAGAAAAAAGAGAATGAATTGATAAATTTGCATTGAATCTGAATGGAAGCTGAATACAAAGAGTAGACTAATCAATCCTTGCACACAACCCAAGCTGTCAGTGAGGGCCTCGGATCAAGAGAAAGACAAATGGCAACATCGAAGATAGAGACAAGGTCAAAGTGTGCTAAAGCTATAAGCCTACCTCTTTTAGTGTTGTCAATCTGTCATCTCTCAGTTGTGAGCTCTTGTCAAAGTTTGACAAAGACATGGGAGCTCTAGCATTTTAATATGCAGTTCTCTTGTTTTACTCCCTTTTCCTATGTTGTCAATCAGTTACGCCTCTTGCCAATGCCTACATGCTTCCAAACTATCCAGGATATCACATCACTATTTGTTGAATTTTCCTATGCAATCAAACTACTTTTATTGCAGCCCCATGGTCATTTGCAGCAGATCTGGCAACAATCTCTTCTAGGCAAGCAATAGCATATTCTCCCCAAGCGGGGAACATCTCTACACATCGACTATAGCTAATCTCCTATTTCTGTGCTATTGACAACCAGTACGCAAATTTTTTGGGTGCTTACATGTTATCAAAGATGCCTTATCACCAGTTTGAAGGCTTTGAAGACTCAGAGAATAAAGGTCTCTCATCATTCCTTTGAGAAACAACAGATTATTATGCGAGTCCTCGCAAAGATCGAGAAAAATGAAGGTCACCAAGCCCGTTGGTTTGACAGCCTTCTCTTCTCTCCCTTCATGTTTCACACAAGACCCATCACCATGGTCTTAGCATGCCCCCGATGGCACCCTCTAGGCAAGTGCCCGTGCTTCTTTCTTTGCCCCCAGGAGGACCACTTGGATGGTTTAACTATTCTTTGTTGTAATGTAAGGTGGTGTGTATTCTCAACAACTTCGACCTTTGGGACTCTATTTCTCATCCACTAACCCCTCCTATGGAGGATCTCGTTGTCGGATCAAGAATGGATTGTGTTGCCTTATGGGATCGGCTCAACTCTCGAGTTAGATCCTTTCTTTAATGAGCTTACAAGATTCTATCTTAGTGTATGTTCAAAGATTGAAGATTGTTGCAGAAGTTTGGAAGAAGCTAGTGTCTCTCTACCATCCAAAGATGTTTGCTCACTGCATATCCCTTGAGAAGAAACTTCGGATATTCTCAACCTTCATTAGAGAACTTGTGAATGAATGCGGCTGCAAAATCACCGTGCTATAAATAGCAAGAAAGGCCCAAAACTAGTCGACTTGGTCAAACAAGAGGCAAAAATAACAGCTAACATAATATCTAGGAATAAAATAATGCTTGCAGCTAATAACAATGCTAATCGCAGTCTGCAACAAATAGTTACCACCTAACAAGTGTGAACAAGCCTCCAACCACTAAAAAAGAAATGCAAAGTCTGGAAGTTGACTCTAACAATGTGAACACATCCAAAATTCGTTGAGAAAGAGATGCACATCAACAAAATGGGATAAAACATTTAGAGCTCCTATATCTCTATCAAAATCTAACAAAACTCACAACCAAGAGATGCCATAGTGAAAAAATGCAAGCTAATAAGCACAGGCTTTGCCACTTGGCCAAAGTTAGGAGTCAAAATCCTTCTCCTTCCTCTCCTTCTTCTACAATGCCACTCGTTTCTTATGATTCTTTCAAAGATGCCACTATGTCTACAATCGCACACCTAATCAAATGCAATAGGAAGTCAAGAATACTTGGGTATCTAGGAATGCATACACATGAAGAGTGTCCATGTTTTTCATAAATTGAACATTTGTTGGTTTATTGACAAAGTCATGTAGTTGGTAAAGGCTAATGCTATAGGTAAGGATACTTTGGGCTGGAGTACTATTTGAAAAATCTATGCATGAGGTATATGTAAAGCCTACCCATAAAATGAAGCCAAAAAGCAAGATGGGTATGGTGCTTCAGGCCATCTATGAACACGTTCAGCTGGTATCCCAAATCGAAAACAAATTTCCTATAGTGGAGCCAAAATCAGAACTATAGTTTGTTCTCTTTTGCACATGAAGAATTCTCCCCAAACTTGTTATGATGGGGCTTTGGGGGGGGGGGGGGGGATATAGTGGCTATAACAAGCCTAGATGCTATAAAGGGTGAGAGAGGGGAGGAGAAGAGAGAGTGTTAGCATGTAAACCTTTTTTTTCCTGTAAAAGAGATTTTTTATTAACAATAGTGCCAAATGGTAATTTGCAATTGGGCTACTGTTTCAGAGCTAGACGCTAACTGATCACGTTTCACTAAGCATTGTCACAACTAAGCGTTGTCTTAAGGCAATGCTAACAAACATTAATTTAAAAGACCAATTGTCCTCTTTCCAAGCTTTCAACTTAAATGCACAAATACAAGGAAAGTATTTGACTTACGGTGCACTTTTTTTCTTACTGATTAATTTCTGTTTGAGTTACAGTATCACAGAATATGAAGTCGTCTTACCTCCTAACACAAGAACTTCATCTGACGGGTAGTCGACGGCAAAGAAGCCTGTCATTTCATTCCCATTGACAATATAGCGCTTCGGAACACCAGTAGAATTTTGATTGATATTGGTACTGTTACTCAGGTCAAGACCTGTGCGGCATATATTTACTTCGTCTTGGGTCATTTGCAAGTCACATAGTAAAGCAACGGGGTTTAAGCTGTTATTCAAAGCATCCAAGTACGCAATTGAAGTTTGGTCGGGGAACAATCCTGAAGAGCCCCCACGTGCAATCACAAGTGGGACATTCCCTGCAACAAGAAAACAAGCAACCGTTAAGACTTAACAAACGTTGTACGCAGCAATTATTTAGTAATTTGTCATCTTTCAGCAGCGATGAAGGCTTTCTACCATCTGCATGAAAACCAAGGCAGATTCAAAAAGTCTATTGTCGAATATTAGAAATATTTTGTAACTATGAATAGTATTTGGGCTGCTCTTCGGGAAGAAAGTTCTCTTGCGCAAAGTGGATCTTTGGTTCGTGGGTGGCATTTCCAGCATACTTGATCATGAGCAGTTTGGATTGTCATGGGGCGGAGGTCATGGTCTTGCCGTCATTCATGACAACTAGTGTTACAGAACACGCAAGCTGGATGGTTCTGTCAACTCCTTGTTGAAAATATAGATGAAAAGCCAGCTAGTTGCTTGTAATCTATGGTGCTAATCACCCAACAAATTGTGGAAAATCTCGATGGCAAAGCATCTTTTTAGGCTTGGTGCTTCCATTGACGAGGACGATGAATCTACAAAAGGAGATGATCCAGTTAACCCAACCCAGTGCACAATTGGGAGGAAAGAGATGCTCAACCACATGCTTTAATCATCATGTCTATAGCAGTTGCTCGTGCATACCTCTGTCTCGGTCCTTGAGACATGGACATTCGAGGTCCTTTTAGGTACACATTTACACCCCTGCATCATTCATTTCCTTGAGCATTCTCTAGATTGTCTACATTGGTTGGTTGTACATTCTACTCCAACATCTGGTGCCAAGTGACAGGTTGCTGCTATCTCTCCCACCAGGCGACTGCTGTAGTACCTGTGTTTTTGCTATCTTGCAGGCCATCTACATCAACAAATACCTCTCTTGTTGTGGCCTGACAATTCTCTGCCTCAGCCTACTACCCTTCATTATTCAGTACTCTCTCATCTCCAACTGGTGGAGATAGCACTCCAGATCTGTCTCCAATGGATGTCACTCTCCGACTATTCATTGCTCTACCCTTGGGCATTCTATACACTCTTACATTCATTTACAGCATTCATTCACTATAGCACTCCAGATCTGTCTCCAATGGATGTCACTCTCCGACTATTCATTGCTCTACCCTTGGGCATTCTATACACTCTTACATTCATTTACAGCATTCATTCACTATAGAGTTTCTTCTCTCTATGTTTGAGTTTTGAGTTTTGCATTTTGCATTTAGGGTTTGAGTTTTGCTTGTCTCTATATATGTCTTTGTGATTCACTCTTGGTTGTGTTAGCAGTCGTGTTTGTCATGCCTTGTCATCTCATTTTTGTGAGCCTCAATCTAAGTCAAACAAGGACTATTGGAGCTCTGACAAGTCTATCATGTGTCTTGATTTGATGAGGGAGGCTACTCATTCTAGAGTGGCTATCTAGGTGCATTTCTTTAGTTTGTCAAGTTCTAGTGTGTTTTCCATGAGCAGTTTTTGCATTACCTGCCGGACATTGTCCTTGCAGAATTTTTTGTGGCCATTTGGCATTAAATCATGCCACGACCAGCATTAAATGCTGGTCAGCCAACATTTATGGCATTTCCAAATTTCAATTGACCAATTTAGGGGTTTTTTGACTATTTATAGCCATTCCCCACTTGGCAATCGTACACATCATCTTCCTTCTTCCCTAACAGGTGCACACTCTGACTCCATCCTCCGACTCCATCGTCTTCCTCCATCTCCGATGTTGCCATCATCATCAACTTAATCTAGTGCCCTCACTAACACTGTGGGCTGCATGCAGGGATTGATCAATCCTCCTTTTGTATTTAGCTTCCTTGTTCAATGCATGTCTCTTACTCTTCTCTTATAGATTGTCTTCTTCCGTTTCTCTTATTCTTCTCTTACAGATTGCCTCTCTCTCTTCCTCTGTGTTTGAGTTTCTTCTTCTGTTGTGCACTCTCACATGGTATTATCACCAAAATAGAGGGCACAGAGCTGTGTAGAGTTGCAACACACATTCTATTGCTGAGGCAACCACTCCAAAGTGTAGGTGACCATCCCAGACTGCTCCAAACACCTCCCAAATCTGTGTTTTGCTATTATGCAACCTGTTCCCTTGCAAGTGGCATGTTTACTCCCCTCTTTGTACATGTTGTGTTTCCTTGGTGCAAACCTAAGCATGTCTTCACATGGTATCAAAGTCAATGCTCTTCTAAAGAGTATCCTGTGGCGATTGTGGAGACTAGTCATTGTGCAAGACTCACACGTAACTCGATTTTGACTCGTAATGTCTTAGGAACCTTCTTCTAGGGATTCTATGATGCCTTATTAGGCTTCTCCATCATTGAAGGCTCTAAGAGGGTATTATCATCTCAAGGAGGAGGTAGACACGCCGTCATCTTTACCATCTTCTTCTTCTCGTTTCGGTCATCTTACAAACAAAGAGTTTGAGGAGTACTTGTGCATCACATACAATCAAGTTTACACCCCTCCAATGAGTGCTACTACTCTATCTAGACCAATTGGTGAGATTGGCCATCTCTCTGATCTTGAAAGAACCATGACATTTGACGTTGTCGTGCCACTACGCGGATACAAAGTGAAAAAACCTCAAAGTGCATCATTATCTGGCTTTCTTAATGATCTAAGAGTCAATGTCATCTTAGTCATTAGTGCTAGTGTCCATAATATGGTTAGTTCCAAAATTCAGAATTTTTTGACAAGCTTAACCGATTTTTATAAATATCCTAAAAATGTATAGATAACTTCTAAAATAGAGTGACATGTAAAAAACAAGTGACTTTTCAGCCAATTTTGAAATATCTCATGCAAAAAAAAATTGCGAATTCGCGCGGCGTGCAATCGCAATTTACAGGTAGCAAACAACACTCCGAACAGAAAAAAGAAGAAAGAGCAACCTGAGAGAATTATGACTAAGTAACCTGGAATTTTACCCCCCTTTTCGAAGCCAACGGAACCATCAGATTTCCCGTCTCAGCAACAAAGAAGAAGCTAGTTTTTGGTGCATGTTTTTGGTCTACCAAGGAGACCCAGGAGATCTAATGCTTGGAGATTGCTTTCGAGTAGTCCCAGACAAGGATTTTGTCTATCTTCTCAGGTTCTATCAATACATAGTGCTTTGATTCATTGTGCTTTGTCTTTATCTTGTGTACCTCTTGTCTATTCTTTTATTTCTCTTCTATCTCCTATTTTCTACTTCTTTCTCTCTCTTAGCCAATTTTGAAAAATATCATGCAAAAAGAAGAACTAGCGAATTCGCACGGCGTGCGATCGCAATTTACAAGTAGCAAACAACACTCTAAACGGGAAGAAGAAGAAAGAGCAATCTGGGAGAATTATAACCAGTTGTCTTGGAATTTTACCTCCCTTTTCAAAGCCAATGAAACCATTAGATTTACCGTCTGAGCAACAGAGAAGAAGCTAGTTTTTTGTGCGTGTTTTTGGTCTACCAGGGAGCTCCAAGAGATCTAATGCTTGGAGATTGCTTGCGAGTAGTCCCAAACAAGGAGTTTGTTTATCTTCTCAGGTTCTATCAATACATAGTGCTTTGATTCATTGTGCTTTGTCTTTATCTTGTATACCTCTTGTCTATTCTTTTTCTTCTCTTCTATCTCCTATTCTCTACTTCTTTATCTCTCTGATTCCTGATGGATACGACCTTTCCACTAAAACCCCTCCGACAACATGTCTGGCAATCTCTCTTCTTCATTACAACCAAGCTTTGTGTCAAGTTCATATAACCCTTTTGAGTCAGATGAGCCAAAGCCCTCTTCTATTTTTCCTTTTGGTATGCAAGCTCCATATGTTTTTCAATACGTTAACTTTGATAAAGGAGACTCTCCAAGCAGTATGAAGTATATCTTTACCATCTATTTCATTTGAGCAAGTAAACCATGCTTCTCAACTCCCTCCCATCCCACCACTATCTTCTCACATTCTGATCTACTCACATCTTCATTCCAAAATCTTGGATTACATTCCACTTCTGCTCAAAGCACACTAGGGGTTGGATCTTCCATCTCAACTCCTAGCACCTTCTCATTCAACATCCCACCATCTACCTACCCTCCATTCACTCCACCTCTTAGTGGATCATTAGGAAAAATGCCGCCCTTTAATATTGTACCTTCCACCTACCCCCACTTTACCACATCCTTTCACTTTAAGACAACTATGATAGACATCCCTCTCACCACCCCCAAACACTCGCAAACCCCCCACATGACCTTTCAAACACAACGATACCCATCCTCTGCTTATGGATTGTCATTACACATCCCGTGAGTCACTCCTACACAAGGATTTCCATCCTTTAATCCCCATGTCTCTATCTCTCCACCTTGGGCTCCACAGGTGGTTACTATGCCCATATACCCAATCTGCCCTTGCTCATATTTGGATCCGTTATATACACATCCCGTATACATGGTGGACACTCTAGGATTATCTCCCAAGTGTACTACTCTATCCACCCTACCTCCATTACACACCTTCTCCATCTCCTAGTACTACCACTCCTGTTGAAATGACCAAGAATACTTTCACGAATAAGATACATTCTAGCAAGTCGAATTTCACCACTTGATCGAACTTCATGCAACAAGTGCTTGAATCTCAAGTACTAAGCCTATGTCGAACCCTTGATTAGCTCACCCTAATCACATCTATCAATGGAGAGCCCGCAATGCTACGGCTAATGTTGAGTTAATGTAAAGGTTGCTTCTTCAATTCCACTCTCAATTATAGCATTTTCCCCTCGCATCTGAGGATTGGAGTCATCTCATTGACCGCTATACGGCTCGAGATCGCACTCAACGTATCAATCTCGATTTTGAGCTTCAAGAGTTTTACATTAAGAAAGGAGATAATCTGAAAGTTAAATTGGCCAAATATCTACGGTTACTCGTTGAATTTGCCACTACTAGCTCCCCCAAGTTGAACGGCAATCAAGTCACCTTCTTCTTGAACAAGTTGCTAGACAAATACTTCCATTTTGTCTAGCACATTATCTCACTAGCTAGATTGTCAAGCTTCTACAAGTTTGAGTGTCAATTCTTGCATTATCCAAGGTTGCACGATGAAGTCCACAAGAAGTCCTCCACACACATCCTTTCTTAGGGACAAGGGTTGGTTGCCTCTTCCTTGGGACTAGTGGCAATAACTCACAAGATGTGAAGATAAGCCTAAACAAGAGTGACACCACTTTCTCCGACAGAGCAAAGAATCACAACCCTTTGGCAACAAATTTCTAAGAAAAATAGATTTTGCACACACTATCAGAGGTAGAGCCATGTGAACGTGGAGTGTTATACCAAGGCCAAAGATCTTCCTCCTAGAAAAACACAGCAAACTGCTAAAGACTGCCTCTTGGCCACTCCAATGGGGCTATACCTCCTACTATTACACCAACTACTCCATCTACTAAAGCGGCTACTAGATATGTGACATGCAGACAGCTTCAATAGCCTATCTCCTTCACTACTCTTGAAGGATTAGCTAATTGGTCTGCTAGTGGCTCACCTATTGTACTTTACACATCCATTCCTAGGGCATCTACCACACCTTCTAGGACCCCTTTCCAACCTCGTCGTACACCATGATAGCCACACGCTTAGCCTTTTCCTTTGTAGACTTCCGTTGCATACTTACATACTCATTGTATTATACTTAGCTTTGCTTTCTTTTATTTTCAGTTTTGTTTTGGAAGCATCTCACTACTCACCTCTATGTTTGTAGATTTTGATCTCTTTTGTAGGGTTTTGTATTTCACTGTAGGGCTAACATAAAGACTTGCATCAATCCTTCCTGAGCTGGAGACAAGCGATGTGCTTGGAGTTTTGCTCTTCTACCAACATGGAGGCTTCCTCTCCCGCAACACATCATCCAACTTTTCTCTTAATGCTATCATGGCAATGTCTTCTATCCTTGCTCTTCCAATAGGAATACTTCATCATCTTCATCCACATGGTTCTCTACACCACATGAAGGTTGACATTCTCAAGCTCCTCTTTCTTCTTCGGCTTCGACATCCAAGTTGAGAGGGCATTCCTACCCTTCTTGGTAATCTTCAAGTTTCGGCACTTATCTTCAATATCAGCCTTCCCCTCCCATTGTACCTTTTCCTATGCATTGCATGATTTCATCATCTTTGTACTAGGATGCTTGGACAAGTGCACAATTTTTCTACAAGGAACATTATCCAAGTGACACCTACTATTGAGCATTCTTCAACATATAGCATACTATACATCCCATTGTGCAATGTGCCATTGGACAGATCCTATGTTATTTGCATCGGCAAATTACACCAACATTCTTCTTCACATGATACTTCATCGCCTTTCGCTCATCATCAACATCCTCAAGTGGTTGGATATGCTTGTACTCTTTGTGATGTGTTAGGTGTACCATCCCTGCTCTCATATTCTATGTCATTGCTTCTTAATCGGCCACCATCCCTAAAATTAACTTTCCACACAAAAAAACAAAAATAAAAGTTCAATGTGATTCCATTCACCTTTGTAAGGCTTGTTAGGCCATTGAGCACCCAACGCGCACCCTTTGTCCGATGCCCTGTCCTCTTGGGGGTAAGTACTTGGAGTCCCTTGGTAAGATAACCATCGCCCTTGTAGTCTTGGTATAGAGAAACTGCCCACCATTTAGCCTCATCCTTTCGTGCAAGTTTCTCACTCTACCGTGCAAATTTCAACTGTCACACACCTACCATCTGCTGTCTAGCCATCACTAACTATTGGCCATCACTATCTAGTAATTTGGACATCCAACAGTTGGAAAATTTGGAGGTTTTGCTGAAATTGCTCTATTTTGGCAAAATAGGCATGTTCTATGCATGACACAGAAAATGCAGATGTGTGGTTGATGCTTTGAGCACAAAAATTTTGGGGCTTTTAACCATGCGTGTCAAATCTTATGCCCGTGGGTACATATACAACAGAAATTGCAGCTAAAATTTGGGATTTCTCATGTAATGTGATGTATATACCCTTGGAACAGCTATAGTCAATTGTGGAATGCTGTAGCACATGGTTTGGTGCTTCTGAAAATTTAATTTCAGATCTGAAATCTCTGCTTCACCGACGAACAATCCTAAACCATGTGAAAAAAAAGTAAGTTTAAACTTTAAGTTTGCAAGTTGTAAGTTGTAACTAGAATTAAATGAAAAAAAGAAGAGATTTTCAAACCTATGCAAGAATGCATAAAGCCACTCTTTGGATGTGAGGCAATTGATAGCCAAATGACTCCCACCAAAAAGGGAGCTTCACCAACGACTCCCGCTTCCAACAAATGGTAGATACAAAAGCGGTGCCCCTTTGATCACTATAATTAATAAGCTCTTGGAGGAAAGCACCATGATGCTCTTCCGCCAAAGCCTTTTGGAAGAAAGGCATCACGATCGACAAGGACATTGGCATCAATGAAAAGAGAGGGTTTTTTTAAGGCAGAATGTAAGAGTACTGCAAACCCATGTATGGGTCGCTTCATCCACTCCTATCTTTTCTTTGTCAAAAAGAGAATGTCATCTCTTTCAGGGGTGGTATCCAAGATATCACTACAGTAGGTGTAAGATGATAGAGATTTAGAGGGAGATTTAGAGGTGAAATTAAAAAAGAAAATGTAAGACAATATGAAATATAGATTCTAAAACTAAAAAGAAGCATGAATCATTAAAAATAAATCAAAATAAAATATCATGAAAAATAGGCCTTCCCATCCAAGACGGTCGATGATTGTATCTCCTCCATCGTATCTGCCATAAGATGATAGAGTAGGCCAATAGTAGCCCTCTCCATGTCTATCATACAAAGCACCTTGTAAATGGGAGTGACGGCAATGGTAATGCTGCCATAAGATGATAGAGTAGGCCAATAGTAGCCCTCTCCATGTCTATCATACAAAGCACCTTGTAAATGGGAGTGACGACAATGGTAATGCCCCTCACATCCATCCAAAATTCCTCCTTTAAGCAAAACCTTTGAACGGCCTTTACTTTCACTTGGCTTGATGTAGACTCCCCTTCAAGCCATTTCTTAAACTCATTTGACACAACTGTTTTTTGTAGCTTATTGCGGACGTCATAGAGACGCTCGAGGAGAAGCCACATGGCCGCAAACCGAGTCTTCGAGGGCTTCTTCAACTCCAAGTCCGAGCATGAGCAATATATCACAAGAACTCGAAACTTGGAGTTGACAAAGCCAATGATTGTGCAAGCATCGTTGACAATCCTCGTCATCCACTCCAAATTGCCTATATCTTCCATAATAAGATCTAGACAATATGCAGAGCATCATGTCTATACTATGGACAAAAACTCAGCCTCAAGTTTCCACCCCATAGATGCACAATTCGAGGCGTTGTCTGTGACAACTTGCACCACATTTTGTGGCCCAACCTGCAAGATTATACACGATGAAATTAGAATAAATTTGGGAGGTTAAAAGAAGATATTACAAGATAATGGATTTAGAAGCATTACCTCAATGATGGCTTGCCGTATGTGTCGATACATGAACGAGCCCATGATTCTTCTTCCTCTTGTGTCTGCATTCACCACTCATAGGAAGTATGTGCCAAGTGGGCAAGAGACGAGGATGTTGATGATCCCTCTTTTTTTGCGGTCGCTCCATCCATCGGATAGGATAGAGCATCTATACTTCGCCCAACTGGCACGCACAAACTAAAGGGACTTATCAATCCTCTCTCTCTCCTTATCGAGTTTGTTGGTACGCATGTCATTGTACGTGACACCGTACCATCCCTCGCATGGATCAACGACGGCAATCGCTTTCACCGTCTGCTTCCATCAATCCACTTTGAGAATACGGAAAGAGAGATTGCACCATAATGGATTTAGAAGCATTACCTCAATGATGGCTTGCCGTATGTGTCGATACATGAACGAGCCCATGATTCTTCTTCCTCTTGTGTCTGCATTCACCACTCATAGGAAGTATGTGCCAAGTGGGCAAGAGACGAGGATGTTGATGATCCCTCTTTTTTTGCGGTCGCTCCATCCATCGGATAGGATAGAGCATCTATACTTCGCCCAACTGGCACGCACAAACTAAAGGGACTTATCAATCCTCTCTCTCTCCTCATCGAGTTTGTTGGTACGCATGTCATTGTACGTGACACCGTACCATCCCTCGCATGGATCAACGACGGCAATCGCTTTCACCGTCTGCTTCCATCAATCCACTTTGAGAATACGGAAAGAGAGATTGCACCATAATGGATTTAGAAGCATTACCTCAATGATGGCTTGCCGTATGTGTCGATACATGAACGAGCCCATGATTCTTCTTCCTCTTGTGTCTGCATTCACCACTCATAGGAAGTATGTGCCAAGTGGGCAAGAGACGAGGATGTTGATGATCCCTCTTTTTTTGCGGTCGCTCCATCCATCGGATAGGATAGAGCATCTATACTTCGCCCAACTGGCACGCACAAACTAAAGGGACTTATCAATCCTCTCTCTCTCCTCATCGAGTTTGTTGGTACGCATGTCATTGTACGTGACACCGTACCATCCCTCGCATGGATCAACGACGGCAATGGCTTTCACCGTCTGCTTCCATCAATCCACTTTGAGAATACGGAAAGAGAGATTGCACTCAATTATGGTGCGTGCAATCTCTATTTCCGCTTGCCTTTGCCTCTCCTTGAGAAAGAAGAGAGGACCGGAAACTTATCCCGTTGCTTGGGCAAGAGTGGCTTGTCTCTTGGGCATAGATGCACCACTCGAATGGCTTTTTCTAGATGGGATAGAAAAGGCCCCTCCAACAGAGAAAACCGAGACAGTTGGAGAGAGATCGTCTTCCGCATCCGAGACCTCATGATCGGGAGAGATCACCTCCTCACTTGCCCTTGAAAGGCCTTTGCGTCACTTCAATGGCAAGTATTTCCGACGACAATCTTCATAGGCATCGTCGGGAATACCGGAACATAGTGTGGCTTCCCCTCCTAATTCGCAAAGATGTATGAGAAAGCGAGTGACGAATGAGATTTAGAGCTTTGGGCAATACTTGCATTGCCACTTGCAAGTGTTGGATTTCTCCTTCACTCATTCAAAGTAGGCACAATGCAAGCGACAAGCCTCATGGAGAGGAGGTGCCATTGATGATGTATAGAGAGAGCCTAGAGGGTCACGGGTGGAGGGTGAGATGATTGAAGCAAGGAGCGGAAAGAGTAGAGAGCTTGAAGGAGTAGAGAGCTTGAGGGAGTAGAGAGAGGCTATAGCTTGATGAAGGAGGAGGTTGAAACTTGGAAGGGTTGAGAGGTTAAGAGAGGACTTAAGGAGAGAGCTTGAGAGAGTAGGAAGGATGGAGAGCTTGAAAGGATGAATGAGATGGTGGGAGAGGGAAGATTTTATAGAAAGGGAGAGTGCTTTGGAGTTTACGATTGGCCCTTGGGGAAGGGAGAGAGAGAGAGAGATAGAATCTTTAATCTTTTCTCTTGAGTCTTTGTAAGAAAGAAAGAAAAAAAAAAGGTAAGAAAGAAAATAAAGAAAAGAAACGTAAGAAAGAAAAAAGAAAAGAAAGGTAAGAAAGAAAAGAAAAACGGGCATGGACCTTGGCCGCCTGAAAACGGTCAAAAAAGTGACCGTTTACAACTTTATGGGCCGCAAGGCCCAAGCGTAACAATCATTGGTGACGGGGCGCAGTCGAACAGGCCACAGGGAAGGGACGGTGGACCAAACGGGTGGCAGCGGGACACAGTCGGACAAGTGACCGGAGTGCAATCGGATGGCTCGCACGAAACGGACCGAACGGGACCGGACGCAGAGGACAAGACAAGACGGGTAGGATGGGTTGACCCGTCCATCGGACGTGGACAACCTTGCAGACGTCTCACAAAAAATCTCTTTCATTCAAAACTTCTCCTCTAGAGTTAGTATATTTATATGTATGTCATATGTCAGGATTATCTTTAGGGAAAAAGAAATATTTTGTCACATTTGTCAAAGATACTACACGAAAGGTATGGGTTTATCCTATTCCTAGCAAGGATGAAGTGCTTGACAAGTTTAAAAAATTCTTGGCATTGATTGAAAATCAAACGAATAAGACACTCAAGTGTCTTCGCTCTGATAATGATGGAAAATATGTGTCCAAAGACTTTCAAGCATTTTGTGACAGCAAAGGGATAAAGAGGAAGCTCATTGCCCCTTATAATCCACCCCAAAATGGAGTTGCAGAGCGTATAAATCGGACCATACAAGATAAGGTCCGTACAATGCTGTCTCATACTGCATTACCCCATGGTTTTTGGGCAAAGGCTGTTATGACAGCCGTACACTTAATTAATCGGTCAACAAACAAGTCTTTGGAGGGGGGAGTTCCCCAAGAAGCATTCTCGTACAAGCCACCTTCATATGCTCACCTAAAAGTGTTTGGCTACGAGGCTTTTATACACATTCGTAAAGAAAAACGCAGCAAACTTGAGCCAAAGTCCTGTAAATGCATTTCCCTAGGATATGGTGACGAGGGTGAAATGGATATAGACTGTGGGATCCCGAGAAAAGGAAAGTAATACGCAGCAATGATGTTATCTTCCGGGAAGATCACACGCATAAACAACCCAAAGAGACTAAGGAGGTCTGTAGGTTTGTATTCCGAGAAGAAATACCTTTTGGACAGCAAAATGTGTCCGTTGTACAGCAACAAATATATGCTGTAAATGAACCTGTAAATGCAAAAAATAATACTGGAAATGATCACCCAACTATTGCACATGATAATGAGCCACTATATGTGCAAGAACAGCCAGGACAGCAGGCTGTTAATGCTGATTTGCAGGCTGAAATGCCACGACAACAAGCTGAAAATGCTCAATAGCCAACAAACAATGATCATTGGGTTAGGAGATCATCTAGGGCTACTAGACAACCTGATAGATTCATTCCTAGTGCAAATAATGTGGCTGATTATGTCATGTTGACAGACTATGGTAAACCGTCTTGCTTCAAGGAAGCAATGGACAGACAGGATAGCAAGAAATGGTATAAAGCCATGTTGTTAGAGATGGAATCTCTTGAGAAAAATGGCACTTGGGACTTGGTGCAGTCGCCTAAAGGGCAAAAAACACTTCCATGCAAATGGGTTTACAAGATGAAGGTCACTTCTGGTTCCTCACCAAAGTACAAAGCAAGATTGGTTGCAAAGGGGTACAAGCAAGAGCATAGAATTGACTTTGATGAGATTTTCTCTCCTGTATTCAAGATGACTACATCGAGAATCATTTTGGGCTTGGTTGCAGCTGAAGATATGGAGCACATACAAATGGATGTAAAGACTGCATTCTTACATGGTGATCTCCACGAAGACATATATATGCAGCAGCCTAAAGGGTTTGTTGAAAAAGGAAAAGAGAAGATGGTATGTAAACTCAAAAGGAGGCAGAAACAAGCACCAAGAGAATGGTATCATAAATTTGATACATTTATGCAATCTCAAGGTTTCTATAGAAGTCAAGTAGATCACTGCTTGTACACTAAGAAAGCAACAGATGCCAGCTTGATTATCTTGGTTCTGTATGTTGATGACATGCTAATTGCTGGCAAGGATACTCAGACCTTGAATTCACTGAAGCAAAGTCTTCATGGCAGCTTTGACATGAAGGATCTTGGTGATGCAAATCGCATTCTTGGTATACAAATACTTAGAGATAGGTCAAAAGGATTGCTCTATCTATCTCAGCAGGAGTATATCTCCAAGGTTTTGTAGCGTTTCAATATGGAGGGGGGGAAATAATTGGGGTTCCATAGTCTACATATGTGAAACTCAGTGCAAAGGACAGCCCTGCATCTGATGGTGAGAAGGCTGAAATGGCCAAGATACCATATGCCTTAGCTGTTGGCAGTTTGATGTATGCTATGGTTGCTACACGTCCTAACATTGCCTTTGCAGTGGGAGTGGTTAGCAGATACATGGCAAACCCTGGCAAAAAGTATTGGGATGTAGTGAAAGGTATTATGAGATACCTCAAAGGCACAAAGGAGTTGTGGATCTGCTTTGGAAAGCAAAAGGCATCTGTTGTTGGCTTTACGAATACAGACTATGCTGGTCATGCGGATTGCAAAGTTCACTTTTGGGTATGTGTTTACTTTCACAGGAGCAGCAATCTCTTGGATCTCCAAGCTACAAAAGTGTGTTGCATTGTCTACTACAAAGGCAGAGTATGTGGCTGCCATTGAGACATGCAAGGAGGCTCTATGGCTTTCACGCCTGGTGGGAGAGCTTGGCATCACAGAGTTACTTGTTCTCCATTGTGATAGTCAAAGTGCTATCATGCTAGCACGGAATCCTGTCTTTCATGCAAAGACGAAGCACATACACGTGAAGTACCACTTCATTAGAGATGTACTTGACAGCAAGAGCATTGAGCTTGTCAAAGTGCATACAGATGATAATCCTGCAGACCTTCTCATGAAGGTCTTCTAACAGAGCCGTTTGCTCATTGCCGAGAGATGATGGAAGTTGGATAGATATATGTTATTCAGCTTTGTACATACCTAGACTTAGCTGATTTTTTTCTCCTCTTAAGGCACATTGCCTTTAGGTGGGAGGTTGTTGGGAATAAAGAACCTCGTGCTTTAAATGTGCTCTAGACTTAGCTGATTTTTTTCTCCTCTTAAGACACATTACCTTTAGGTGGAAGGTTGTTGGGAATAAAGAACCTCGTGCCTTTAAATATGCTGGAGTGTGAACACGCCCTTAGCACTTGTACTTACATATATATATCTATCTAAAAACCTAAAGTGATACACTCGTCATTGTACCCTAAAATCGTGCACACTCTACTCTGCTCTCTCTCACTCTCTCTGTCTCTCCACGCACAATGAACACCTACTGTCTCGATCTTCGTGCCTCCCGGTCACTACAGATCACGGACTCTAAAATGTCTAATGACGAAGGAAGTGTCGCCAATCGTGCCGAAGAAGGTATCTAGGGAGTCGAAGAGCTCCTAAAGGTAGCCTCTCGAACCTGAGTAGTCGAGGGTGGAAAAGGGTGGGGCTCAGAATGAGCAAGAGATGGGCAACAGTCGCTGTCTCTCAATGGAGCGGATTGGGTAGTCAAAGAATAGGAAGGAGTCGAGCAACCACTATCTCTCAAAGGAGTGGACTGACGAGGAGACGGTATCAAACTATCATGATCTCTCGAGGGAGCGAACTACAGATCTGTAGGTCAGAAAACCACTGTACCTGAAAATAAGTAGAAGAAGACTACCGCTGGCATTGCAAAGATCTCCCGGAGATCATAGCGCCAATCGATCCTCCATGTGCTCAAAAGGACTTAGTACGCATCGGATGCGCCTTATCGCCTTGAGCATAGTACTCTGATAGTCGATACAGAACAATCTCTGTGGCCCACAAAGGAGAGGTGGCACAAGGAGTGCCTGGTGGAAGACACATATACTTCGAGGAGGTGGGGAGCAAAGGTCGAAGTCGGCAAGCAACAGTGGTGTCCAATGATGCCCAGTGGTATGTCCATCTACCTGTGGAGACATTATAGAATCGGAGTGTCAACCTATAAAAGGGAGGGAGGATAGGAGAAAAGGAGAAGGATATCTCCCAATGATACAGCGGAAGATGGGGGGTTGTCAGAAGAAGATGCCAAACCCCTAGCCTGTCTTTGCCTTCTCTGATACAGAGGATCTTTGAAGCTCTCGGAGCACCTCCGACTTTGACACCATGTCAAGAAAGACGATGTACTAGAGAGACAATAGGGTTTGCAGGGTGGAACACAGAGTGTATACGACAAAAACTGAGAAAGAAAAGAAACTCAGAAGAACGCGATGATGATGCACTGAATCATACTATAATGAGAAAAGTTGATACAGTGGAGCCGAAGCTCAAAAGATTTAACTACACTGCCTTGCCTGAATCAGGCGGCAACACTTGTAGGGTATCTGCACAGTGAAGGGAGCGAAACACAGTCCCCCGCAATAGGAGATGTATGCTGAAGGTAAAGGACAATTGTCGAGGGAGCGAAGCGCAGTCCACTGATATTGCCTGAATGGAGGAGAGTGATCACCAACTGTCGAGGAAGTAGAACACAGTCGTCTCATGCCAGGAGGAGAGTCTGGGCTGCAAAGCGCAGATGCCAAATGATGGAAGTGGGGGCCAAGATGCCAAACACAAACTCCAACAGCTCACATGATGACGCTAGCTATATAGGAGGTCGCCAGTTAGAGCAGAAACCACCAGGAAGATCAGACGCAATGTGAAGAGCCTGGAGAAGATGACGCCAGCTGAGGATGATGACGCCAGATGGCTGAAGACCCAAAACGCAAGGTATAGGACCTATTGAGAAGACGCCAACTATGGGGAAGGGCTCCAAGGGCTGAATCGCAAGCAAGGAGTGCCTAGAGGATGGTCGCCAAGTTGTAGGGGTTGTCGCCAAGATGTGTGGATGACGCCAGCAGATGATGGAGATGGTGAGGAAGAAGCCACCAACCACGAACCTCAATGTCCTCCTGCAAGGGGTGTGGGGGCAATGGAGAGGCTAGAGAGAGTGTGGAGGGATGTCTGATGACAGAAGAAGAGAGGTGAAGAATGAATAGTCAGTATTGAATGTGGGAAGAGGTGGCCTATAAATAGGCATGCACAGTCTAGAGTGGCACCCCACTGATATGGGCGCACACTGATAAAGTGCCCACAATTAGGGCGCCATCCCTTTTTGGGGCTGTCAGAGCGAAACCTGACTAAAGGAAATAAACTGAAGAAATGGTTTCTCACCAGAGCACTGTGTACATGGGGTACTTTGACACTCAATGATATTGGCTTAAGGTCCCACTATAAATAAGCTGAGAAAGAATGGCCTTTGTTCTCAAACTTCCCCTCACAACAATTGAGACAAAGCAATGCTAGGACATAGGGCAGCAATGTTAAAAGGACAATCTAGATAAGACCAGCTACATGCACGAATTGATAAAAGACAATCTTCATAGCCATGCCAACAAGGGAACAAGATGAGGGTGCTCTGGTAGGAAAATAATTGGGAGGCAGGGGGGGCCCTAGTAGGGAAACGATAAGAGCCCAAGAAAATAGGAGCAATTGGCATTCGACACCCGAACCAATTGAGGAGACAGCTCAAGTGTGACAAATCCACGTTGATGACGAAACCAATAAGACTGAGGCAATGGCAACAAACCACAAACCAAGAGGTAAAGAAGACGGCCCATCGAGTGCAAGCTGCTAAGCATAGGCAACATCACATGATCATAGACACCATCAAATGATCAATTTCACAGTCAAGGCATTGCAGAGTTATGCTGTCCTAGAACAGTTAAAAGCAACATTTTGGATGTCATGAAGAAGACAGTTGACAACTCACAATAGTCGAGTCAAGTTTATGGTGGCACAAGAAAATTCAGTATAACTATACTAGGCCATCAACTGAAGGACCAACGTCTATAAGAGAGACCTCTCTCTCTCTCTCTCTCTCTCTCTCTCTCTCTCTCTCTCTATTAAAAAATGATCTTGGGCACAATAGTGCACCCTTGTTAATCAAACTTTAGTGCAAGCCATGGGTGTAAGTTATCATGGAGACCCGAACCCATACCAATATATTCAACCTCATAAGGTTTTAGTAGTGATTTTGCTTTCAAAGCAACACAATTCATTAATTCGAATTCAAAATCCAAATACCCTCCACAACCACAATTATTCACTCTACAGAGTGGGGTAATCATCCTTCAGGCACTTATGATTTAGCTACCATTCCAATGCCTCAACCGGGTGGTGGAGGTGCATTGGTTATAGGAGTTCCACTCTCAAACGAAGCACCTTTGGGAGCTCACACCCAAGGATTCCCATCCACATGTATCAAACCCTTAATATAATCAAGTGGCCAAAGTTTATGCATACACCAATGCCTAGCAAGCCATCCACCTTCTGCTTTATCACCATCAACAGATCAATTACCACAAGTTACCATGCCAAGCACCTCGGAGCCGCATGTAATATCAGGCCAACCTCCTATCTGCCCATTGTCACCCAATAATCCACCTAATTATTCACCGCCTCACTCTTTTTTTCATTCGTCCACTTCGGCCAAGGATGCAATAAAACCCACTTCAACGGGTCAAATTACACAACGTGGTCTATGGGTCCTCGTTCCAAGGCTTAAAACTCAACCTGACCCACAAGGGTCTCCGACAATGATCTTCGCTCTTGGAAGAGCACGAATGCTACCACCTATTGTAGAACTCAGCTGCTCATGTAGTCTTATACCCGACTTTCACTCAACCTTGTGGCCTTGCCTCTAATCAATGGTCACAGTTGACCAACCGCTATTAGTCTCTTCTTCCTAACTTTCACCAGCTCAGTCATACCTCAAGTTGAAGATGTAGAGAGAGAGAGAGAGAGAGAGAGCGCTTCGAGTGACTTCACCTATCGTCGTTAACTCCCATTATACCTACCGGCGATTTATTTGTCCACGTTTTATATTTCGAAATTCAAGGCCTCACTCATATAATTTGACCTCTTTTAATAGCTCGTTCATACGGTTTTCATACCCACGTGATTGTTTTCCGTGCTTTTGAGTATTGATTGGCAGCCCTGCGCGCGTTTGCTCATTTGTATATTATTTGCGCTTTGATCCATTTGTGCCTTGAGAGAGGATTCTTCCATGTTGATTTAGAGTTACTACTAAAACTCTATGCATTGTTGAGCCCGTTCTTCAAATACGTGTGTTTCGTGTTTCAAGTATGTGTGTTTCGTGTCTGGGATCTGACCTCGTGTAAGTGAGCTTTTTACTAATACTATCGATGTTGGCTCATCTAGAACCTCCCGACAACTCCAATTCTCTCTTGTTTTGTATAATGCGTCTTACTACTTTCAACTCGGCATATCAGCTTTGGAGTATGGCCCTTAAATTTGATAGCTTAATCTATCACTTACCATGGTCTAAGCTCGTTCCTTGGATATCACTTACCATCGTCTAACCTCGTTCTTGAGAACATAGTTTCTTCCAAACAACGTGGTCTTTAATTGCAAATATCCTTCATCATGCTTGCACCACTTGGCAAATCCCTTCCATGTCTCTCGTGCTTTTAGAGGCTTTCCCAAAGGGTGTTGGTTTCCCATATTAGTCATTGAGACTTCTTGATGATGCTTCTCCAATGCTATTGGTAGTGATCTACCTAAGGTATACAAATGAGTTGTTTCCTTGCTTTCTGAGTGATGATCATGCAACTAGATCAATGGCGATCTCTTCCAAAAGGGTCAATGGTTAGTTATGGATACTACATTGCAAGTCAATCATTCTATTCCAATGGTGGACAGGTTGCTACTTCACCGAAGAGCAACTCCTTATATCGTATCGAGTTCTATTTACTATGATGTTAAGGGTTTTCTAGTGGCTACTATTGAATGGGATATAGTAATACAAAATTTGAATTATAGATTGACTTGAGATAATTATAACTTTTAAAGGACTAAGAACTAGGGAGTTGTGACCAAGACAAAGTCCATTGGTGGTTGGTTCCTAACACTACATAATTGTATTTGTATATTTCATTAAACAGATTGGCCATGACCTAGGAGAGGGTGTTATCATGTGTATGATCCCTTACATTGGCTTGTATTTGGGTATGAGCAACCACTTCATGGGCAACCTATTGCAACTTTAGCAATTGAACTTTGGTCTTCTCCATTGCCATCCCACTCTCTCACACTATACAAGTGAATCTCTTCACGTTTATTTATCAAGCCATATCATTGGAGAGAGAGACGAGAGAGAGAGAGAGAGAGAGCTAGAAGATCTGAAGGATATCCACCCTTGCAGCCACGTGTCTTCATTATTGATATGCTTCACATCCCTTGTTATGGTATGGATTCCATTGCTAATGATTCACATATTGTATCCATTACTTCTATTTGCCACAAATTCTTTGTATTCTTGTCTCTAATGCTTATTACTCTTGCTTCCATTGAGCACAGATTCTCAAATATTGACATGGGGCCATAGTACGCAACAATCATAAGAGGGGTATCTTGGATAGCTTCAACTAATTGGGCTCATGCTTGGATAGTGCTATCTTTTGAAGCCTAGAGATGGTGTCAAGACCCACTTGGAGTAGCATGTCAAACTACTTGGAGGCCACTATTAAGGGCACCCACCTAAGAGAGAGAGAGAGAGAGAGAGAGAGAGAGAGAGAGAGACTAAAGATTAAAGTGCAAAGCCTTGGCCCCAAAAAAGAAAGTGGTAGGTCTACCTACATTAAAACTGTAGGCCTCCCCATAAGTTATAACCTCGCTTCCACTCCAATGCCCAATGTACACACATACGCACATACCTAGGACCACCTCCCCATAAGTTATAACCTCGCTTCCACACTAATGCCCAATGCACACACACATGCACATACCTAGGACCCTTTTTTTAAAACCTCAATGGCCCCTCCTTATGAAAGGAAGAAAGAGAGAACTAAAAAGAGAGAGAAACATGTAGGAAAGCAAATCCTAACATGAGGCCCCCAATCACAATCTTGCAAATATCATTTCACCTAGAAATCTTCATGACTGAAATAAAATCCTAACCTCCCTCTAGCTCTGATGCCTCATACAAAAAAAATGTGTGCATACATGCATGTACATTGAACTGCCCAAGCAAAAGCTTACGGGACCCATGATGTGTGTGTGTGTGAGAGAGAGAGAGAGAGAGTAGAAGAGGAAAGTGAAGTTTCCACATGAGGAAAAAGGCAGCAATAGAAACAAAAGTACCATACAACTCTGCTTCCCTCGTAATGCTGCTTTGCAATAGGCAAGTTCCTCATATGCGATGATACTAGTTTCCAACTAAGTAAATAGAATGCTTTAGCATAGCAAACAACTATCTAAAGGCATTCTAACTAGTCAAATCAACGATAATGATATGGAGAAAATTTCGCAGTTGTCAACAAGATCATATGCGGGCAGTTCAGACTCCAAGGTAAGAATCGTTGTTCTCCCTTCAAACCATTGAAATAATAGTGCCAAAAAGATTATGACCACATTTGAGATGTCCAACAACGGCCATGACTCCTAGACACTTGAAGTGTGGAAAAGGGATTATCGCGCGCTATTGTAGGTAGAATTGACCGACTATAGCAGGTGGACTAGCACTGAAATCTACCAACTAAGACAAATAAAAGGGTGAACCAATTAAGACAAACTTGACATAGAAGAGAGGGGTCCTAAGGCCAGGATCAAGCCATAGATCAATGCGTTCATCAGCATAACCATCACCTTATATAGTGCATCCCTACTCTTGCTTCAGTCCCATTCCTCTTACTCAACCTTGCCAATCGTTACTATATTTCACGAAAACACACACATTTACGTATATGCAGGTAGGAATAATATATAGTGACTTTGATCGTGTAACCCCGTTGAATATTGCCAAAACAATACAACATACATCGAACCCAGAGAAGGGAAGAAGACTGACCACTGAGTGTGCGCCATAGCTTGGAACCATGCGACGATTTTATTCCTTCGACGTGCGAGCTTCTTGCAAGGATAGCCGCTTGCGGCAGAAGAAGGACCAGAAAGAACAGGCAGCGACAGCACTCGTGCGTGGCCATATTGTTTGACCGCTTGCCCGAAACTACGAGAAACAAGAAAGGGCTGCGATGACCAAGCGGTTTATAGAATGCTTCAAAGATCAAGTGATCGGCCTGGTTTGCGATTCGCAAACTTAGCCAAATGCTCTACAAGGATCTAACATGTCCGTCTAACCCTTCCACACAGGGTTAGGGAGAAGAACGCCTTCTAATTCTGTTCTCTGGGATCAACCTCGAATGCCTGTCTACCGTTTCTGCACAGAGAACAATGAAGGTTGCCTTCCGTTCTCTTCCAATAATTAATCAAGCACGCACGAGAAGAAAGCAAGGCCGCTCCATAGATAAACAGGAACCCTTACCTCTGCACATTACGCTCTCTCTCTCTCTCTGCACATTTTCCTCTCCCTCAGCCTTCATGCTAATGCTCCCTGGCCACCATGCTTTGCCAGAAGGATCTTTACATCTCACATTACATTCTTTTAACGCTACACATTCTCCTTTGCCAGTGTCTTCATGCGGCCGTTACCCGCAAGAACACATGCGTGAGACGGTTCTGTGAGTGCAGAGTTCAGACAATGCAGCCGTGCATCACGACCCTGCCTTATTGCCTGTCTGTTCTGCCTTCCAGACTCAGGGCGTCAGCTTTACACTTGTTCTGTGCGTAATGAACAGCAAAGGGGAACAATGCAAGTGGAAGAGATGGTTATAAAGAGAAGGGAGAAACTACAAGGTACACAAATCTTAGGCGCCTGGCCTGCTCTTGCTGAAACCCTCGTTTGAAACCTTTTCCACCATCGCTTGAAAGCCTCTGAGCTGGGGTGCAAGAAATGATGGCTATAGTAGAGGATGACAGCTAGCTAAGATATGCAAGAATCTCTCTCTCTCTCTCTCTCTCTCTCTCTCTCTCTCTCTCTGTGTCGGTCCGTGGCCCGTTTGAGTGATAAAAGCGCAGAAAAGGCGCTGCCGTACGTCAGTCCTTGTTTACGTCCCGTTTCTCGCCCTCTCGACCATAGTCATCAGCAGCGTTTCTGAACGCATTCACAGCTACCGCCTATAGCACGTTCCTTCCACAGTCTATTGCCGGTTGCCACTTCATCTATGCGATTCGGTGTTGCAGATACTTTTATTAGAGCCGGGTCGCGCCCGGTTGCGTCGGGCTCTACAAAATACCTTCGTAGCCCCTACGAGGACGTAGAGCCCCTTCCCACCCAGTTTTAGTGGGGCTATCAAAAAATAGGAGGAAAATAACGTTATCACTGCAGGAGGAGTCTCTTCCCCACCCAATGCAATGTGGGGGCTCAAAAAAATGGAAGAAAAATCATTTGAAAATAACACCGGATGATCAATATGAAATCGCATGGTTAAAAGGCGCGGTCTCAAATTAGATTGCAGATTAATGTTCACAAGTCTTTTAATTTAATCAGCAAAAATATGAATAATGCTCCTGCCAAAGTACATTGTCTCCCGTGCCTTCCTCTTCTTCTAGCCTCTGTACTACCTTCTTCTGTACATCTTCAATTCCAAGAGATGCCTTTTGCTCCGCGCTTGTAAGCTACAAGCTACAAAGCTGCAAACTAATCTCTTTCAAGGTCATGATCCTTACTCTTTGTTTGTCTCAAACCATGAAGCCATATTGTTATTTCAAAGATATCAATATTTGTTGTCCAATGAGCCACAAAAACTTCCTATCCTGAACCAAGGCATCCTTGCTGTCTTAATCAGTCACATCAACTCCTCAAGAACAAAGAACTCGTCCTCTTCAATGTAACATTTCACTGTTTGGCTATCCAATAACAATAAAAGCTTCTATCTTCAAACAACATAAGATTGTTGTCCTGATTGAGCTCCTTGTCGCGAGAACCAACATAACCTACTCATTTCCAAAGCTTCTATAGAATTTCATGCATCCTCTTTCAAACTTCCTATTGTATTGTTGTTCATGAGCAACCTAAGTACCTCGTGACCATGTTTCCTCCTAACCACGTTGTATCAGTTATTGGAGAAGGATTCTATATGTCCTTCTCTTCATGCAAGATAGTCCACATAAGAGCATACACATCAGGTTATACAGTAAGGCATAGACTTGCAATTCGGTGTGCTAATGACGTAAAGCTAAAATTAAATATTCATACTTTTGCAACATCCCATATTTTTTCCCCATATGTTTGCTTCATAGTCGTGTTACTTGCACAAGACTGAGAGAGAGACTACTTGGTATATACATATCTTATACGCCCGCAATCGTTGCCTTGAATATGGTGCAAATGCTATAATAACCTCTCTAAGCAACCTACAAGATGACAATTACTATTAAATCTCACACATAAAAATAAAATTCAAAGACAACTATTATATTTTACATGGCATTACACTATCCATGCAATTGGGCCAGCCATTAGCCAAGTCTTATTATGTTATTTCCCCCACAAAATTAAAAAAGGAAAGTCGGTATATATCACATACACTTGCAACACATTTGTAATACCAAAATTGCATGCATTGTACATTGTAAATCAATATGTCACATTAACTTCTACAAGTACTTTTCTAGGAAACTTAACTTTTTTTTTTCTCAAACATGGTATGGAAAGAAATTCAAGGCAACGGGTGCTTGTGGTTGCATACTCAATGTCTATAGAATAGATAGGATGGCTTTCAACTTTATGAACTTCTCTTCCCATTCTTGTTGATCTTGTGGGCCTCCTCATATGTGCATGGTTGACCATGTTATCATGTGTGTTATGCGAAACAAATTGTTTCTTAGTATATAAAGCCTTGTCCTAGGATTCATTTATGGAACCACTTTGTTTTCCATGCTTGAGATGACAATGAACATTGGCGTGAGTTATTCAAATAGTCATATGCAACAAGGGGACACACCTTTCATATTTAACATCCACCTAGAATATTATTCTCCCCCAAAACCAACATCACCATTGCCATAATTTCATTGGCATTAGGCAATATGGAAGCATATCTAGGAAATATCTTTGGATGTAGCATGTATATTATATCAACCATTGTCAAAAGATATGTGCTTGCATTTATAGCAAGGGGATCACACTTGATTAGGTGGTCGAGGGTAGAATTAGATTTGAGTGACATGAAACAAGGGTTTTAAGAAAAAAGAGATTTGCATATATGTTGTGATGCAATTGACTGCACACATATTGGCATCCATCTACCTTCGAATGAGTCTAGTGAGACATGGTGTGATTGTTATGATAATTACAACATGATTGCTCAAGGTATTGTTGACATTAACTGTGGTTCTTTGGCATCAATGTTGGATGGCATGGTGTTGCCAATGATAAGTGTGTCTTGAAGAGCTCTACTTTCTGCCGTATATCTCGGGCTAGATAGAGATTGACAAGTGCACCATTTCATTGTGATGATCTAATAAGCATTTTCGAGTATATTATTGGTGATGGAGGCTTTATCGTTTTGCCATGGCTCACGATTCCTTTTCTCAAAACATGGTTGGAGACCCCACTACATTATCACTATGTGTTAATTGACTTAGATGAAGAGGTGATGACGTTGGATGAATCTAATATTGATCTTAATGGCACAAACAATTGATGTCTTCACAAAACATGAACTCAACATGGAATGTATTGGAGAAAGCCATATGTGTTTCTACAAATGTCATTCAAATACAAAAAGGAGACTTGAATCAAATGTATATCCTAAGAAGGATAAAGCAATCTACAACTTGTCTATCATTTTTTTCAAGGCTTCAAACATGCCCTAAACACCACTAGAAAATAACATAGATATTTTCAACATCTTCTTCTCTATCTCAACCAATTCATTATGTTGTTCCCTTTGAGCCTCAATGACAACTTCTTGGCACGTTGTCCTCTCCTTCTCTATTAACTAGAACCCTTTCACGAGATCCCTTATAGCCGCATCTAGGCCCATATCAAATTTGTGGGTTCTAGATTTTGTCGCCTTCTAAACACCTAAGTTTTTTGCTATCTATTCAAAGCACACATCATCATCATCAAAAGCCACGATGGATGGTGATGCTTGGCTCCTTGGTTGAGATTGTGGGGCACCTGCATGAGTTGAAAAGAAGACAAGTACAAAGTTATATGGGAATCATAGATATTGAGCAAGATTTCAACACTCTCTTGCACTTACTCGTGTCAACAACTGAAGCAGTAGGATCACTTATTCTTTCAATAACAAAAAGCCACTCATCACTTCAAGTAGATTATCATTGAAATTGATGTGCAAGAATCTATTTTCTTTCAAACATTCATCACTGGATATTTGATAATAACTATTTTTGTTGCTAGGAATGTTCCTCTTCCAATAAAAAATCTCTCTAAATTACATCTATAGTCTTTTCCATTTGTCGTATGCCTACTTCTAGTTTATGATGACTCCAGAAGTACAAAGAGTTGCAATATCCTTCCATTGCTCTTTAATGGTTTTGAATTTATCATGCAACTTGTACTTCTTCCATTACTTATCATACGCCTTTTTGCTCTCAGTAAGAGCCAATTGAGATCTCATGTCCCAATGACACCAACCACTTGTCAGCTTCTCCTTTTGAGTGGGAAATGCATTGGCAATCTTGGTAACATTTGGCTTTCGACCCATTTTTTGGTTTGGGAAGTTGAGACTATGCAACTGTTCCTAAAGTAGCAGTGGTATTAGCAATAACTTGTTGCATACCACCACTCTTAGTCATTGTTTGTGATGTTGGAGGAATAGGCTCCAAATTGGCCTCTACATCAAGACTCAATGACTCTTCTTTCATTAGGATATGCCATGGTAGGACAACCATTGGGTCCATTTGAGGAGAGGAGTTGATTGGGGTAGGAGGCATTGTAAGTCTGCTATAGGGGACATGGATTGTAGGGTTACCATGAGAAGTATCGTGCTCAAAAATCATCCTACTTGAAGATGGAGGGACAAAATTAGAATTCCTTTGAATGGTGGTTGCAATCATGTTGTGACCAATGCCCTCACAAGTATTGTCACATGAAGATGACAATTGAGGTGTCAAGATGAGCCTTAGAGCTTGTAGGGTATATACATTGCCTAGAGAAAGAAACCATAAAGGAGGGAATGAAGACTAGTTTTGCTATGTTCTTGTCGAGGCTTCTCTCGCTCAACCGCCAAGACCCACAGACCGCTTATTCCTTTAAGTGTTTCAAGCGAGAACTAATGGCTACCTCTCACATAGCCAACGCACTATCCCTCTCTACGAGTGTAGTGAGCTTACCTTAATGTCCAATTGAGTTGTTTCCTCTCTCAAGCACTCCGATAGCTCCACAATTCGTGATGCAAGCTGAAGCATCCTTAAGCCCCTTCCTCCAAGCTCCATCCTCCAATAGCCACGCATGAGACGAGAGAAGAGAAGAGAATAGAATAGAATAGAAGAGAAGAGAAGAAGAAGAGAGGAGATGGTGGAGAGCTTCACCTCCAAGATACCTCACCCTCACACACTCACTCCCTCACTCTCACACTCCCTCCCTCAAGCACTCACAAACAAGCAAGTAAGAGAAGAGGAGAGAAGAAGAAGAGTCCACTTTTCTAAACACCAAAGAATGAGCTCTCATTCACTTTTTGAACTTTATATATATGCCCTAAAATCCCATGGGCATCCATCTCCTTTTTGGCATGACCGGCCATTGTGGCAAGGTCTTTTTCCCGTTCCCTTTTACTTGGTTTATTTCTTTAGTTTATGCTCGTTTACCCTTTTACAATTTGCACAAGAGGAAGCCTGGCGCTCTTTTACAAAAGTTTTAGGGGCACCTTGTATTTAAAATCCACTTTTGCATTTGACTTGATTTTTGAGGCAACCCTTGCTCTTTTAGTCATTCTCCTTCTTGCCTCTTTCGTTGTGTCTGATTTCCTCCTAGGCCACCTCTTCTAGGACTTGCGCTTTTTCCACTTTTTTTAAATTTCTTCTTGTGCTCAGGTTAACATTACCCCCCTCCTAGTTTAGTGCCAATCCCATGGCATTGAGGTGCAGTAGTTGGAAGGTGGGATGGGTGTAGCCATATGGCTTTTTTGAGTTTGTATACAAGCCCTTGCAGGGGATGGTGTTGGATGGACCCGCCTTTGAAATTGAAAATGTAGTTGGGGTGGGTCCTTTTTTGTTGATGGTATCGAGGGGATTCGTCCTTTGAAATTGAAGATAAAGTTGGATGGATCCCTACATGGAGAGAGGTTGATGGGCGCATCCATCTTTAAAATTGAAAATCGTGTTCTTGTATGAAGAGAAGTTGATGGGTGGATCCATCTTTAAAATTGAATATGGTGTTAGACGGATCCCTCCCTTGGTCGTCCGCGGTTACCTTCTCTTGCACTGTTGCAAATGAGCTTCTTCATTCACTTTTTGACTGGGATTGTTGCGATCTGTTGCCCCTGTTTTTTTTCGCCTGCAAGGTGACATTGCCGCATAAGATGGGGAGTGCATTGCATGGATGATGGAGCCTCCGGAGCTGGTGGTTGGGGCCTTTATTTATACCTAAAAAGAAAAGAAGGTGCACTACCTGGGGGTGTGCTCAGTTTGATATGTGGCGCATTGTGCTCGTGCTAGTGGGTCTAGGAGCAAGCCTAGGCATCATCTCTCACTTGAGGACTTAGTTTGTACATAAGGGAGGTGCGGTGCATGTAGCTTAGGGTGACAGGTAACCGTAGGTGAGTGCTACCTCTCTCGGTATATCTTGCCCTTGATGTACCTTAAGAATGTGTCGTGGGGAATCAAAAAAGGCTAGGGGGTTAGACATAGAGCCAGCCAATTGAGGCCATCAGATGCGCCTAACTTGAGAACCCCTAGGTGCAATGACTGTGGCCTACATGTAGCTTGCTGTGTCTACATGTGATTTCTATTTCCATTTCCGCTCTTTGGATTGCCTTTTCGCTTTGTACCTTCTTGTCTTTTGTTTCTTTTTTCCTTGTCTCTCGTCTCCTTCTTCTTCTTCCTTTTTTTCAGGGTGTCCAGGTTACATAGTCATGATAGAAGTTTAGTCTTCGTCATCGAAGTGAGGTGGAGAAGGGGCTTAATAGATTTGTTAAGGAATTGGCAGCTTTGGAGATACCCCTTGAGGTTTAGACGGACTTGAAGGGTGGTGGTGGAGAGGAATGGATGATTGTAGCAGGTGAAGCGGCTATCATTCATATCCTCTAGAAGAGCTAAGCAAAATGAAGGTAGTAGAGTAGCTCGCATCATTAGTCAAGCCATTGCACAACTATCTATAGCGTTAGGATCAAAATGGAGGATTGGGAGGCCGTGCTCCTGCAGAGTGGGGTCTTGCCTAAGGAGTATCCTAAGCAATCTAAGGTAATTATAAGTAGTAATACATGTGGGGTTAGGGCATGAAGAGAATTCATTGGTGAAGTGGATTAGGGTATCATACAAATTTTTTGATGTGAAGATGAGGGCATCTTTATATGTGATACAATGTGGATTATAAATTATTGGAAAATCATAGTGACTATGGACACTGGAGTCAAAATCCATCCCTACCCTCAAAGGGTAGGGTATATAGATTGGGTCATTCCGCTCGAAGGGTTGAGTGTTGCAAAAGGCCATCCAAGTGTCCATGTTGGTGTCATAGACCCTTCTTTTCCATGTAGGTTGGCATTCCTAGCCAAGCATAGACCTTAGCTGTTAACCCCAAGTCGAGAAGACGGAAGGATGAATGAAAAAGCAGAAAGAAGATGGAAAAGGAGCAAGGACACGCAGGCGGTCTCCAAAGCTAAGCTAGAGCCAAAAGCATAGTTTTAAATAAAAGGCACCTCAAAAACTCCAAAAACTCTTGTAAAAGAGCTCCAAGCTCTCTCCTATGCCACCTGTAAAAGAATAGTCGAATATAGGCCTAGGGCATGAAGCAAAAAAAGGGAATTAGAAAAAGGGACTTTGCCACAATGGCCGGTCATGTAAAAAAGGATGGGTGCCCATGGGGTTTTAGGGTTTGTATATATAAAGTTCAAAAAATGAATGGAAGCTCATTCTTTGGTGTGTGCCCAACAAGAGCTCTTCTCTTCTTCTCTTCTTCTCCTCTCTTTACTTGTGTGTGCTCTTGAGAGAGGGAGTGATTGTGAGTGTGAGGGAGTGAGTGAGTGGGAGTGAGGGATCAAGGGGGTGAAGCTCTTCACCATCTCCTCTCCTCTTCTCTTCTCTTTCCTTCTCTTGCGCACGCGGCTACGGTGGTGGGAGCTTGGAGATGGAGGAGGCTTGAGCATGCTTGAGCTAGCATTTAGGATCGTAGAGCTACCGAAGTTCGCAAGAGAGGAGGCAACTCATATCGGTATCAAGGTAAGCTCACAACACTTGTAGAATCGAGGGCGCGTCAGCTATGTGAGAGGTAGCCAATAGAGCTCGCTTGGAACGCTTGAACAATAGGCAGTCCGTGGGTCTTGGCAGTTGAGCGAAAGCTCCCACATTTTGGTTCCGTCCAGGACCAACGGATTCAAGCTTGAGCGCTTGTGCACCCCGTATCAAGCATCGAAGTAAGGGATTCTCCCCCGAAACAGAGCTTGAGGTAGGTAGGAAGGTTGGGTGTTTTGATCTTCGAAATAAGTAAGTATTTTGGGTTAGTTAGTTTGTTTGATGATTGGAAAATAGAGAGAAATCATTTCAGTTTGTTGCTTTCGATTCTTGTTGCATTTAGTATAGGATAGGAATACGAAATCAAATCGGGAAAGGGTAGGATTTGCTACTGCAAACAGGGCAAAACAGGGCATAAAACATGCAAAAATGGCAAAAAGCTAGCTTGGGATGCTTAATGTTGGCAAGTGAGTGATTGAGAGTGTCAAAGCCCTATCCGGGAAGGGGTTTAAGGGCCAGGAGGCCAAGAGAGAGCTCATTCGCAACCGTTGCAATGAGAGAGAGAGAGAGAGCCCCCACAAAGATTCGATTCGATCACGTCATCGGAGAGCCTACTGCTCACCTCAGGTATACCAATCACTTCCCTTGGTGCCTTAGCCAGGATCTGGAAGTTTGTGCTGGGGGTGATTGCTTGATTAGGGAGATTCGATTGAAATCGTCATTGCGCGGCATTCTGCGTGTTGCGTTCGGCCCGTCCGAACGGCCCTTGTTAGGCCGAGTCCTAGACTCGGACCAGGACTTGACTCGGCCCTCGGCCCAACATCTGGCTCGGCCCGTCCGAGTTACTCTACTCAGACCTCAACCTATGAAAAACTTTTTGCACTCGAACAGGCGCAATTTGGCCCATCCGAGTCACTCGCTCAGCCCCTGCAATTCGAACCAGTTGGGCAGAGTGTGTACCTAACTCAGTCTCAGAGATTTGATTTGACCCAACTGGAGCTCAGCAGTGCAACCTGTCGTAAGCCCTCCTGACATTTAGTGCCTGATTCTGGCGCACCAAGTAGACAAAAGCGTAAGGCATGGCCGCTTAACAATTTGAGTGGGTTGTTGCGATACCTAGAAACCCAGAGACCTAAAGGTAACCCGCCGAGCCATAAAACCCTGTTAGAGCCCAAAAAACGGCAAGGCAACATAGCCGAAAGGCCCTAAATCCCATCTAGATGGCCAAAGAATTGATCTACAAAGCCTATCATGCCCGAGGGTGCATAAGACGCTTAGAGGTTGTTTGCCGCACTCACCTTGAATTTCTGCACTTGAAGTGAACTTAAAGAAAAACTGAAAGCCCGATTGAACACATGTGCACCAGAAAGAACACACGCACGGAGTGGAGATAACTTGAGGATTGTATTTAATAAGTCAAGGAACTCACTCAGATAAGCCACTCAAGGAACCTATGAATAGGAGAGAACCCACGGATGGAGGCAAACCATCAACACGCAAAGTAGGACCAAGCAAGCGGTGCAAATGAAGGGGATTTGACAAACCCACTCAATTCGATCGATAGCTTGGCAAAGCACGAGAACTTGACTATGGCGAAGGAAAGCTCAGACCGCAGATCTAACGAGGAACTCGACTTGGGCGTCTTCCCAGAGACTATTCAGCATTGGTCAGTAGAAAGCTACGATGCGCACGCCCAATATGAGCACCGCGGTTGGACAGCATATGCTATCATCGCAGACTTAGAAGAAGAGAGGAAGCTAGCCCATAAGGCGTTGCAAGGCATAGCCACGTACAATAGAGACTAGCAGGCCAGGAGTCAAAGGCAAAGCACGAAGTTGTGTGAGGTACAGCGAGTACTGAACTTAGACAGCAAAAATCTAACGGATCACGAGAGAGCCCTAGAAGGAGACAACGTTGAGCAAACTTCTTATGAAGTGATTGTTAAACAACACCGCAGTAGAGCAAAGTGTTGCAGCATTGGCGACCTCACTGCTGGCAGGGTTAGGAGCAACCCAAGGCTCTAAGAGCCAGTCTAAAATCTCGATAGTCGCAAAGCAGCTCGACAAGTACCAACCCTATGACAACCCTTACATCTTTGTAGAGCAGTTCAAGCAAGTCTGTGAAGCCAACGGCCTCAGTGACTTGACTTAGCGTTCTCAAGTGTTTGGACTCTGCTTAGGTGACAAGGGCAGGACCTCGTATATAAGCTTAGATGTTGCAAAGCGGGCAAACTTCAATAGCCTCAAGAATATCTTCATTAAGAGATTTGCCGAACCTGGATACTCCGACAACCTACTAGTACGACTGATGAATGTCAAGCAAAAAGAGAAGGAGGACATTCGCTATTGCGTAACCCACGTAAGGAGCCTCTTCAAGAGAATCCCTACAGGTGAATGACCGACTGAAAGAGTAGTTTCAATTGTGTTCATCAGTGGAATTCGAAATGAGGAACTGTATAAGGCTTTGGCAGCCAACTCAAGCTTGCAATGAGACATGCTAGCTAGGGTTTTCGAGGAAGCTATCAGAGTTGACGATCAACTGAAAGAGAGGAGCTCCAGGAGCTCCAACTCAGAAGAAACCATCTTGCGGGGTTTGGAAAGAGCACCAACCTCTGGTGAGCGACCAGCTCCATCATCCCAAGATAAGGGGAAGGCCACCGAGACAAACCACGAATTGGATGATGTCAAGATGGAGATAGTCAAGATGCAAGACCTGTGGAGACGATCAACGCGGCCACACATCCAATGTGTGTACTGTGGTGAAAATCATTTGCCAGTCGAGCATCAAGACCCTCGGTTGAGACCTTGCGCTAACTGTGGTAGGTTCAGTCTCACGACACTATGCACTGCAGATTGCCTAGGAGGCTTCCATACTCCCAATCATATGGTCAGCCTTACCTAGAAAACAGACCGCAGCCACTTTTCGGAAGGGGAGACCCATTGGCCCTTCTTGCGCCTAACAACATTAAGCCGGTTGTCCCCAGGATGGACATAAACCCTACAGGTATACCTAGGCCGCCCGGTCCCTATGTGACCCATCCATCGAGTAATGCTTCAATCCACTACGTGGAAGAGCCAAATAAGGAAGAGACTTACTTATACCCTTATGTCTCTCATGATGAAGAGGGCAATGCAGTCCTTATGGACTATTGACCAGTACCAGTGATGGCCTTAAGGAGAGGACGAGGTAGAGGCCTAGGAGGGCAGACACAGGATCCAATCATCTATTGGACCTATGGTCACCCAGGCCATATCTCATCACATTGCCCCAAGAGGGAGCAACAGAACAGAGACACAACTGACCTAAGGTGTATTGAGTGTGGAATCACCCATCTCTTCATCAATTGCCCAAAGCGAAAACCTTTTGCAAATTCAGCTCTGAAGTACCATCTATCCCATTAGGGTTGTTCGACGTTAAGAACCTTGATGGGGAGGCCACACCCATCCCGTTGCGAGTCATGACCCGTGCCCAGACAAAGCAGGCCAGCATATCACTACCAGGGCCCAACAACCTCGATGTAGCCTCAACGAAAAATAAGAGCCGTAGGCAAAGGAAGAGGAGGCCGGAGGCTAAGATCGCACTGAAAGCTGAGAGTGTTACAACTCTGCCTGTTGGAAAGAAAGTTGAGGACGTAGAGATGGAAACTTCAGCCCCTAAGATGACCAAAAAGGGAAGTGCCAAGGTAGGGGAGTACCCGCATTCGAAGTGGCAAGTCGAGGCCATAGAGAAGGTGAAGGACTGGGTAAAAGAGGCCCAAGAGCACTTAAGAGATGCTGAGCCCATCCTAGAGGACAAGAGCGAGGATCTCATCAGCATGGGCACGGCAGACTCACCCCCTCGAGTTAGGAAAGGCAACCGCATCATAGATAGTACCCCTTAGGACAAGCCTTGATGTTGCAGGCCCACAAATCAGTCACGGCCATTGGCCGTGACAATTCGGCGTAGGAGACCGACAACCTCCTCACCACGCTAGTGACCACCCCAGTGACGTTAAGCCTAGGAGACCTGCTTAAGCAGCACCCCATTCTATGGCAAAACCTCAAGCAGTGGGTCGAGGAATCACAAGAATAGGCATCGGATTTGCATGATCAGGACACAGAAACACAAATACTGAGTTTAATGCTACACTCTACGCCAAAATCCTTGTACATTAATGTTTTCTGGGAAGGCAATGAGATGCATGCAGTGTTACCAGTCCTAGACTTAGGAGACACAACAAGAAAGGGGATCGTAGATACGGGAGCCGAGGTTAGTGTACTAAGCCATGCAGTACTGCAGACCTGGGGAAACCCACTTGTTGAGACCGCTCAGTTTAATGTCACATTAGCAAACGGCATGAGGGTGAGCCCATTTGGGGTACTTAAAAACTAGCCAGTGAAAATCGCAGGTGTCCAATTCTCTGTTGACTTTATAGTCATGAAGGGGGTGGACTACGATGTCCTATTAGGCTGGCCCTGGATGCGCAATGCCAGAGTTATTGAAGATTGGGGTAACGGCTTGATATTCTTAAGCAACATGACGAAAGCTGTGAGGGTAGAGATGGACACTTGGAAAACCTCACCAATCAACTTGGATGCCATCTCATCGATGCTCAAGGGTGACAGTCAGGTCAAGAAGTCTTCTGGGCCCTTGACCAAATATATCCCATATCCAGAAGATGAACGGGATTGGATGCATGTCCTTGCTACAATCGACCTGCCGTTCTCAAACCAAGAGGCGCATGAGCAAGCCATCAAGATGATGGGCATGATCGACGGGATGCCCTCTATACCAGTGTGCATGATGGAAGGAATCCATCTTGGGAGACCTAAGCCTGTCACCTTCCAAGTGCCAGGCAACAAGAGAGAACTCTAGGAGGCCCTAGAATACTTAACAGACAAGCGGGCTGACAACTCAATAGCAAACCTCACACCACTCCAAGATCTCTTAGGCGAATCCGAGTGGCAATGGACCAGGGTGCATGACTTGAACCTTATGTACAACTGGGCCTTAGTCCTGGATCGGCGACAAGAGATGTACCAAGCCCTACGGGATGACGAATCGGCTGGCACAAAGAGCTCTGACGATGAGTACGAAGACTGCCAACCCTTCAGTGATGAAAGTGAGGGTGAGGTGGATTTGGTAGAATATGACACTGAGGGACATGAAATAGAACAAATACGGGCGAATTCCAAACCGCAAAAAAGAAGTGCGTACAAGACAGAGCGAGGACTCATGCACATAAATTGTGACTGTGTTTGGTTAGAATACGTAGCAGCCATAAATCTTGAGCAAGCAAGCCTAGCTCAACCAGGAGCGACACTAGTGCTTAGAGCAGAATCACCATCTGAACTGCAACCACTAGGGGAGACATCCTTTTCTAGTGAAGACGACGAGTTCGACTCTGAGTCAGTGGTGAGCTCGGATAACGACCTAGAAATACCTAGGTTGCCCAAGACCCGACGCTGTCAAGTATTTTTTTGAAAACTGAAAAGCCCTAGTCAGGTTTGTTTTTTGCTAGCTTAGTTGTTTGCGTGATAGTTTGTTTTGTTGTTTCATAATTGGATTTCTTGTGTTTGTCTAACTTAGGATTTGCTTCTGTCATTTTGTTTGATTTGTTGAGTGTGAAACTTGATAGCCTTGGTCGAGCTTGGTATTTTTTTTAGATAGGAGGATGAAGCTTGTGTTTGTCAATAACTATTGAACATTGAGGAGCTAGGTATGTTTTCTTGTCGAAACTTTTGCACATCACGAGGATAATGGGTTTACGAGCACTTCACATTGCACTTGTTGATGCACTACACTCGGGGGTCGTCTCCTGTTCTTATCAAATACTTCCATGCCATGGGTTGGAATTATGCACGTTTTGCACCATCATTGAGCACTAGCACGGCATGAGGTCCGCTGCAACTATATGTAGTAAATCTTAGATACACGCGCACATGAGAGAGCACCTGTCATTGAGCACACACATTTCTTGCACACACCATTTGGGATGTTCATCACAAAGTTAGGAACCTTTGGTTGAGAGTATAAGGTCGTTGGGAGAGTTCAAGGGTCATGAAGGATGCCACCAATTGTGAGAAGGGTTGTTCATATTTGGTCAACATCTTGAGGACCATCAAATTCTTGAGTGATTGTGAGATTTTGGATGGGTGGAGTGGATATTGATATTTTATTTAAGAGCATTGAGAGGTGAGGATAAGGAATTTTAAATTAACAAGGAATTTTGTTTGCATTATGAATGACGCACGATGACATGTAGATAGACTAGGCACAATTTCTTCAATGCATATATTATTTTTGTGTGAAACATCAGTTGAATGTTTGCATAGCATCGATTTTATATTGCATGTTTTCTTAAATTATGTATGGTTGTGCACGGAGTTATCTTTCATAGCATATTCCTGCTAGGGCACACTGCATAAAAAAAACAGGTTCATATCCAGAGAATATTTATTTTGAAGACTCAAGGATCAAAGGAAAAGATCGTACATTTTACATCGTCAGCGAGTATTTCTTGAAGGAAAAGAGGACATGTATGGTGAAAGTGTGTGCAATTACAGTAATAATAGGCCAAGGAAGGGAATAAATCGTCCAAGTTAAAAGATGGAGAAAAGTGATGTGATTTACGAAAATCAATATTTTTACTCGATTTTGATGGATTTTTGTAATTCTGCCCATGTCGGCTTGTCAACCAGATGCGTTCTGATCATTTTGAGTACCTAAATAACTATATTCTGAGTTTAAATGATGAAGTTATGATCCAAACAAGTTACAAACAGGCATATGGCGGAAAAAACAAAAATAGTGAAAAGCAGTAGAAAAGCTGAAAGCAAAAAGCCTAATGTATGTGAGTGTGGATAGAAAACTATATAAGGAGATGAGATTGAAGAGTTAGGTGCTTTCTCCCTTGATTACAATTGTATTTTGTGAGAGAGGAGAGTGGAGGGTCGCATGCTAGCGTGAGCTCTTGTCATGCCAATTTGGAAGTTGTAGCTTTTGGGTGTCAAAGCACCGAGCATCGACTCAAGGTTGTTAAGATACGAAAATATATCTCACTTGGTTTGTTTTTGAATTGTTGGTATTTTCGTCATGTTGTGGTTGTGTGATGCTCTACTCGCATACGGGTTTTACATTTTTTGAGCTATAAGAGGCATTTTTAGTCTTGTTTTTTGTGTGGCTTGTGGTGTTTTATTGAATATTTGAATTTTTCAAATTGAGTTGTGCATTCGACAAAGTCAATTACCCCAACCGGCGTTCCTTAACGTCTCGTATTGGGTTGTGAGTGAGGCTTGCTCTCGATCACCGCTCGTGTAACAATGCACTACCGGGGACTTACCTGTCCACCTGAGGCGCAGACGATTGAAGCAGGGAAGGGCGAATCAACCCAGGGACACCCGAATAGACAAGCAACGAAAACCACGGGACCTTCCAAAACGATTTACAAAATTCAAGAAAGGAGATAGGGTAGTGATCTTGATGGGTGCCAAACAGCAAGGGAAAATGAGCGAACCGATCGAGGGACCAGCCAGGGTCAAAGAGGTGAACTTAGCTCGGGAAGGGGAGACACCCTGACCAGTCTTCATTGACGATAACTTGGCTGAGAAAGAGGAAGTGAGTTTGGTCGCTCTCTTGCGAGAGTATGTGGACGTGTTTGCATGGTCCTTGGAAGAGCTTAAAGGGGTAGATCTGAGTGTGGTGACTCATAACATACCCATGACACTAGACGCATCGCTAATGAAGCAGCCACCGTACCCAATGAATCCTAAGCACATTCATGCTGTCAAGGAAGAAATTGATAAGCTGATGAAAGCAGGATTCATTTACGAAATTGAGCACACGGACTGGGTATCACCCATAGTCATTGTGATGAAGAAAAACGGAAAAATTAGAGTGTGCGTCAGTTATAAAAAGATGAACATTGCTACCAAAAGGGATAATTATCCATTGCCATACACCGAGCACATGCTTGAAAGAGTGGAAGGCAAGGAGGCCTACAGTTTTTTGGACGACTTCTTAGGATACAATCAGGTGCAAGTGCATCCTACCGACAGGCATAATATTGGCGTCACCACACCGAGTGGGGCATCTTTGCATACATAGTCATGCATTTCAGGTTGACTAATGCCTCTGCCACCTTCCAACATCTCATGTGCACCATATTTAAAGACATGCTTTGCAAGGAGTTAGAAGTCTTTGTCAATGACCTCTGCGTTCACTCGACCTGGATGAAACACTTGAACAAACTCCAAGTAGTCTTTGACCGATGTTGCTTATATTGTCTCTCCTTGAACCCCTTAAAATGCTCGTTTTGGGTGAAGCATGGATGCATCCTTGGCCATGTGGTGTCAAAGAATGTCATTGCCACTGACTTCTCGAAGGTCATGGCTATTGTCGACCTTCCACCCCCAACCAACTACAAGGGAGTTCAATGCTTCTTAGGCCATACAAGATACTATCGACGGTTTGTGTTGAATTACACATTGATAGCAAGACCTTTATACAAGCTGCTGATTGTCTTCGAATGGACTGAAGCATGCCAACGCGCATATGAAGAGTTGAAGAGGGCTCTAACCACAACACCGATTCTACGAGCCCCGGGTTGGACCATAACCTTCCACGTGCATATCGATGCTTCTAAAATTGCTGTGGGGGCAGTGTTGTGCCAACTTGGCGAGCACAACCTAGATTATCCAGTGAGCTTTACTAGCAGACAGGTCACGGAGACAGAAATGAATTACTCAATGACGGAAAGAGAGGGCTTGGCCATGGTATTTGCTGTGAAGAAGTTTCGGCATTATCTATTGGCTACGCCCTTTACCTTCTTTGTAGACCATCAAGCCTTTCTATACCTAGTGAATAAACCTTGCGCTACAGGACGCATAGCTTGGTGGCTCCTTCTGCTTTTGGAGATTGACTTCTTCGTGGTTATACAGAAGGGAAAACAACACTACATGGCTGATCATATGCTACGCATCCCCATAGGGGAATCCACTGGAGAAGGCATTACCAATGAATTGCTAGACGCCCACCTCTTTAACCTCTCCAGCGGGAATGATTTATTCAAGGCCAATCTAGCACCATATTGGGCAGATGACATAGTCCAACTGCTTGAGCACGGACTGCCTGAACGACCAATAGAGAAGGCAAGACTGAGGCGACTTATTCTCAAAATCCAACCCTACCAGTTGATAGCAGGCCACCTATATCGCTTAGGGCAAGATGGATTGTTGTGCAGATGCGTGTGCAAATATGAGATGCATGACGTGCTCTCGAAGGCACACAGTGGGATTGTTGGTGGACACTTTTGCGGAGACACAACGGCCTGCAAGGTGTTGCAGTCTCAACTATGGTGGTCAATGCTGTTTCGTGATGCCGCACAATTTGTTAAGCATTATGACGAATGTCAGTACGAAGGTCTTGATTCACAAGGATCAAATGGAGTTGACCCCAATCATTGCACGACAACCCTTCGAAAAATGGGGGATCTACTTCATGGGACCCATCAGCCCCACTGCACAGTATTCTTAGGCCAAATACATCATTGTGGCCATATACTACCTAATGAAGTGGGCAGAGGCGAGAGCAACCTGAAAGAATGATGCTTGAATGACTGCCAAGTTCTTGTGGGAGCAGGTGATCTCACGATTCGGATGCCCCATTGAACTAGTCAGCGACCAGGGGACACACTTCAAGTGATAACTCAACTCCTATCCACCTTCCTAATTATCCATTGGAAATCCTCTCCATACTACCCTTAAGCAAACAGCTAGGCAGAATCCACAAATAAGATTCTTGTCAACGTCCTAACCAAGGTAGTCTCAGCCTCACGGAGTGACTAGGATAACAAGCTGATGGCGGCCTTGTGGGCTTACTGCACAGCTTACAAAACAGCCATTGGACAGACCCCCTTTAGGCTGACCTACGGAACCGAAGCAATTCTTCCCGTAGAATTCTTTGTGCCTAGCCTATGAATTGCGCTTCAAGAGTGATGGGAAGGAAAGGAAGCATGGATGCAATGCTTAGTAGAGCTCGAACGGAGACTCGTCTTCTAGCCACTCATGCACTCATATGTGAGAAGGCATGATGCAAGAGCTGGTTTCACAAGCATATCAAGCAACACAAATTCGAACAAGGCAACCTAGTGCTCCTATACTCAGTCAAGGGGCACAAGCAAAAAATGAAGTTTTGGGGTCTTGGACCTTTCAGGGTCCGTGTGATCAGTCGAACGGGCAACGTCGAGCTCGAGACTCTAGCCGGCGAAGGAATAGGCTTGTTCAATAGCAGCCGTGTCAAGAAATACTATCCCCCCACACATCCTTTGCATGAACCACCGATGTTGGAACCACCAATCAACGTCCGGGTAGCCACCATCATCGAAATCGATGACGCGGATGAGAAAATCGTGGAACCTGCATACCTGCACATCATGGTCACTACCAAGCGAACATCCATCTTCAATGCCTTAATTGACGAGGGAGTGGACTTCAATGTCTTGACTCACGATCATTGGACCCAACTTGGCAAACCACCACTACAACCCACTAACGCCAGGTTAAACCCATATGGGGGCCGCTCCTATGCACTCCTCGGCAAGTGCAAGGCTACCGTTTCTATCGAGACTGAAATTGTATCAATGATCTTCTACGTGCTACCAAACACCAAGGACGTAGGCACGGAAACGCTGCTAGGGCAAAGCTTCAAGAAGCAAACTCATTGCCATGTCGATTATGAGTCGTAGTGCATTCACCTCACCATAGGCAACATCCGCATGGATACACCTTTCAGCAAGGATTGCACGATGGAATAATCTGCATGACCACTGATAGAACTATTAGCATCCAAATCTAAGGAGAAGGGTAGTGCTCGGCCACCACCCACCACCTCTTAAGAACCACTACTCGTGGTAACAAAAGCTAAGGCTCAACAGCCTAGTTTCCAATGGAGGCCTAAATAGCCGCAACCGCCGCCTAGGAGTCGTCGCACACGACCTCATATGACCCAAAGCTCTAAACTTAGGACACCAAGGTGCAGTTACAGAAATCAGGGCATGATCCAGAGAAGGTGGGTCTCCAAAGCTCTCCTGCATGTGCAAGGCTACTATGAGGGAAAGACCTAGTTATATATCCCTAAAGCCCACATGGCCAAGACCGCCACTCGTATGCTACCCCTAAGCTTGATCACCCCCAGCCCCATCAAACCTCAAAACCATGAGTCGCAGTGCTCCCTGGGCCCACATCCATCAAGCCCATCTACACATATGCCCGAGAGACTCGAACAAGCCTACCGGCCCAAACGACAGACACTGTCTCATGACCCATCACCCACTAGAGTCCATCCAACTACAATGATCCACTTTGAAGTCATCAGTCCATTAGAAGTAGCTACTGCTCCCTCAGCCCTAAGCCAGGAAGCCCAACTGCAACCTAAGGCACACCCGCAACCACAACTATCCACTGTCAAAGGCTCTAGTGCTATCAAACCCCAACCACCAGCACGACTTAAACCCTCCTACGAGCGGAAGTTATTTTTGACACTGGCTTTACATCTAGCCGAAGATACAGGGGATGATGTGGTTGATTGCATTAGATGGCTCGATGCCACCTTCAGAGAGCTAGCTTTGAGCTATGACTGCTTGGACTTAGGCTTGTTGCCCGAGCCTTTTGCAACCGAAATTCGCACGATGCCTTGTTCTTGGGAGATGTTTGAACTTGCCTTCGCAAAGGCATCAAACTCCACTGCTGTATTGCTCGACAGCGAGGTCTCTAAAGAGCAAGCCCTCAAACAACGCCTCATAATGTCATACGATCAACGAACCACTTCTGCCATCATCGACCAAGAAATTGCATAATTTTCCCAACTTGCTGGGATTGAATCCCCATTCTTGCGGCGCTGGTACACTCTTAGGTTGCAATGGGAAGTAGAGGGATGTCGAGTCATGACCAACACGGAGCAGCGCCACTCAATCAAAACAGCAAAGTACGACTATACTTATATCGCGCTAACCTTGTACAGAGTGTTAACCACTCTTTGCAACCGCCCCCTGGAAGAGCACATCAAGGGACATTCTTACCTCGATCACCTACTGACTAAGGAAGAGCTACACATTGCTAGCCGCGGTGCCTCCGGTGACTTCCTAACCGATGTTCTCACTAACATAACACACGTTGGCACTCGCCCTTTTGATCTCGATCGCGCAGCTTAGTTAGAGTACAACCCCAATTTTTACACTTGGTTCCTACGCCGGTGACTCCTAAGACCCATTGTCGAAGGTCCTCAACCTCCTACACCTTCAATCCTAGTAAGGATTCTTCTCAAGCTGGGAAGGGACGGGGGAGTAAGGTGAATCAAGAGATCAATTAAAACCATTGAAAATCAAGCAAAATGCATAAGAGCGTAGACAACGAGCGAGGTAGGAAGATGTTAAGAGAATTTTAAAATAAAAGACAAAAAGTTAAAGCTGAAAGGGAAGGCTCCACATAGGATAGAATTTTAAGGCTTTCATTCAATAAAAACATAGAGTCTTTCCTTTTTAGTCTATGATTTTTTTTGTCAATTGTTAATTTGGAAGCACTAATGGAAACTAGGGTTTATGACAGGAACGAAAGATGTCGCAACAAGATTGTGCCCATCGACTTCCATTCATGCAAGAGGAAAGAGCGTAGTACAACATCACTCTGGAGAGCTGTGCCTACAACCAACTAAAGTTTTGAACCATTTACAACATAGAAGGTTTGGTGGCCAAGGAGGAGGTGGCCAGGAGAGTCGTTGAAAAATGCAACTTCACCAAGTACCTGGAAAAATTTACGCAAGAACTTGACTACACAAAGTGTGTGGAATTTCTCAGGTCTTACGACCCTGACAATGAGTGTGGCACCGTCACAATAGGAAGGGGACAAAACGTCAAACAGGTGCAGGTTCGCTTAACCCCTGCCTTGGTGGAGAAGACGTTGGGACTAGAGCCAAAAATAGAAAAGAAGCAGAAGAGGGATGTGTATGCCATGCTGAAGACGAGAAAGGAGGATGTGCTGACAAATGACGACATCAGCATCCAGGACATCCCTGATGCAGAAACTAGATTGCAGGCAAAACTAGTACACGCGCTCTTCTCCAGCCAGTGCTACAACGCATTGATGCACCGAATCAGTGTGCCTGTGTTGGACAATGTAGCGGCTCATACCCTGCATGAAGTTGACTGGAACGACTATGTGCACAAAACTATCAACTAGGCAGCTAAAGCACTGGCTTTAGGAAGCACACCCGTAGGAGGAGAGTCTCCAGCTTCTAGGGCCACAGAAAGAAAGAAGGCCTCGTCCAAGGCCTTGTTCATCGCCTATGGAAGCATTTTAATTGTGCTCATCGAGGAGGCAGTGAAAGAGATGCAGGATGCAGAAGAAGGAGAAGAAGAAACGCCCGACAGGTCACCCCCTCATCAGGACCAAGAGAGGTCCAGCAACAGGACTGAGACTGATAAGGAAGGACAAGGAAAAAGCAGGTCAAGGAACCTAAGAGCAACAGGACTGAGACTAATAAGAGCAATCAAGCAAAAAGCACGTCAAAGAACCTAAGAAGAAGACAACGCGGAAGAAAAAGAAACCTGATGAAGGCTGCAGGAAGGAGAAAGAGGATTTGGAAAAAGCAAAAAGACAATCCCTCAAGGAGGCCGAGGAGAGGGAGAAGAAGAGGAAACATGAAGAGGAAGAAATAACAGAACAAGTCAAGAGGGCTAAAAAGGCGTCAAAACAGGAGGCTAAGAAGAGAAAAAGAGAAGAGCAAGAAGAAAAGGAGAAACTGGAGGAAGAGTATAGGAAGACTGAAAAAGAAAGGCAAAGAAGAGTTGCGGAGGAAGAAGAGGAACTAAGAAGGAAGGAGGAGGAGGACTTGGCCGAAGCCACATACCGGTCCATTGAGCAACAGTGCAAGGCTGATGATCCAAGAGCGTGCCAGCTGAGGGAAGAAGGGCCTAGCTATAGCACAATGCAGGTACCCGAAGTTGCGTCGCTCGTTGTCCTGGAAGGCAAAGGCAAGGCCCTCCTCCATCCTATCCCCACCCTCATGGCACCCTCCACCGAACCAACTATCCTCACCCCTAGCATCCCCACCAACATGGAGGTTTCCAACTTCGTGGCCTGGATGCAATATTTTATCAGTAAAGAAATGGCCAAGGGAAAGAGCACAGAAACCATAGCCATGGGGCAAAAGAGGCCAGTTGTAGATGCTGAGTCAAGACATGACCAAAAGCATCCAAGAGTGGAGGTCTCGACCACCCCAACCCACACAACAATGATGCCACTAGCCAGTTACGACGAGTACGTCGCCAAGTTGCTCTCCCAATTGGAGAGGGCGAAGGAGGAAAAGAGAATGGTTGTGGCTGAGTTGTGGTAGAAAAGGAGTCAGTAGCCGCCTTCCACCTTGAGAAAACCCGCACAATAGCCATGCAACAATGACAAATCTTTGACCTCAAGTAGGAATTAAAGGCCAAGGAAGACATGGAAGAAAGTTACAAACAGCAGCTCAAGGAGGAAAATCAAGAACTGGTGCAGATGTAGCAGGAATACAAGCTCCTCTTGATGCAACATGGGGAATTGGAGGCAAAACTTGCAAACATCGAGCAAATGATGGAGGAACTAAATGGCAAAGAGGAGGAGAGAAGGCAAGAGAGGGAGCAGCAACGAAAGGGGATCGAGTCTATGACCGATCAACTGCACCTGGGAGGGAAAGAGCACGAGAATATGAGTAGAGAACTCAGAGCCCAGGAGCAGAAGCTCGTAACCCTAGCACAGAAGCAGGGGGAGAGCATGGAAGGAATGAACAAAAGGGTAGAGGAATGGGCGGTGTAGAACAAGAAATGGGTGAAGGCACTGGCATGGTGCCTCCTTTGGTGGAAAAAGAAAAAATCCTGGCAGAAAGTAAAGCAGATGTTGCCCAGATAGCCTTCAATGCCCAACAACAACAGGCCTTCCTCAACACATTACTGGACACGATCCGGCCAGAGAGAAAGGAGTTGTTGAAGATGGTGTAGAAGAAACTGAGCATCGCATGGAGGGCCCTACATGTGGGGCTACAGATGCCACCCCAACCTGCGGAGGTTAGGCTGAGCTTAAAAGAACAACGGAAGTACCTACTATTGGCCGGCCTAACCCCCCAGGAGTTGGATGCACTCGGCTTTGAGGAAGGAGCAAAACTAGAAGACCGGTAGGGGGAGGAGGCTGACCTTGAAACGTCATGAGGAGAACCATCGAAGAGATAATCCCACAACCCCCCTTGCCACATGATCAAGAACAACAACAGATTGATCTGCCCTCGGAAAAACAAACCGCGCTCAGGGAGCGACGGAGGAAATTAGTTGAAGAAACCAGGAGGTAATTAAGAGCCAAACCAGTTGTGCGGTCGTCCGTACCTCTTCCACCGTGCCCCGATGACCTCCCTACGGGATTCCATGCGGAGCTGGTGATTTGGGAATGGCAAGAAAATGAAAAGGACCCTTTCACCTTCAGCTTCCTCATGCCTAACAGCCTGCAGAGGGTCCTACCAATTAAGGTAATGGAGGAGGTGATCGCGACTGGCAGCTGACTAGGCCAAAAATGGCTAGAAGCAAGAGAGAAGACCCCCACTCTGTGGGGCACGAAGGAAGCAGAGTTTTGGCAAGACAAGGTGTTTGAAATACCACATGTTGTACAGGGCTACAACTGCTAATCTCTTTGGAGGAGGCGAGTGTGCGATATTAGCATGCTCGCCTGGATGGCGTTTTGCAACACCCTACCCTATGAGAGGAATGATCCCACATTCATGGCATATCCTCGTAGGGTAGGTGTGGATTTTGTTGCCACCCTCCATGGGCGGCATGATTTCCCCATCATCTACAACTCCAACGCCGCCTTCTTCGAGCATGCCCTCCTTTTTGACTTAGGAAGCCTAAATGATTGCATGACGCACTTTCTCGCGGACTTCTCCTCCTGTCCCGATCCCACCTTTATAACTACATGTAATTACCTTAGGCTACTTAAGCTATTACTCAAGTAGGACCCGACCCCACAAGAGCGTGGCTTACCTCCCCTCTTTTTTGACCCCAATGCCATTGACAACTGCGCCATGGCGCACCCAATGATGAGAGCTAGCTTCTTCCCTCCTTTTGCCTAGCTTTCCTAGAGGATATGAATGACAGCCAGTTTACTAGGTGCAACCATCCCTTCCTCTCCACCACCTCCCTCCACGTCCGCATGAACCTCAAAGGGCACATGCAAAGCCATCAATTTTTGAGGAAGTCCATCCGACCCCCTTCTCTGCCTCAATCAGACAAAGAAGATTAGGTACAGGCTGTGGTTCTACTAGTGTAATACCAAAAAAAAAAAAGCAACGTGCAAACGGATCCTTACACATGGAATAACCAAAACAACTCACTTACACAAGCACTTAGCACCACATAAAGCACAATTTACTGCACCTAGGGGTCCTTAAGTTAGGCGTGCTTGGTGGCTTCGGTCGACTGGCTCCGCTCCTAACTCCCTAGCCCTTTTTGCTCCCCCACTTCACGCTTAGGGCCCATCAAGGGCAGGATATACCTAGGGAGGCCACTCACCTATGGTTAGACCTGTCACCCTAAGCTACTAGCACTACACCTCTGGCACGAATGGGGCCCCCAAGTGTGGGATATCACCCAGGCTACCCTGTGGTTAAACCCAACTCCCCATTCCACCAGCACGAGCACAATGCACTACACAATACGATAGACACCCCCCTCCTTAGGTGGAGCACCACTTCCTATCCTTCCAAGCATCACCAACGTGCCCAACCATCGACTTCGGAGGCCCCCGTCAACCACTTACTATCCGTTACTTCTCCAACCAACCTTACTACCACGCTTCCACAAGCACCCAAGTCTACATGTTGCCCTGCCCTCACATGACTGCTTCACCAACTGCCTCTTAAAACACCAACAGTCAACAAGAGTGACATGGGACTGGCACCCGTCTCGGAGGGGGTAATGTTAGTCCCAAGCCGAGAAGGTGGAAGGATGAATGAAAAAGCAAAAAGAAGATAGAAAATGAGCAAGGACACGCATGAGGTCTCCAAAGCTAAGCCAGAGCCAAAAGCGTAGTTTTAAATAAAAGGCGCCTCAAAAACTCCAAAAACTCTTGTAAAAGAGCGCCAAGCTCCCTCCTATGCCACCTGTAAAAGAATAGTCGAATATAGGCCTAGGGCATGAAGCAAAAAAAGGGAATTAGAAAAAGGGACCTTGCCACAATGGCCGATCATGTAAAAAAGGATGAGTGCCCATGGGGTTTTCAGGGTTTGTATATATAAAGTTCAAAAAGTGAATGGAAGCTCATTCTTTGGTGTGTGCCCAACAAGAGCTCTTCTCTTCTTCTCTTCTTCTCTTCTTCTCTTCTTCTCCTCTCTTTACTTGTGTGTGCTCTTGAGAGAGGGAGTGATTGTGAGTGTGAGGGAGTGAGTGAGTGGGAGTGAGGGATCAAGGGGGTGAAGCGCTTCACCATCTCCTTTTCTCTTCTCTTCTCTTTCCTTCTCTTGCGCACACGGCTATGGCAGTGGGAGCTTGGAGATGGAGGAGGCTTGAGCATGCTTGAGCTAGCATCTAAGATTGTGGAGCTACTGGAGTGCGCAAGAGAGGAGGCAACTCATATCGGCGTTAAGGTAAGCTCACTACACTCGTAGGATCGAGGGCGCGTCGGCTATGTGAGAGGTAGCCAATAGAGCTTGCTTAGAACGGTTGAACAATAGGCGGTCCGTGGGTCTTGGCGGTTGAGCGAAAGCTCCCATATTAGCACTTAAAAAACTTTATTTTGCCAAATTTGACATCCTCAATGGCCCATAATGTGGGGTTCTGCTCTCTCTTCTCTAGCCATTTTTATCCGAGCTCGCCTCTAATGTTAATCACCTTCTCCACCACCTTGATAAGCAAAATCATATGCAGGGTGGAGGGAAATTGGAAGGTAAAGTCAAAGGGGCTCCTGGCAGTTTCTTACCTCTCCCAGATTACAAGGTCAGTGTGGAAGGTTGCTGGGTCATCGTCGTCACATGGTGGGATAGGTGCCCGGGGTGTCCTCAATCCCTTGGCATTCCATTTTCTTCTTGTTTTCTCCACCATTTGTTTTCTTCATTCCCTTAGTGCCGCCTTTCTTTCTACGGAGGTGTCTACGTATTATTGCTCTTCAGGTCGTGGGAAAGGAGGCGGTGGGACAAGCTCTTCCTTGTGTGGTCCCATTTCAAAGTTTATATCCACCTCCCTCTCCTGACTTGGCTCATGATGCTCTTCTTCAGTGAATCCAAGTGTGTCTACTTCTTGTGGGGTTAGGCCTGCCAATAGGAGATAGTGGCGTTGCTCATCCAGGCTTGGGCCAACTTCCCTAGGTTGTGGTAGCATTTGTAGGCATGTTCTCAGGGCTCTACAAGCCATTCCCAATTTCTTCTTCATGGCCTCTATGGACTCTCTCTCCTCTGCCTGTGTGACATCCAATAGGGTATTCAGGAAGGCACGTTGCTGCATTTGGAAGCTCACTTGGGCAACCTCTGCTCTGATTTCCGCAAGTGTTTTGTCTTTTGCTACTTGAGCCAAGTGGCACACCAGGGTTATCACCCTCCCTTCATTGTGGGTTGCTCACTCTTTGGCTCTCTTCATCATCTCCTTGGAGCTCTCCCCTTGCTTGCGTGTTAGGCATGTCATGATCGACTCTTGTTCTTTCCTCTTATGGGTGAGCTCCTCCTTCTCTTTTTCCAAGTGTTCAATCTCTCTCTCCAGCCTCTCCTGCTCATCTATTTCTAGGAATACTCTGACTATGAGGTCTTTGACCTCTCGGTGATGCTCATCCTGTTCCTATTTCCTTTCTGCTTCTCTTTTAGCTAGCTTTTCCATGCCTGATTGGATTCTTTGTAGTTGAGCTTCCAGGTCTTGGTGCTGCATTATCAAGGTTTTATATTGACATTGTAGCACCACCAGCTCCTAGTTCTCATCTTCGAGAGCTACTGCCTCTGGTTTTCTCCTTTTCCTCATTGGTGTTGAGCTTGGTCTCCTTTAGCTCACTAATTTCTTTATGGTACGTGGCGACTTGCCGAGATTTTTTCCAATTGGAAGGCCGCCATCGACTCTTTCTTGGCTTCCAACTCAGCCACCGCTATTCTTTTTTCCTCCTTGGCCTTCGCCAGTTGGGAAAGGAGTCCCCCCGATGTGGTCGTCGTAGTTAGCGAGAGGCGTCAAAGTTGTGGGGATGGGAGTTGTGGAGGCCCCACCTTTTGCCGCTTGGGGTCCTGCCTTGATTCGACATCTGCTGCTACTGTCAGTCTCTTTTTCCCTACAGTTGGGGCTTCCGTGCTCTTTGCTTGAGCTAGCGCTTTGTTAACAAAATATTGTACCCATGCCATAAGATTAGTGGCATCGACCATGGCTAGGGTGCTTTGTGTGAGCGTTGTTGTTACGGGGGTAGGCACCATGAGGGGAGGATGGAATCGACAGGAGCTTTGCCCTTGCCCTCCTATGCCATGGTCGGTGTGCCTTCAGGTACTTGAATGCTTGGTCTCGGGCCCTCCTCTCTCCTGGGCTCAAGGTGTCCATCTCGTCGTGTTTGCCCTATTGCTCCATTGATCTTTGTTTGGATAGCTTAATGTCTTCCTCTTCCTTCTTCCTCAACTCCTCCTCTTGTTCTGCGGATTTTCTCCTCCTCTCTTCCTTGGCTCTTCTGAAATCATTATTAACTTTTCACAAGTTTGCTTTCGTCCTTTTCTTCCTCTCTTCCTCCTATTTTTTATGAGTGGTCTTCTTCGTAGGCATCCGTGCCCTCCTCTTGCTGGATTGAGCTTCTTGCCTTCCCTCCTCCTCGTTAACCATCCTCTTGCTTGATTGTTCTCTGTCCTGTCGAGGAGGTGACCTATCAGGTCTTTTGTCCGCTCCCTCTTCTCTGTCTTGTGCCTCTTTTTATTGCCTCTTGGATAAGGGCGATCAAGACTCCTCTATACCCTATAAATGAGGCTTTTGGCTGAGGGCTTCTTCTTGTCAATTCCTTTCAATGCTGGAGATTCTCCACCCGCCTGAGGGCTAGTGCTTTGGCTGATTTGGTCTATGGTCTTCCTGACGTAGCTACTCCAATCTATCTCATCCAACAAATGAGTCGCCGTGCTCTCCAACATGGGCACACTGATCCTATGCATGAGTGAATTGTATCTTTGGCTGAAAAAGAGGGAGTGGATCACCTTGGCTTGCAACCTAACCTATGTGTTGGGAATGTCTTGGATGCTTATGCCATCATTCGTTAAGACACTCTCCTTCCTCATCCCCAGCATGGCATAAACATCTCTTTTCTACCTCTTCTCTACCTTTGGTTCCAATCCCAATGCCTTTTCCACCAAGGCCCTGTTGATGAGCGGGACCTACACATGCTTAATTCCTTTTATGCTTGCTAAGGATACTATCCCACACTCCTTGTCAAGGTCATATGTCCTCAGGCATTCCACGCATTTAGTGTGGTCAGGACTTTTCGATGTACTTGGCGAGGTTGCACTGGTCTATGATCCTCCTGATGGCCTCCTCACTAGTTAGTATCTCTTTGATGTTGTGAATGCTCTTGAATCTGAGCCAGCTGTACGCCTGATTCTCAAGGGAGAGGCCATACTTTGCTCTTTTCTCTTCCATAAAGGGGAGGCGATGGGCTTGGTCTTACTGCGACATCTTCATCTTCTGTCATAAAGCCATGGTTTGTCATTAGTACTTTTTAGAACAATTACTTGCCAGAAGACAAAAAAAGTTTATGCTTGCTGAACCAAAATGTGTTTAGTACAGAAATAGACTTTCCTTCCAAGCTAAGTTTGTGACATTCTCCTAGATCTCTATCCAATGTTTTCCTTCCTTTTCTGTTCTTAGGTGTGGGCTTAGGCTTTTAGGATTTGTTGTTTTTCATTTTCTTGTTTCCTTAGGTGTTTGCTTTGATTTTGATTCGCCTCACGTCACTTGCCCCATCCCCCCTTGAGATGAGAAGAATCCTTCCTAGGATAAAAGAGTTAGAAGGTGAAGGGCTTCCAGCACATAGTCCTAGTGTTTTACCTGCACTTGAGCCAAGCATAGAATTTCAGGTTATATTCTAAATTAGCATAGTTGTCCATGTCCAAGCAAGAATTTGTCGAAGTCCACTTGGTTGGCAATGTGCAGCTCTTCCTCGGTAAGGATGCGATCTAAGTAAGGATGTCCCTTAATGTGTTCTTCCAAGGGTTGGTACGGATGGTAGTTAACACCCTATAGAAAGTTGGAGCTACATATATTGGGTCGTATTCCGATGACTTGATTATGCGTCGCTGCTCAGCATAGGTCATGATTTGGCACTTTGTAGTTCCCATTGCAATCGAAAAGTATACCATTTTTGCAAGAAGGAGGATTTGTTGTCGGCAAGCTACAACCACACGATTTCTTGGTCCGTGGCCATGACTACGATTCTGTTATGTGACGTAATGAGACGTTGTGTGGTTGCCTATTCTTTGGATATCTCAATTTCAATTAACTCCTCGGTTGCTCCGGAAGCCTTTACAAATACAAATTTTGACTCTTCCCAGGAGCAAGGGAGTGTGCGTACTTCCGTTGCTATAAGCTCTTCCAAGAGACCTAGGTCTAGTCGATCGTAGCTTTTAGCCAATGTTATGAAGGTAGCATCCAAGCATCTTAGGCAAGCAAACAAGTCGTCCCCCGTATTTTCAGCTAGGTCCTTGGCCAAGGTTAGAATTGATCATCGCTTATAAGAGGGTTTAAGGCCAGCACAGGTGGTTGAGGTTTGATGGTAATAGAGAGTTCAACACCTATTGGTTGCTGTTTGGTTTTCTCTTGAGGGTGTAGCTTGGCCTCATGTTTGATGGGTTTAGTTGTAGTTGCGGGTGTCACACTACTAGGTGCTTCAGAGATTTGAGAGGCACTAACGGGACTAGATTTGGGTAGTTCGTTAGTAGCAGGTTGCGATTTTGGGCGATAGATTTATTTTAGCCCTGCTACTTTAGGATTTGAAGGTTCTATGGACTTAGTGGCATGAGTATCATATTTGTCGGGATGGTTAGTGTGGTTAAGTTTGAGGGTGGCTTTTGAGGAGCGCCTTTGGCCCTCTTGGCTTTTGGTACCCAAACATTGTTGTTATCCTCATAGTAGCCTAGCGCTTGCAATAAGATCTTCGAGATCCATCGCGGCTTGACTGTTGGTCGATATCGGTAGCTTCTAGTATGCTCCTAGGTTTTTCGAGTGTGGGTCCTTAGCTTTGCGAGGGCATGGGTGTCTGCTTCTAGGTGGCGATCCTTGATGTTTAGGTACCCATTTGAATTGAGGTTCATGGGCTTCAATGTTGGGTTCAATGGGTTGTTGGTATTGAGGCTTGGCGGGTTGTGACGAGTCATGACCCTCCTCCTTAGACTTGACAGTGGGTGTCTCTACCAGTGGCTTCGCGGACTTGAAAGGAGTCACGCCGCCCTTACTAAAAGCTGTAACTATGCTGATGTTGCCCATGGCTAGGTGGATACACTGTGATTCGTAGTCGACATGGCAACGAGTTTGCTTCTTAAAGGTTCGTCCTAATAGCAATTCTGTGCCTGCGTCTTTATTGTTGGGCAACACATAGAAAACCATCAGCATGCTTTCACACTTGATTAGAAACTGTAACCTTGCACTTTCCCAAAAGTGTGTATGATCGGCCTCCATATGGGCTGAGCTTAGCGTTAGTGGGCTATAACTGCGGTTTGCCAATTTGGGTCCAATGGCCATGAGTTAAGACATTAAAGCCAGCTCCCTCATCGATCAATGCATTGATGGTGCATGTGTGCTTGGCAGTGACGGTTATGCTTAGATAAGCTGGTTTTACAGCTTTCTCATCCTCATCATCCATCTAAGTGATAGTGGCTGCTCATACTTGGATAGGGGATGCTAGCATTGGAGACTCATGCAATGGGTGCATGGGAGGGAAGTACTTCTTTATGCGACTGCCATTGAAGAAGCCTATGCCCTCACCTTCTAGGGTTTCGAGTTCTACGTTGCCAATTCAGCTGATGGTTTGAACCTTGAAAGGGCCTAACCCCCGAAACTTCATTTTTTGCTTATGTCCCTTGATGACTGAGTACAATAGTACTAAGTCGTCCTGCTCAAAGTTTCACTGCTTGATATACTTATCAAACCAACGTTTGCATCTTGCCTTCTTGCATATTAGCACATGGGTGGCTAGAAGCTGGATTTTTGAAAAACGTTCGAGCTCAATTAGGCATTCCGTCCATGCCTCCTTCCCGTCCCATCTCTCTTGAAGGGCTATCCTGAGGCTAGGCATGAAGAACTCTAAGGGTAGAATTGCCTCCGTACCATAGGTCAACCTAAAGGGGGTCTGTCCTACAGTCATCTTGTAAGCCGTGCAGTAGGCCCACAAGGCCGCCATCAACTTGTTATCCCAATCACTGCGCGAAGCAGAGATGACCTTGGTCAGGACGTTTATCAAGATTTTATTTGTGGATTTAGCTTGGCCGTTTGCCTGAGGGTAATAAGGTGAATATTTCTGATGCATGATTAGGAAGGAGGATAGGAGGTGAGTTATCACTTCGTTGATGAAATGTGTGCCTTGGTCTATTGACTAGTTCGATGGGGCAACCGATCATGAGATTACTTGCTCCCATAAGAACTTGGTAATGGTCCTAACATCATTTTTTCTTATAGCTCATGGTTCTGTCCATTTTGTTAGATAGTCGGTGACAATAATGATGTATTTGGCTTGTGAATACTGTGCTGTGGGACTAATGTGTTTGATGAAGTCAATCCCCCATTTCTCAAATGGTTGTCATGCGATAATTGGGGTCAGCTCCATGCGATCCTTACAAATAGAGACCTTAGTCCATTGGCACTCATCACAGTGCTTCACAAATCATGCTGCATCTCGAAACAGAGTAGGCCACCACAGCTGGGATTGTAGCACCTTGGGGGTTGTCGTGTCTCCACTGAAGTGTCCTCTTGCAATTCTGTTGTGTGCCTCTGTGAGTACGTCATGCATCTCATGTTCACACATGCATCTGTGTAGCAATCCGTTTTGCCCAAACTTTGCCCTCATTTGTTTGTCCATTTCATCAAATTTTTGTATCCTGTTCTTCTTTATTGTGTGTATATTTGAGAGGAAAAAATGGAAGAAAATGTTTATTTCTTGTCTCTTGGAAAGGTTTAATGTTGCTCAATCTCTCTAAGCATCCAATACCTCTTTTTGATTGTCTATTTTGCATCAATTCTGACCACTAATGGCTGCCCAAATGCAAGAAAATTAGGCTATTGCAATTCCAAATTAAGCCTCAATGGCTCAAGCACTCATTGACTCAAATCCAGATCCCAATGATGAGAATAGTACCTCTATCAATGAGCGGGCGACATGTATCAATGTTGAAGAAGAATCTCAAATCCTTGATCTCCATGACAAAGCTTCATGCCTTGCAATCCTTGCTCCATGCATGAGCTTCTAGTAACAGTGAATGCATCTGTAATATCAGTTGAGAGGGAAGCAATGGTGGGATATGAGATAGAAGCTATGGAGTGCAAGAGGGTTGAGAAAGAGAAGAACATAAGAGAGTTATGTGGGTATAAAACGTATGTTACCCTTATTCTTTGTCATCTTCATTGATATATAAGTGTATAGTGTGTGTATATATATGGGTGCCCTGGCCGTTGGCGTTTACCCCAATAGGTGCACCATTCTCACAAAGACTCATCATAAACCCCTTGATTTATAATGTTACCTTGGTTGCAGTTCTCTTCCTTCTCTTATTTGTGTTATTCTTTCCTTTAATGGACCTATTAGCCATGGAAAGTGTGGGAACGCTTATGCTAGTCTTCTTGCTTTATACTTGTATGATGGCATTCATAGGGATAGGAATGGTGTCCTCATCATTCATCATCTCTACCCCAAAGATTCAAAGAGGCATCATGTGACTTTAGCCATATTAGTATTGGCTTTTTGCTTGGGGAAATCAGGGTACATGTGAGTTATGCAACACTCAAGGCATTATTGGTCCACTTGATTATCCTTGGTTGGCTTTGCCTCTAGGGGGAACCTAGAGGGCACATATCTTGGTTTCTCACAATTCTAGTGCTCAATCAAATCCTTGGGCTATACTATAGGTCTTCATCTTCCTCACCCTAATATCATAATTGGAATGGGTCAATAGTCCCTCATCAAATGTGACATAGGGATGTGTATACTCCTCTTTTATTGGCTCTTCCACATAGTGGATGGGTGTACCCCTTGGAGGTGAGTGACGATAAGAGATGGTGGTCATGGAATGCCTAAAGGATTGATTTCCACCCTTTTTATGACTAGAGTTTTCTCAACAAGGCTACCAAAGCCAATTGTGAGGACCTCAATTAGTGCAATGCGCTTCTTGACTATTGGTAATCACTTATGGCATAATAGTTTGAGTAGAGTAAGTGTCTAGGAGCTCTATAGTAAGCAACATCTTATCCAAAGTATTCATGACTAGTGCACAATCATGAATATCTAGAACACTTGGAAGATAGATGATTTTCTCCATAGTGTGTGTACTGCAGATTTTAGTGATATGGCCTTGTGGCTACTTCAAGGCCTGAGTGAGCTTGGCTATTTCAGGCTATTGTTTGCTTGAAAGTAGAAAGTAAGTGTTAGGTTATTGGTGAGTAAATCCGATGCTGGATGCGTATGTAGCGAGTGCCGGAAGGTCCCCAAGAACAAAAGAACTCTACTTAAGCTCCAAAAGAAAGAAGGAAGATTTGCACGACATGAAGAAAAGAGACCAATTGGGTATAATCTCCCCCCATGCCTTGTGTGAGCACTTCACAAGGCATGTATTTATAAATTTATTCATCTCAAAACTAAAAAACAGCCCAATTTTACAATTGTGGCTAACTAAGGAGATGTTTGATACTTTGTTGGTCAGTTTTGATCATGAATTTAGATCCCATTAAATAGTGTTTCCATTGATGTAAAGCATGTACTATAGCTAGCAATTCCTTATCATAGGTAGAATACTTGAGTTCAGAAGGTTTAAGTTTGCAGTTAGAATAGGCTATGGGATGTGAATCTTGCATAAGGACAGCTCCTATTCTTGATCCACTAGCATCAGTGACTACTAGAAAGAATTGTCTATTAAAGTCAAGTAATTGCAAAATAGGGGCATGGGTTAAAGCATGTTTCAATAAATCAAAAGACATTTGTTGATTATCAAACCAATGATAAACATTACTTTTCTTTAATAATTTTGTCAAAGGCAATGCAAGCAATGAAAATTTTCTCACAATTTTTTTGTAAAAGCTAGCAAGACCTAAGAAAGAATGTAATTCATGCACATTTCTAGGGATCGGCCAATTCAAAATTGCTTCTAGTTGATGTGAACAGTTGGCTTTTTGGATTGACAATTCACTACTAGATGTCCAAGTTGGTGGCACTTGTAGCGAATTATAAGCTTGGCTTTGGAAACATTATTGGTAATGGCTGGAAGTTTAGATATGTTGGGATTTGGCTGGAAAGATGGCTTAGGATTTGAATTTGTGTTTGATGGTAAAGCAAGGGGTCATGTCCAGGATTTACGGAAAGAAGAAGGAACAAAGTGATTTTGATTGAATCTTCGAAACTTGTTAGAATTGAATTGCTTTGTACCGAAGTTACAGCTAGTTCGAAATTGTTGTGGTTGCTTCTCTCGTCCACGAATTTTGTCTTCAGCATCATGGGCCAAAGAAATTGCATCCTCGAGAGTTATTGGCTTGAACATGTTCACCTCTGCATAGAAGTAACCAAGCAGACCAAACATAAACTTGTGGTATTGACAGTTCGTCGCGAGATTGATTGTAGAGCCCGTTCGTTCCAAGAGCTTCGCCTTCGTGTGAGATGGTAAGTGATTTGAAGGCCTTGATCTCACCTGCGCTCTAATACCACTAGTGTGAGTAAATCGAATGTGCTGGATGCGTATGTAGTGAGTGCCGGAAGGTCCCCAAGAACAAAAGAACTCTACTTAAGCTCAAAAAGAAAAAAGGAAGATTTGCACGAGAAAAGAGACCAATTGGGTGCAATCTCCCCCCACTCCTTGTGTGAGCACTTCACAAGGCATGTATTTACAAATTTATTCATCTCAAAACTCAAAAATGGCCCAAATTTACAATTAGCATGCTTTGGCTTTTGTGTTTTCTTTTGTCCAAATAAAGAATAAAGCGGTTGGGCGGTCCAAAAGTCAGGCTGTGCCCAAATACAATGTCCAATAATAAAATATTTAAACGTGTGCCCATGCGCATGCAAAATAATAAATATTTGTCAAGCGCTTCAATAAATAAGCACGCCTAAATAAATATTAGCGCCACATCTTTAATGATAAGACGCGTGCCCATCAAAATTGATAAATTTTTCTAGGTAATTTGAATACATGCTATCACCCAGTGCTTCCCAATGCCATTGTTGCCTGCTCTACACATCGACTGAAGCATTCACAATTGTTAGAAAATAATAAAATTAAACCGACAAAAGTGAATACCTAGCAATCTTCAACTACAAAATAAATAAATAGATTAGAACTTTGTCCTAACCTTAATTTAATACGAGTGCACTCTAAACTCATAAACATCCATTAATTTAAATATGTATTTTATGGAATCACTCGCCATGGAATCACTCACGCGCACATTAAATTAACATGATGCATGAAAAGGACAAGCGTCCCCGTCAACTTCTCGTACAAGGAATCCACCTTGTGTATGAGCCCCGATAAATAAATATAGTTTTACTGAATCCATCGTAAAACCTCATGGAATCCACCGTGGAATAAAAAAAAACTCACGAAATCCACCATGGAATATGCCTCATGGCATCAGTTATACTAGCTAGCTCAATGCTACTTCACGTGGATGTAGCATCACTCCCTTCCCTATCTCTTTTATCATGGTTTCTCTCCCAATTAGGTGGTTTATGCGCACAACTTTGACCAATAATTGATTGAGATAGAACCTATTCATCATAGATTTTCTAGCTAGGCTTTGTGGATCCACTTGTCATATATGCCTTTCACACAAGCTCAGCTAAAGCCTTGGTATTTGGTCTCTCAGCAGTAGGGATCCAATGGCAAAACCTATGAACCCTTAGATATGTAGTCTCTTCTTGTAGCCTCTCCATCTTGTTGCTCTAAGTTCATGAGATGCACTATCAGGTTGTCTGTATAACTGGCTTCCACAAATGGAGCAATAAATAGGTCCTTGAGGATAGAGAAGTGGGACTTCTCAATCATGACTAAGCATGTAAACCATGCTTTCCCATTGTTGACTAAGAATAGCATGAAGGCTTGCACCTTCTCGGTGTTTGAAATGAGGCTATTGTCCTCACCGACTTATTCAAACTTCTTCAAGATGTTGTAGGCGTTATCTCGGGCCTTGCCCTACATTTCTCTATCTACTTGATGACTAGCAAAATTTTAGCTTGGTCCCTAGATCCAGGTGTGACTCTTAGCCTCACACAAGATGCATTCCAACTAGGACATTATCAGTGTTGTTAAGAGAACTTTGCACAGGTTGGTGATTGAGTCACTTGACAACCCATCCTAACCTATACTGAGCAACCACTTGATTATATCATTTAGCTCCTACTGCAAGCTCTATTTCTCTCACTAGATTGCTATGGTCAACTTCATAAGCTTTTCTAGCATTGTCCTGCTTTGTTCTATGAGCATGCAATACTACTCTTTTGTGTCCAACAACTCACTAATATCCTTCTTTACTATGGCTCATAAGTTGCCTACAATAGTGCTTAGGTCAACAAGCATGTCCTTCAGTTGCCAGTTCCTTCTCCATTGTGGATGCCTCATTCTCTATCATGATGGCCTGATGGTAATTGGCCTTGTCACAACCCTTAGTTAAGATAGTTTTGTGCAAGAATTTGTTCTACTTGGCCCCTAATGGCCTAATCTAGCATTCTTGGCTAGTTATATTATTGATTTTGTGTGAGGTTCTTTTTACATCGTATGGGGTATATATCCTTATTGCTTTCAAGATTGTGATTGTCACATAATGGATTTCTCTTTACAGATATTTAGGGTTTCCTTGCTTGTGTCAATTTGCCATGGTTGCAAGTGTCTCTACTTGGAGATTTAATTTACAGTCCTCTTGTGACGTCTTGTGCTCCATCAAGCTTTTTTCCTTTTGCAAGTGGGTGAGGTGCACATAGCCCTATTTAACCTTGACTTTGCTCTCTTCCCATTCCTCTAGTTGACTTTTTTCCTTTTGCGAATGGGTGAGGTGCACATAGCCCTATTTAACCTTGACTTTGCTCTCTTCCCATTCCTCTAGTTGACTGCCTCATCTATGGATTTCTCTTTGTAGATATTTAGGGTTCCCTTGTTACTCTGCCCTGGTTGCAAAGGTTTCCAAATGGAGACTTAATTTCCAATCCTCTTGTGGTCTTGTGCTCAAGAAATTTCTTCTTTTTGCAAATGAGTGAGGTGCACACACATTCCTATCTAGCCCAGACTTTGCTCTCTTCCCATCTCTCTAGCTGAGTGCCTCATCTATGGTTGTCGGTGTGCGCTTGGTTCCGAATTTTGCACTCGAGTCTCTAGGTGCACTTAAGCGGGTTTTCACTCGAGTGCTCGATTTGCTTAGACTTATGTTGAGCAAAATGTAGGAGTGAGGGACTACTCGAGGGATTGCTCAGCAATTGAGCAGAGTGGTGAGCTAACAGCGTTACCGTGTAGAATGTCTCTCTAGGGTGTTTGTTACTCGAACTCAACCCTCGAGGTTGGCACAAAATCCATCCGGCGTGCAGTTTTTGCGATCTCGAGTCATCCGTATGGTCGAGAGCGAGTCCTTTTGCATGCATGGGTAGAGTTGATTGCTGCTGATCCGATCAGACTAGAGAAGGGCTCGAGAGCTTCCCCTCGATTGCTCGCTCGATTGGAGAGGGTTTGAATGGATAGGTCTGTCGAGGTGACTCCGGGTCCGAGAGGGGGTTCTCTGGAGCGCATAATTGGGATGGAAGGTCAGGCCTGACGCACTTGACTTGATGGCTGCCGTGATGGCAATGGATAAGATGTGAGAGCTTGTTGGCTCTCGATGGTTGATTCAGGCCTTTGCAGGGTGAAGTGGGTTAAGGTGATCGCGAGAGTTAAGCGTCGAGTTGAAGGTCTGCGGTGGAGTCTGGGGACGATGGCCAAGAGATGGTGGAGCAGCTTACTGATTGGCTCGAACCATGGGGGATCGAGTGAGTGTACAAGTAGACGGCGCAACCGATCACGCCCCAGCAATTGATACTTGCGTTGCACTCCTGAATCATGTGTAGGTAGGTGCCTGCTCGAGCTTCTGATATAAGAGCTCCAGCAACAACCGCCAAAGGCATCATCAACCGCCGCCACAATGCGACGAGCCGAGACGTGCGAGTGCGGACGACCAAGGCTCCCTCAGGCTCCTGCGCTCGCCACCCCCACACATGGGCCCTTAACGATCACAAAAGGAAGGTAAATGCTTGGTTGTGGCAGATCTGCAATTGGACAGGTGGTTGTCCCAAAACATACTTGCGCCAGAGGCAAGGATGGTGTCGATGATGATCACGGCATTGGTGGTAGTAGCATTCCCTCGACCCAGGTAACTTCCATTATGAAACCATTTTAATTCTTTTTACTATCAATATGAAACCTAGGCTCATACTACAAGGCAAATTATTTATCAAAACCATTTTTCTTTGGGAGAAAGAATACAGATAGACAACAAACACGGAGGTCAGCATAGGTTGAGACCGACTTGTAACAACTAAAGGTGGTATTAGAGAAGCTCAAAGAGGAGAATCATAAAAAACAAAAGGTATGTTTTTGGATCTTAGTGTGGAGCAACAACAACAAATCCATGCTTATATTGTATGGATGGATAGAACGACCTCTTTGGATAGATACAATTGTCTTAACAAAAAAAATCACATATTTGTGCTTTATCCTTCAACTTCAACTCATAGCTTTTAAACTTTGTTATAGTCCTAGTAACATGTTTTTTTCTTATGCAGTACATTAACTGTCAACTTCAACTCATAAGTTTTATACTTTATTATAGTCCTAACATGTTATTTCCTTATGCAATACATTTTATTAAGGCATGGAACATCCTTTTTGGACAATATGGAATATTGAAGGCACAGATAAATCCCACTAGCAAGCAAGAACATTTCACTTTAAATCACAACTAGAAGAGGTAGCAAGCTAACAAAAGTAGAATCTCTATGCGAGATGCTCAACTCTTTCTAAAGAAAATAATCTTGATATATAAGTCCATCAAATACTCGATAATAAACTTAAGAAAACACAAAGAAGATCCAAATTTGCCCAATATGAAGTTTACATGATTACTAACCAAGTCATAATCACTATAGCACTAGAAAAATCTATTTTTTGAACCTTTGAAGCTTGCAACATAGACAAAAATTCTAATTGCAGCATACTTTTCAATAACTATAACTTTTCTCTATTTCAAGGTATGTGGGAAAAGTGCAAAATTTGGACAACTATTTAGCAAATATAGTGGCAAGATGAGCTCGTCTAAATCTTATCATGATAAATCTTCAAAAGTTTGGTGGTAACTAATAGGCAAGTGCAGATTGCACTCCAATCGTAGCCCTTTTGCCACCAAAATGCACCAGCAAATGCTCATCATAAGTAATACCTATTAAAAAAAGTAAAAATATGCTAGTAATTTGCAATGGGTTATTAAGCATTAAACAAATTGGTACATGTGTATAATGGCAAAGCTCACATTTTTAGGACTCTTGTCCTCTAGCACCCTTTGTTTCTCCCAAAGACTGATTGGAACCCACCTCTGATTTCTCTATAGTAACATTCCTATCCACCTCTATTCTAGCTTCCCAATACCTAGTCCCTTTGGATATCCTAAGCTCTTCTTTAGTATTATGATTCCTAGAGAAATGTTTGTTTGCAGGTAAAATCGAAGTACACGTGGCCTTCAAAAGTCTATGGTATTGGTATTCAAGAAGGAAAATTTTGCATTGGAGTGAAAGTCCTTCTCCTCTTTACACTCCTTATCATTGTGAGCTCTCTATGGATTATGTCATGGTGATAGATTCTGCTAAGCCCCTTACTTTTGAGGAGGCTATGCATAGAGGTGGATACTTCTTCTCTGGAGAGGGATATGCAGTTTGAGTTTGACTCATTGTGGAAAAATCATACATGAGATTTGGTTTTCCTACCTAGTGAAAAACATGCGATTGCTAGCAGTGCTCATGATGAGCTAGTTTCTTTAAAGATTCAACTCAAAAGGAGCTTTGAGATGAAGGACATGGGGTATGCTTCTCAAGACATGGATCATGCTTCTCATATACTTGGCATGTGTGTTGTGCATAATTGCTCCAAGTCGCTCCTCTACTTGTCGAAGGAGTACATTCATAGGTTATTCGGTTTCATATGCAAGGCGGTAAACCAATTGGCACCCTTGTACCTTCTCATGTGAAGGTCAATCAGGTAGATTGTCCCTAGTTATATGATGAGAAGGTTGAGATGGCCAAGATTCCACATGTATTCATAGTGGGTAGCTTGATGTATGCCATAATGCCACTAGACCTGACATAGCATTTATAGTGGGAGTTGTGGCTTATAACATGACATCTAGCCAATGACATTGGGATGCCATGAAGGGTATTGTGAGATATCTTAATGACACTATAGACTTGTGCCTTTGCTATGGTGGTTAGGATACGTGAATCATTGTTTACACATACTCAAATTATGCAAGATATGTAGACAGTAGGGAGTCCACATCTGGCTATGTCTTCACCTTTGCTAGAGGTGTTGTTTCTGTTGAGAAATAAGGAAAAAGCATAAGATTTATCCATGGCTATATTAAGTGTGTGAGAGAGACTTGTAAGAAAATATTGAAGAGAAGATAAGATGAGTAGAATAATGAAGAAGAGGAGAGCATGCAGCTTCTAACCTCTGCTTGCTCCATCCTGGTCTCCCTCTACTTAAAGTTTTGTTGTATCAGAGCCATCATAGGAGGAATATCAGAACCGTGGGAGAACTCTATGAATTAAATGCGAGGTATGCTGCAATAATACGCAGGCGGCCTTTAGAACCAAAAAAGAGAGATATATAGTGTCTCTAGAATAGATCACTAGAATTGAAACAAGGGTTAATCCATCCAAATGGAATCATATGTATGAGGTAGGAGGGTGCTCAAACTCCATGAATATCCAGACAATCACATGTGCTTGTTGCTTTAATAATTAGCATTAGAAATTATGCAACTAAATTCGAGCAGTTCAACATTGCACTAGAATTTCGATAAATTAAGGATGTCTGAAGGCAGTTACTATTTCAACATCCTCAGTTCCCTTCATCCGGCATCCCATAGACTGAGGCACTATATCAGCTATGAAGACTGTCTGATCCTTTTTTTTAATGATAACACTATTGATGGTCTTGAATGTCAGTATATCCTATCTGGACACATCTTATTTCATTGCTTCCCTGACTTGCAGCAAGGTTTAACCGAAAGGCATTAATTGGAACCGTAGAAAGTTCTGATGATCCACACGCATAAGCCTCGACAGAGAGAGGCGTACACCATTGAGGGAGCATGGATTTCGTGTTGATGTGTCATGGTAAGCTTACATTTCCGCATGTCAACAAAGGAAACATTTCATAAATTAAGCATCCATGCATAGAGATGCTATAAGCAGAGGTAGCATCCTCTCTACTTAGAGAATGCATGATGGCACCTCATTTTGAATGTATGCAAAATGAACTATGAGTATTGTAGCACCCCATTTGAGTAGAGCAAGGTGTACTGGTTTGACCTTGAAAGTGGATTGGCACTTTCACATGCATAGTTAAACATTTTGACAACTATTTATGCCCCTCATGAAAGGAACAGTTCTTCTGAAAGATGCAGGTCCTGCTCCCTCACACTACAGGGCACATGCTGAAGTAAAATGAGACAATTGTGTTGCTTCTTGAGAAGCCATTGCAAATCAAAAATCACTGTTGTGACTTGATATGGAGGTCATAAAAAGAGCACACCATGAAACTACATTTCTTTTAACTAAAAATGTAACTGGTAACTCAGATTTATTGCCGCAATGGCATGTTAAATAAGTGTCCAGAGTTGAGCATTCTTGTTGTAAGGTCAGTTTTATGCCGTTTTTGGGTGTCATTTTGGAGGAAGAAAAATCACAAAAAAATTACAAAATTTTTTATGTAGCTTTAACCTGATTGGAAATTCATTCTTGGCATAAAAAAAATTACAAAAAATTAGCAAAAAAATCAGTCGATTTTAAGCTCGTATTTTGATGCTTTTTGGATCATATGAGCACTATTTGAGCTTCGTTTTGGATGTTTGTTGAGCGTTGAAATGACCTGTTTTTTTGGCTGATTTTTGTTGTTTTTGAGAGCTGAATGGTTGATTTTATGAGATGATTGATTGGTTTGGAAGTGGTTTGAGAGTGTTTTGGATGATATTGATTATGTTTTGGAAGTTCATGATGATTTTCAGTGGAGATGTGATGTTTTGATAGGTTCTGTATACCTTATGTATAGCTTCTGTTTTGTTCTGATTGTCTTCTGTATGAAGCATGGATTGATGAAGATTGAGATCATTTGAAAGCTTATTGAATAGTTTTTGAGAGTTTGGAATGGTTTGAGTATGAGTTATGAGGTTTTGATAACCTTCTGTAACCTTCTGTAGATCTTTTGTAGAGCTTCTGTCTCTGTTCTGTCTCTGTACTGTAGCTGTTCTGGTACTGTACTGTGACTGTTCTGTATGCTTCTGTATGTGTTCTGATGGATGAGAGTGTAGCTTGGGAAAGTTTTCTAGCCTTGTAAAGAGGTGAATACAAGTGTAAAAGAGCTAAAAGAAGTGAAAGAAGTAGCTGCTGAGGACTTAAGTAAAGATTGAAGTGAAGTGACAGTGGTGAGCTATGAAAGGACACTGTAGTGGCTCTGGTGACTCTTCATATCAAATATACCTCTTGGGAGGGTTATCCACAACCTAAGAAGTATTATTGTGAGTGATTATAGTGAGGATATGATGTATTATTGATGGAGAGAGAGAGAGAGAGTCAGAGATAGCCAAATATACTAAAACAGAGTGATTGTATGTGAGAGATTGAGAAAGAAGACTATGAAGATATTGAAGATGAATACTATGTGATGTATTTCCATTCAAAGATGGTGTATTCCTTTGCTTTCTTTTTTACATTGATGGATTTTATGAAGATATTGAAGAATATGGTTGATTCTATCAAATTCGTGGGAGATCTACATGATGCTGCATGAAGATTTGTTGTGCTTGGTGTTCTTTTCTTCATTGTGATCATATAAAACCTAATAAAAAAGCTTGTTGATGTTACAAGATAGATTTTCTTGCAAGAGAATTCCCTTTTCCTTGGTGTTCCTCTTGGGGCTCCATTTTTTTGGTGCACAGTCGGGGAAACTTGCCATCAACAAGCACCGGAAGAGGCTGAAAATGAAAGAAATGGCATTGCCAAGAAGAGAAGAATTCAATGGATGATTGTAAAGTTCCTTCCTCCATTGAAGAGTTGGAATTTCTCATAATCAAAGCCACTTTCCACAAGAAGTTTATCCCACAATGGTGGAAACACATCACCATCATGATGTATGCTCTATGTGGTGGACAGTTTCCTCTTCCTGTTGAAGCAGCAGAAACTTGCATCTTGGTGGCAAACTGTTTGGGGACAAACTGAAGAGCAAAAACAGAGAGAATGACCATACATGGAAGATTTGACATTCATTGAGAAGTTTTCAGACATCATCAAGTGGGAGATTGTGAAGAAGCTTCAGGAGTCTTGGTCTGTGGAGGTTCACAAAGACAAGAAGGAAAAGAGTTGGAATTCGTTCGTGGATGCTCAACAACAAGATACATGGGATGCTTTGTGTTCTGATAATCTTCTGTTTGTTCAATTAGCAACCCACTGGAAGTTGGTAGACAGAGTGTTCTTCATAACATACACAGTTGAAACCATCAGAAGCTGCCATTACTATGATGATGGCACCACCACAATGCTTAGACGTATGTATTTTGACACCTTCAGAACCGAATACCTTCCACTGTGTAGTGGCATGAAAGCAGAATTCAGGGACGTTGAAAATGAAGAAGTAGAAGAAATGTTGGCAAGACAGTCCTCCAGAGAGTGAAGCCTTTTGTTAACCCTCTGTGGAGCACTAACAACAGAGTGGAGCCAACCCCCTGATGAATGACGCAATAAAGAGACAAGCGTTAGAACGAGTCCAGAGGTACGTGAGAAGAGAGAAAGCAAAAATCAAAGCTGAGAATGAGCTCGCAGCAGAGGCCGCCTTTGACGCCCTTGCGAAACTCTTTACAGAAGTCCCAATGGTACATTAAACCCTTCCTCCTCCTGCTAGAGGTTCACTTCCAAGCCAGATCCGTCCTGGAAATATTGATGACATGCCAGCGAATGTAGTCCCGTTGCTAGTTTTTAAGGGAGAGTACAATGAAGACCCTAATCTTCATGTAGCAGAGTTTATGGTAGCATGTGTGGCTAACAATGCCAGAACCCCTGAGCATTGGTTAGCAATATTCCCCGCCACTTTCAAGGGCGTGCGCTTCAGTGGTATGAGAGACAAGCAGCAGGAACTTTTGGCACATGGGACGACATGAAGTTGGCCTTCCTCACTAAATTCAGGCGTGAAGGTTTTGAAGAGCGGATGCGAGAGGAATTTATGAACCTAAGTCAGTCCTATGGAGAAAGAGTAGAAGCTTAAGTCTCACGAATGGAATCCATCCTGTAGAGATGGACTAACCATAATCTAGATGATGGCATTTAGAAGGGGGTGTTTCTCAGAGGATTACAACCAGAAGTCCGTAAGTTTGTGGAGCTGCAAAGACCAGCCACACTACAAGCTGCAACAGAAGGTGCAAGACTGTACGATGAAGTGGAAGCTAGATTGGCGATGAATCCAGGAAGAGGAGTCCTACCTCCTCTGATGCTAGGAATGATGTACCCAACAAATGCAGTCCCAGGGATAGTTCCCTACCCTTACCCACAGATGTCCTCAATATCATAGTACAGTGCACCAAATCCATAGTGGCCACAATCAATGCCTCAAATGATGGTTCAACCACAACAACAATGGTCCCAACCAATTTTCCCAATGCCAAATCAGCAGCAATAGTGGAACCCTACCAACTGGAGCCAACAGCCAACAGTTCAAACAGGAGCTCTGAATCAGAATCAGAACAGAGATCTCTCTGTACCAGCCCAACCTGTTTATGCAGTGATTACAGAGACTCCTCAAAACCCTACTACCAGTACCTCAGGAGGAGAAAGCTTGAAGGATTATTTATCTAACTCAGTGGCAAATATAAAAAAGGAGTTGATGGATGTGATTACAGAGCAGCTACAGACGCTGAAAGTGAATATCGCTAGCATATCCAACGTTGCAGGAGCATGAAGAGATGTGATGCGGTCAAATACTTGGTGTGGTAAGTGTCATCAAGCAGGCCATTTAGCTACTGAATGTACACGAAAACCAACCATTCCTGGAGCCTTTTGTTCCTACTATTTGCGGAAGAACCATACAGAGGATATTTGCTATCTGAAGGAGATGCATGATAGGAGAAGGAAGGAAGAAGATGCAAGATTCAACTTGCTGGAATCCAAAATGACAACACAGGATATTGGACCCAAGCCTAGAGAGTTTGGTCCTAATTTCGGACCTAGAAGATTTCCCTCTCAAAGTTACAGAGGAAGACAGTTTGGCGATGGTCAGAGATCAGAAGTGGAGTGTTACAGATGCGGAGAAAAGGGACACATTTCACTAAATGGTCCAAATCCCAGAAGGTCAGTGGATTACAAGCCCTTATGCAGTCGATGCAAAGGAGAAGGCCACACTGCAAAAGATTGTCCAAGCCCAGCCCTAGTGAAAAACAGTACTATTGATAGTCCAGCAAAGGCCCAAGAGCCTACCTCCAATTTAGTGGAATTGGAAGTTGTTGCCATCACGTGTGCAAGGAAGAAGGAATCACCTATCCAGAAAGAAAATAATCCTCCTGCCAGAACAGTGAAGTTCAATCTTCCACCAGAAGAACAGAATAGAACAGATCCTGACAGTGCCATACAGAGCACTACAATGCCACAGAGAGTCAGAGAGACAGTTCCAGAGACAAGACCAGAGGTCCAGGAGATAGAAGATGAGGAAGTGCCACAAGTGGTAGAAGAAGTCCCCATGATGCCCCTATTGGAAGAAACAAGGAAGATGAAAATGGGTGTTGCCCCATTCCCTAACCGGTTAGAGAAGCCAGTGGATCCTATTAAGGAATACGATCTGGTCAGAGATCTAGATACCTTTAAACCAAACCTCACATTTCGACAATTATTGATGTTGTCTCCCAGTTTCCGAAAAAGGTTCAAAAGTATACTGACAAGAAGACGTGTCTTAATGATTGCTCCCTCAACAGCAACAAAGTCCAATAAGGCTCCAAAGCCTGTCAAAGAAGTGGACGTGGCTAACGCCTTCCTAGATCCGGGTACCCCAGAGACTGGCATGTGGATAGAAGGCTGCTTTATTGCAAATGCATTGATTGATGGAGGTTCATCATTGAACATTATGATGGATGTGACAATGAAGGATCTAGGCCTATAAGGTGTGCAACCAACCCAATGGCTCATCAGACTGGCGGATCAGAGCAGAATCAAGCCTTTGGGTATTCTCCCATATGTGAGGACTACAGTGGTGGCTGGAAGAGATTATTGGCTAACCTATCTGGTGGTGAAGCCAAACTCTTATGGTACATCCTACTGGGCAAACCATGGCTTTTTGAAGCCAGAGCAAGGACGGATTGGTTCAAAGGAACCTTGACCTTGGGTAGAGGACCTAATAAAGTGGTGCTGAAGCTATATGGTACTCAAAAAGGACATGGATCCACCTCCCTGGAATTATCTTCTGACTCCCCTAATGAGGCTACAGATGGAACATCAGCAGACGAAGATGCTGTCAAACAGATCCTTCCCAAGAAAACAGTGGCACGTTCCTTATCAGTGGATACTGTAAGCCGACTCCCAAAAGATGCAAAGTCCCTGTCAATGGGTGAATACTTCCTGCCTGAACCAGGAACGATTTTCGAAATCACTTTTGACAGTGAGATAGAAGCGTGGATGTACTGCTCTCCCTGTTACATGGCCATAGCAGAGCCAGAGACAGAGGCAGAAGATGAAACAGAGAACCTGTTCTTCTCTTACAGAGCTCTTAAAGAGACAGAGCCAGAGACAGAGACAGAGACAGAGACAGAGACAGAGCCAGGGCTAGAGACAGAGACAGAGATAGAGGAGGATGGCGATGATACGGAAGAAGAAGGTTATGGAAGTGAGCCAAAAGAGTCTATCCCACCTGAAGAGGATAAATATGAAGAAGAAGTTCCAGAAGCATCAGAAGCAGACGAGCTCATGCTGTGGGATAGAATGGTGATGGTACCATTTGGTCTGGTAAATGGATCTTCTCATATGCAAAATCTTTATAAGAAATGGGTTAAGAAGACCAAGTTGTCTTTCAGCAGTGGCTCATGCCGTCCTCAATCATCCTTGCCAAAGAAAGATGATGATGATGCACCGTGCCAACAAGCACCAGTCTCATGATTCCAACAAAAATCAGAGGGTCCCTGTTATGTGACATTCCTGGACTTGTCATCCGAAGATGAGTCTTCAAGCCAAGAGGTAATTAATCGTGAAACCAAACCCGAAATGGCTCTAATCCCATTTCAACATCTCAAGGAGCAACCTAAGTCTCCACCAAAAGAAGAAGTTGGTTCTAGTGGGACATCAGATGAGGACACCACTCCTTTGAAGGAGTCGGATCTGTATCTAGAAGCAGTCCGCGGGACCTTCATCCGTGAAGTAGAAGGTGAAAGGCAGTTAACTTTTGTGGATGCAGATGGCACCGAATGCTATTTGAAGGTGGGTAGCAGCCTACCAGAAGAGGAGTTGTCAACCTTGTACAACTTGTTGAAAGAGAACTTGGACGTGTTTGCATGGTCCCATAAGGACCTAAAGGGGATTGATCCCACAATATGTCAGCATCATATTGACTTGGAGCCTGATGCCAAGCCAGTATGGCAACGACAGAGGCGAATGAACCCGAATTATTTCACATTGGTGAAAGCAGAGTTGCTAAAGCTTCTGGAAGCCGAGTTCATCTATCCAGTGGCACATAGTGAATGTGTTTCACCCATCGTGGTGGTACCCAAGAAGAATGGCAAGTTTCATATATGTGTGGATTTCCGCAAGTTGAATTCCAAGACGAAGAAGGATCACTTTCCTATCCCTTTCAGAGACCAACTGTTGGACACAGTGGCAGGACATGAGCTTTATTCCCTTCTGGATGAGTTCAGCGGATACAACCAAGTGCAAATAGCAGAAGAAGACCAATCCAAAACAACCTTCACCACAGAATGGGGGACCTACGCTTACCGAGTGATGCCGTTTGGGCTCTGCAATGCCCCTGCTACTTTCTAGTGAGTCATGATGGTCGCATTCCAAAATCATCTGCACGACTTTATTGAGGTATATTTGGATGACTTCTGTGTCTATAGTTTGATCCGTGAACACTGGGGACACCTGGAACAATGCTCTAGGAGTATGGGATTTCCCTCAACCTTGACAAATGCATCTTTGGGGTCTCTTCTAGAGTTCTGTTGGGCCACATTGTCTCTGCATAAGGGATATCAACAGACCTTGCAAAGATCGAAAAGATTGCAGCTCTGACAGCACCTACCAACCTCAAACAGTTGAGGGGATTCCTAGGCCATGTGGGTTACTACAGAAGGTTCGTAGCTCATTTTGCAACAAAGGAAACCTCTTTGCACAAGCTTCTGAGGAAAGATGGAGAGTTTATTTGGACGGAAGAATGTGACAAAGTCTTCAACACTTTGAAGCAGTGTCTGATTGAGGCACCCATTCTATAGTCTCCTAATTGGACAAAGGAGTTTCATGTACACACTGATGCATCTATTGAAGGCTTAGGCACTATCCTATGCCAGAAGGGCTCCTCGAAGTTGGATCAACCAATCTATTATGCAAGCCGAAAAGTCACTGATAGGGAACGGAACTATACAGTGACAGAGCTTGAGTGCTTGGCAATGGTGTTTGCCCTAGAAAAGTTTCGCCATTATCTGTTGTCCACTCACTTTAAATTTTATGTGGATCATGAGGCCTTGTCCTTCCTGATGAATAAAGCAGACGTGAAAGGACGAATGATGAGATGGCTCCTTCTATTCCAGGAGTTTGACTTTGAGGTAATTACCAAACCTGGTCGTTCCCATGTTCTGGCTGATCATCTGTCGCATATCCCACAAACTGCAGATGAGGAGCAGGATGATCCAGACCTCCCTGATGCTTCCCTATTCTTGGTAGAAACTGTAACTCCTTGGTATGCAGACATTGTCAATCTACTGGCAACCCAACAGTACCCTCCTGGTATTTCTAGTCGGGAAAGGAAGAAGCTTATGTTAGAATCAACCCCCTACACCCTGCTAGGCGGTGCACTGTACAAGAAAGGCAAAGATGAAGTGCTCAGAAGATGTAATGCAGGAGATGAGATTGGGATTGTTCTGAAGGCTTGCCATGACGAGCCATGTGGAGGCCACTTTGCAGGAGAAGCCACAGCTAGTAAGGCTTTGCTAGCAGGATACTGGTGGTCGAACCTCCATAAGGATGCCTATGATTACTGTAAAAGATATGATGCTTGTCAGAGAATGGGGAAACCTACCAAGACAAGTGCCATGCCATTGCAACCTATCCTTCCTTTAAAGTTGTTTGAAAAGTGGGGCATCGACTTCTAGGTCCAATCGATCCTCCCACCAGAAGGAAACAGAACAGATACATCCTCGTATATACGGATTATGTCACAAAGTGGTGTGAAGCTAAAGCCCTAAAGCGGGACGATGGTAACAATGTGGCCCTGTTCATGTATGAGAATATCATCACCCGTTTTGGCAGTCCCTTAGAGCTGGTAAGTGACAGAGGCACTCATTTCATTAATAAAGTCATGGAAGAGTTGACAGAGCTGTATAAGATCTGCCATCGCAAGTCCACTCCTTATTACCCCAGAGCCAACGGCCAAGTCGAAGTCACGAATCACATCCTCTGCTCAATTTTGACAAGGACGATTGCCGCACATCGTCGTGATTGGGATGATCGACTTACAGAAGCCCTGTGGGCGTATAGAACCTCCCATAAAGCAGCAACAGGACATACACCCTTCTAGTTGGTGTATGGTACAGAAGCTGTTTTCCCTGTTGAACTGGAATTGCCCTCTTTGAGAGTGGCCATCAAAGAGCGTTTGGGGGACGATGATTCACTGCAACGCCGTTTCCTGCACTTGGAATGTTTGGATGAAACTCGCAGGATGGCTCTACAGTGCATGGAAGCTACGCAAGCTCGACGCAAGGCTTACCATGATAGCTTCATCAAGCACAAGGAGTTCAAAGAAGGTGATTTGGTCCTAGCCTATGATTCATGATTTGGCAAGTTTCCTGGCAAGCTCCAACAGCGGTGGATGGGTCCATATAAGGTACTTGCCGTCAACCCTAATGGCTCTGTCCAAGTGCAGACCATTGATGCCGCTAATGATCCCTTCCTGATCAATGGATATCGCTTAAAGAAGTACTTCCCTCCTTGGGGATCTTGACAATCACGGTCACCTGATCCTTTCCCTCGTTGGCGTGGCACTCTCACTCTTATGATGCTATTTCTGATAGCTGTTCTCCAGTCACTTCTGAGGAAGTGGACGCAACCCTCTGTCCCCTCAACCCCATCTTCCAGCCTTGATCTCTTATCCTCTATTTTCCACCAACGACAGTGGCGAGGTGGGTTCTGACACATGGTATTTCTACCATTCCCTTGCTTAATTCGAAAAAGAAAAAAAAAAATACCTATCGGTCATGGGAGAAAAGGACTTAGGTCCCTGTCATGCCGACCTATTCTTCGAGAAAAGGTGAAAACACCCTTGGGAATAGGGTAAAACAAGAAAAAAAAACATGAAAAACAAAACTATTATGGGAGAAAAGGAAGCAATTCCCTGTCATAGCAGGCTTCGTTTCGAGAAAAGATGGCAAACACCCTTGGGCGGGAAGCTAGCTGTGGAAAAGGTGGCAACACCCAACAGTCCAGAAAGTGGATTCATCAATTGATATCCCCAGGATCAATTCCGAAGTTGCCTCCCTTGGTACGCTGTGTCCTGTGTCTCTCTACAGAGTGTCTAACTGTCCTCTAGCAGACGCCATGTTCCTATCCAACACAACGTTCGATTTGATGGCTATCTCCCGGGGTATGCCTCTTCAACAACTGACGATGCGATCTTCATCGACAACCCCTTTAGTGATGTGAGCTTTCATCCTAACCGGATGGGGAAGTGAGTATGGTTGCCCTCTGTAACTATCAACAGAGTGTGAGACAGAGGGTGGGGCGAGTGACCAATCTTTTCCCTTCAAATCAAATGAGAGGTGAGAAGTGTGAATTAAGTGTTGCATGCACGGGATGGGCCTCTCAATGCACAAAGCACAATTTGTTTCTGTGCACTGCACCATAAGCCTCCCTGGCCTTCCTTCTCGCACCGTATGCCAGCACAGGGCGGGATGCATAATTGCACCATCAAATGCGCACAAGGCATACAACCTTTGCACAAGTGACCGTGAGGATTACATCAATGGGTTTTAGGACATGGTTGCCCTCCTATATCTATCAGTAGAGCGTGAGACAAAGGGTGGGCTGAGTGTGACCGGAGTTTCTTCAATCAATTACCGAGAGGTGAGATTGAGGGATGTTACGACACTTGGAGTCAGGTATGTTCCCGTTCCCTATGCACCCATGGGGTGGGTCTCTACCATCAACACAAGACATGTCACCCTGTTCTGTACACTGCACTATAAGGATCCCTTGCCTTTCTCCTTGCACTTATGCCAGATGGGTTGGACGCACTAATGCACCATCAACTGTGCACCCTTGCATACTCCCTCTGCACCATTCCCCCTGTCGATTTCTAAACCGAGTACGAGATATGGGTTTCAATCATTATTCCTCGAGTGATATTAGTCCTGGGGCGCGTGACTGTTCATTCATTCCATTAGAGTGACTGTGAGTTGAGTGCAATATCCCTCGCCATTGACGAATTTTCTACGATTCCTTTAACTAGCTACCTCCCTGGGTGCTGCTGCGTGGTCCCTGCCATGAAGGCTGTGTGCTGTGAAGATACCTTGGTACCTCTTGCCCGCCGACAACGACACAGGAAGTGCCATCGACAATCAACCTTGATTCTCGACAACATGGGCCAAGTTTTTCTAACCCTACCACTTCTGTCTCTCTGTGATGTTCATGTTTTAAGTGTGGGGACGTTAGTGGATGGTCTATTGTGTGGTGCTAGGTCCCTGTTGCTTGGTTTACCCTATCCGTTAAGGTTTTAAGTGTGGAGACGCGTCCTTGCGCGTCTACCTTGCATACCCTTTTGCATATGCCTCAACCTACTCATGCATGTATGCCATGGCTTGCTTTTACCTTGATGGGGTCCTTTCCCACCCACCCATTCCTTTTTCACCCACCCTTGGGGATGTTCCCTTGCAGTTTTTCTTCATTCCCTGATTTTGTTGTCCTGTCATGTGCACGTACCCTACGTTCACCGAAGTCCACATCCAACCTTATAGCCCTATTCCTCCCTTTGAACTGACAATTTTTTCTTTTTACCTACCCTTGTTCCGGTGTACGATTTTTGAGTTATTAATTTTTGAAGCATTTTGCGTAAATTAGCCGGTTTTCCATGTGAACGTGCTTTGCTTGCTTCGAAACCGTGATCTAACATCATCGCTTTTACAACAACTTTTTCCCTGACATTTTTCCTTTTTACTCCGTGTCATTTTGATGCACGGTTTGTCCAATATTAATTTTGCGGTTTTTTCGAGACTTTTTCGTGCGTCTTTTTGACATTTTTCCATGTGAATATGCCCTATTTGCATCAGAATTCACATTTGATTCGACAGCTGTGTCCATCGCACCTTTCCCCACCTTTTTCCTTTTTCCTTTTTCCTTCACCCTCTTTCGACTTCTGGATTTTTTATTGTTAATTTTTCAATGGGTTTTCGGGTGTATTTTTGGTGTTTTTTGCATGTGAACCCCTCCTACTTTTCAGGTTTGTTTTTTTGGTTTTTCCCACGTGAACACGTCTTATCTCAGTCGGAATTATATTTTGACGTGATAGGATTGTCGGACACGTCTTTTTGCACATTTTTCCTTTTTACTAAACCTCGTTTCGATGCACGGATCTTCCGATATTAATTTTTAATTGCGTTTTTGGACTCGTTTTTTTACATTTTTTGCATGTGAACGCCCTTTACCCCCCTCGGAACCTCCGTTGCACATTTTCCCTATCTTCTCCTTGTCGTCCTGCCCACTTTTTGTTTTTACGACATTTCATTTTGCTGACCGGCTTGGGAGCTATTAATTTTTCTTTATTTTTATGTGTTTTTTAGCGCCTCGTTCCGCGCGTGAACGCCCACGTTTTCAATTTCCCCGCGTCTCCACGCTCCCGGTCGCGTCCGCGTGACCCATCCCGCCATCCCGGTGCTATTTCGATCCCGTCACGGTAAATTTTTTACCCCGCCCCGCGCACGCGCGCGGGAGGGGTACGCCTCTCTTTTCATGGGCCCCCCGCCCATACCCTCTCATGGGCCCCTGCCCTTTCCCCTACCCTTCCCCCAGGCACCCCCCATCCCATGGGCCCTCCCACCCTTTCCACCCCCCCACACCCTTCCCTATCCCCCCACCCCACCCTTCTCTCTCCCCGACCCCTTCCCCCCCAACCGCCTCCCTCTCTCTCTCCCTCTCCCTTCCCTCTACGCATCGTGTTCCCCCCCTCCATCCTCTCCACCTCCATCTCTCTCCTTCTTCTCCTCCCCTCCTTCTTCTCCTGCTTGCCCTCCTCCTCTCCTCCCTCCTTCCTCTCCCGCCTCTCCTCCTCCTCTTCTTCTTCTCCCTCTCCTACCCTTCTTCTCCTCTCCTTCCTCCCCTCCTCCTCCCCTGCTCCTCTCCTCCCTCCCTTCTCAGCGACGCCCTCCTTCTCTTCGTGGGCCGCCTACGCCCTGCCCACCCTCCAGCCCGTGACGCTTGCGCCCTCCTGTGCTGCCCTGAGCCCTGCTCCCGCCGCCGGTCGCCCGAGTGCCGCTGGGTGTTCCTCCCTGTCGACGACGCCTCTCGCCGCTGCCCCGCCTTGTAGCTGTGGCCTTGTCCCACTCCGCCCACGCCGCCCTATCGAGGCTCCTCCTCACTGTGGTCTCCGCCCTATTGGCCGCCGTTGGAGCCTTCCTGCACGCCGCCATTGCGCCACCCGCCCTCCTCACTGGACGCCCTGCCCGCTCTCCTCCCCGTCGTGCCGCCGTCCTGCGCTCCTGCAGGCGCCACGTGGCCGTTGTCCCCTGCCCGCCCGTTGCCGGCTCCTGACTGCCACGTGCCCTGCAATAACCCACCTACACCCATCTAAGCCCCCCTTTCCCCCCGAAGGGCCAAACACACCCTAAACCCCCTACCCTCTGCAAGCCCCCCTTCCCCCCCACAGGCACATCCACAGACAACCCCACCCAAACCCTTGTTCCCTTGTAGAAATCCCACCACTAAAACCCCCTCCATAACGCCTGTTCCCCCGTAGAAACCCAACATTGGGAAACCCCTCATACGCCCCTGTCCCACCCAGCCGCACCCAACCACAACCCGCAGAACCCGCATGCCCCTTTTCTCATCCTTTAACACGTGCGTGTGGCTGTTCATGAGAGTGTGATTGCTCGGGATCGTGTGCGGGAGACCACTAGTGGATGTTCACAAGCGGGGACGCGCGTTAGCTGGTCCGTGAGGTGGTGTGCAGCCGGCTGTTCACACGTAGTTGACACGCAGCCTATTTCTGGGTATTTTCCCGGATTTTTAATTCAAAAACCCGAATCCCTCAAAATACATTGAAAATTTAAAAAAAATAAATTAAACAACATTTAAAGTCACAAAAAAATCTTGAAAAATTTCCAATCTTGCTGCAGTGAATTGCCATATTTTTCTAAACTGCAAATTTCAGTTTAAAAAAAATTTAGACCATTTTAAAATTAAAAATTCTTTTTAAAAATACCCAAAAAAGAAAAAATTCATTTAAAAATGGTAAAAATTTCCAAATTAATTGCAAAAAAATTTCCTAAAAATTCCATTAACATTTTTACTTTTTTTTGGCATATTTTCTAAGCTGTAAAAATACTTCATGAAACACCTAAATTCATACAAAATCCTCTTTACTTCAAAACACCCCCACTGAAAAATCTCGAAAAAAGTCTAGATACATTTGGGATTGAGAAGAGCGCATTCATTGCATTCACATACACTCACTGCCAGGTATTTTTCATTTTATATTTTTATTTTTTTTTCTCGCTACCCCAAAATTCACGATTAATTTTTAACAAATGAACCCTAAACACCACCATGGCACGCGTTCACGCTAAACACACCATTTTCTAATAACAATCAACCTGCCGTTCACTTAGCACGTGCTAAGTGCACTTAAGAAGCACTTTAATATTTTTAATTAAAATGAACGAGTCGTCACAAAAGCACACACTGGCGAAAAAACGCTCCACATTACCTTAATTTTTAATAAATGAACTTGCATTTAGAGACCCAGTCTGGGTATCGAAGTTCGGGATTCGGATTAAAGCACCGCTTTAACCTAATAATTGGTAATTAAAATTTTAAGAAGGAATCGCCGTTTTCTTGATAAGGCTTATCACTTAATAAAAATTCACCCATTTCTTAATAATTTATTAAAATGAACCTTTCATTACATTAATTCCCCCTTACTACACTTATTTCCCTTTTTTAATGAACTCTTTTCGTGGGATGGGTACGCGAAGTCTTCGGAGTTCTCTCCATGGTCAAACCTGATTATCTAAGTTGTGGTCTTGATATGTGTGGGTTGTTGTTATGTTTTAGTTCAGTTTCTTTGTTACGGTTACGGGTACGGTGTGTAGTTTTTCTTTATTGCCTGATACGGGGATTTGGGTGTTTGCATGTTGCATAGCATGAAGCTTTCGGTCGCATATGTCTAGAGGTCATGTCGAATTTTTTCTAGGTTGTGGTTTGCTTGGGGATAGTTGGTCGAGTCACGTTTTACCATATTGGTTGATATCTTATCCTTGGTTTTTGTCTGTTGCTTTGCAGGCATTCTCCTTGTTTGTCTGTGTTTGTGGTGTGTGTGTAACCATCTGAATGGCGCCTTCTCAGGCTCCTCCCCCTATCCAGTATGTCCCACTAGTCAGTAGGGATTACTCTTTTCTACTCACTTTTGAGCCTCTCACGAAGGTGGGACTCGCTGCTTTTGTGGCCGCCTCCTTTCCATTGCTTCCAGAGGATCCATCGATGTGTGACGAGTTTCTGGCCTCCTACAGCAAGAAGTCGGGACTGGTCTAGGGTACTTCCATGACTTTGACACCTCGAGGCCTCGGAAAGGCTATGTCTCTTCCCTTCAAAGGTGAACCCTTTGTTACAACTTGCCAGCTTTTCTCTAACGAAGAGATTTTGAAGCTGTTACAAAAGCAGACCAGGGAAATTCTGGATGTTAAGAAGGTGATTAACTCTTCAGGAGTTTCCTTTTCCATGATCACTGATCCTGTGTGGAAGTTGGTCTGTCAGTTTCTCCAAGACAGGTTTATGCCTGCAAAAACGCCATCCCATTACTTGTCCAAAGAGCTTTTTACAGCTTCAAGGATGGTGTTAAAAGGAGTAGCTATTGATTGGAGCACTTACCTACTCACTAAGATGGATCAACATTTCATCAAAGTCACCAGGGGCAATGTTACCAATGTCACCTATGGATCGTACTTGTCTGCCTTCTTAACCTACTTAGGTTTACAGAAGAGTGTGCCTCCACCTCCTCCATCTGATCCAGTACCTCCTCCTCCACCTTTAGATGAGTCAGAACCAATTGATATAGAGGATTTGGATTCTCCGCCTCCCCTGGTCATACAGCGTAAATGCTTGAAGCGGGTAGCAGATAAAGCTCCTTCAGTTCTTCCTTCCGTGCCCATTCCTGCTACCTCTGGCAGTGATCTCCTTGGTTATCTCACATGTAATAACCTGTTCAGAGCACATCGAGAAGGTTCGTTGGATATATCAGTTCCCTCACTGAACAGTCTAGTCTTGGGAGATGCCATTCCTTTCCTATGTAAAGATATTCAGAGTTCCATTGAACTGTCAATGACAGCATGTGTTCAACAACTGTATGCTTCCTTTTATGAAGAACTGATGCAGTTTAAGGACCAGTTGCATAAGGCAACATCCGAGTTAGCCTCTGCTAAGGATACCCTAGCAGATTTGTTTAAGTAGATGGAGCAACAAACCCACCTGCTTGTAACCCAAAGAGATGAGATATCTTCTTTGAAGATTCAGTTAATAGAGGCTCAATCAGAGGTCACTAAAATCTCAGAGGAGAAGGAGAGGATGTCCAAAGAAGCGCAAGAGTTCCAAACTCTTTTAGATGTCAAACTTTCAGCCTTACAGACTGCTAATGACACAGTGGAATCACAAGCTTCCCAAATCAAGCAGTTGCAAGATCAACTGGCAAAGTCATGGTCTATTCCTCCAAGCCCTCATATTCCCTTGATCCCTTCTCTCTCACAGCAAGACTTGGCAGCTCTTCAGAGACAGGCTACTTTGTGTCCTCTCTTTCAAGATAAAGTGGAAAGATTGCAATCCAGGATGGATTTGCTATGGTCTACATTTGAGCAGTATCAGGAATATGTTCCTCTAGACCATTCTTTCTTTGTCCACTATCAATTACAGAAATTGGCCTTCTACATGAAGCTTTCCACGATGGATCTTCCTATTCCAGAGGATGGTTAGAGAGGGGCTTGGTCTCCTGAGTTGTTGACAGAGGTGGTCTGTATGGTGTTTGAAGATTCTGTCACGACCGATACCATGTTGATGTCATATATGTATCTACGAGGAGACTTGTTGATTCCAGATGAAGTGGATATGGCTTGGTATGTGGGAGACGTGGTTTTACAAGCTGTTCTGTATGTCAACCATTTGGAGTTGCGAATAGATGACATGTTTCATAGTTACTCCTCCAAAGTGGTTACTTGCCCTAATAATTCCTGGCATTCCATGATTGATTCTGTGGTCCTGAATCAAAGATAGAACACAGCCCCTACCTATGTCCAGAGCACTAATCAACTGAGGGTGGATCTTTTAGCTTATCTTTCCAAACATAATCCATTTGATTCTACCTTTTTTGATGCCTATCAGAGAAGATCTATCTTAGGTCCTTCTGTTCCTACCTTACTGTATTACCAACAAATGGCTCACCGTTATGATATATATCTTTCCCTCTATCAAACCAATTCCACAACCATCTTACCCCTTCTTTTCCAACCTCAATCTTTTCCTCAAATTTCCATATTTACATACTGTTCTTTTATCGAGGATAGAGTATTTTCCCCTTCTCCACCATGTCCTTCTCCATCCATTCATGTACCTTCTACCTTTCCTATTTATCAGTTAACACCCTTCCTAAGTGATTCACTACAATTTTCAGCCACTCCTTCTTTAAACTATTCCTCCTTTTATGATTTTGCCTATCCATCTCTTCATCAACTTTTTCTCATTCCACTTCCATCTCCTGCCACTTCTATATCTCAACCACCTCAGTTGATTAGTGACCATGACGGGTTTGATAATCAGATTTCCAGAAGAAGGGGATGGAGCTCGAATGATTCTCTTACAGGACCTCAGATAAATTGGCCAATAATTCCAGGAGAATGGACAATTGCCAGTCAAGCATATCAGAACTATATTCATTTTGCTCACCAATATTCATAGTCTCTGGATCCTTCGGTGAGATTGACAGCTCATTTTGCTAGGTACCTGGCGTATATGCATAGGCATTCTCATAATGATTCAAAGCCTTTTCCAAAGTTGTGCATGAATGTCAATGTGAGCATTGATTCCTAGCAGCTCGATATATTGTATTTTCATGCCCTTTGTTTGCCTAGCAGATACCTTGTCTTGTTGGAAAGGATGTGCTGCCTTCAGTTTTTTCAGAATCCTCCCAAGACATTTGTAGATGAATCTCTGTCTATGGATCATTTCCGAAATCATCAATCTTTCAAGAGGGATCATCTTCATTGATACCTTTGCCATGTATGGTGGATGATTTTTAATGATCAAATCTCTCTTTTTGGAGGAGTCATTCAGATGGTTGTGTTGTGTGTAGTGTTTGTGTTGTGGGTTAATTTATGTAATAAGATCGTGGTGATTGCCTATTCGATTGGTTTTCGTGCGAGCTACATTTTTGGAGAATTGTGGTGATGGGGTCGTGGTTGGATAGTTGAAGATGCTGATGTAGAAGAAGAAGAAACCTCTTATATCCTTTATAAGTTTGTTGTGATTTCTAGTTTGATAAGAAGTGTTAATGTATAAAGGGTTTTCCTTTCGTTGTCTTTTTATATCAGATACAGGTAATAAGTTGGGGTCGTGGTTGGATGGATTGTTTTTGAAGATATATTGAAGATCAAAGTTGAGCTTTTGAATGAACTTGTATTCCCTTTTTCTTGGGTCACGAGGACGCTTCCTTATTAAGTGTGGGGATATGTTGAGTGTTGAAATGACCTGTTTTTTTGGCTGATTTTTGTTGTTTTTGAGAGCTGAATGGTTGATTTTATGAGATGATTGAATGGTTTGGAAGTGATTTGAGAGTGTTTTGGATGATATTGATTATGTTTTGGAAGTTCATGATGATTTTCAGTGGAGATGTGATGTTTTGATAGGTTTTGATTGGTTTTGTATAGCTTCTGTTTTGTTCTGATTGTCTTCTATATGAAGCATGGATTGATGATTGACGAAGATTGAGATCTTTTGAAAGCTTATTGAATAGTTTTTGAGAGTTTGGAATGGTTTGAGTATGAGTTATGAGGTTTTGATAACCTTCTGTAGATCTTCTGTAGAGCTTCTGTCTCTGTTCTGTCTTTGTACTGTAGTTGTTCTGGTACTGTACTGTGACTGTTCTGTATGCTTCTGTATGTGTTCTGATGGATGAGAGTGTAGCTTGGGAAAGTTTTCTAGCCTTGGAAAGAGGTGAATACAAGTGCAAAAGAGCTAAAAGAAGTGAAAGAAGTAGCTCCTGAAGACTCAAGTAAAGACTGAAGTGAAGTGACAGTGGTGAGCTATGAAAGGACATTGTAGTGGCTCTGGTGACTCTTCATATCAAACATACCTCTTGGGAGGGGTATCCACGACCTAAGAAGGATTATTGTGAGTGATTATAAGAGATTTTAGTGAGGATATGATGTATTATTGATAGAGAGAGAGAGAGAGAGAGTCAGAGATAGCCAAATCTACTAAAATAGAGTGATTGTATGTGAGAGATTGAGAGAGAAGACTATGAAGATATTGAAGATGAATACTATGTGATGTATTTCCATTCAAAGATGGTGTATTCCTTTGCTTTCTTTGTTATATTGATGGATTTTATGAAGATATTGAAGAATATGGTTGATTCTATCAAATCCGTGGGAGATCTACATGATGCTGCATGAAGATTTGTTGTGCTTGGTGTTCTTTTCTTCATTGTGATCATATAAAACCTAATAAAAAAGCTTATTGATGTTACAAGATAGATTTTCTTGCAAGAGAATTCCATTTTCCTTGGTGTTCCTCTTGGGGCTCCAACGTTTCTTGTTGGACATCCAATGTATGATGTATGGACATCATGTATGAATGTATATGACAAAATTTGAGCTTATGTATAGCAGCCATTCTCTTGAAAGGGAATTTACATGAATTTTTTGGGCTATTTTGGTGCATTTTTGGTCTTGGGTTGACCATTTAAGGCAGTGGATTGGTTTATGTTGCTGAATGCTTGATTGGGATAGCACATATTGCTGTTGTTTTTGAAATTGCAGCCATCAAAATGTCAGGTACAGCTCAAATTACTTAGATTGTTGGAGATAAATTGACCAAGGACAACTATAGTGTTTGGTCATACAAGATGGAGAACTTTTTGATGGGGAGAGGTCTTTGGGACCTCATTACAGGGGATGATGCATGCCCAGAGCTTCTTGAGGAGCCCAAAAGAGAGCAAAAGTAGGCATACAAGGATTGGACTAGAAAGAACATGAAAGTTTTGCATTGGATCTCTATATGTATATAATAGACTTTGATTCCTCATATCAAGAAGGCAAACACTTGTAAAGAGGCATGGGAGATCATTGAGAAAATGTATGGGACATGCATAGAGGCAAGGAAGATACAACTTAAGCAAAGATTACATGAAGCATGGAGAGGAAACCGCACTATCAATAACTATGTTGCTGAGATCAAATAGGTTGTAGAAGATCTTGCATCTATACATGCACAGGTGGATGATGATGATTTGGTTTCAGTCACACTTAATGGACTTGGCCCAACATATAAATCTTTGGATACCTCTATTTCAATTAGAGGAGGCTCTATGCCAGACTTTGAAGAATCGATTGCTTTACTACTTACAGAAGAAATAAAGTTGGGTTTGAATGCATCTAGCAGCAGCAAGAATACAAGTGGAGATAGTGTCTTTTATCATCAGAGAGGGCGTGGCAGCCCATCTAGAGCTAGAGGCTCATCTTATGGCTGTGGTGGCGATAACTTTGTAGGTGGTCGAGGTACCTTTGGTCATGGTGGTTTCATGCCTAGAGGAAAGGGGAGAGCTTACTCTAGAGGTAGAGGATGATCTACTCCTCCACATAGAGTGCATGTAATTATTGTGGGCAATATGGACATTTTGAAAGGGAATGTTATCACAAGCAAAATGCTATGCCTAGGGGTCGAGGAAGGACTCAATATAACCATTATGTAGGTGGCTATGGAGGTGCAGGATGATATGGACTTAGAGGTGGCTCTACTAGAGGCAATCTATTTGCCATGAAACATGTATTAGGGAGAATGACACACCCTGCTAGTGAGGATGATTGGTTTTTGGACTCAGGGGCTACAAATCACATGACTCATCATGTTGAGTGGTTTAACACAAAATAGCAAATGTAGAATGAAGAATATGTGGTACTAGGGATGATACTTTGCATAAAAACATTCATATTGGTAGTGTGCCACTTGTCGCTAGAGATGAAGTTGAAAATAAGCTTGGGGATGTACTTTATGTACCTACAATCATTAAGAACTTAGCATCAATTGGTCAAATGGCAGACCAAGGAATATAGGTGAGATTCAATAGGTATGGATGTATCATTGAGGAATTTTGAAATGGAAGGCTTGGCAGATTGATTGCAAAAGGAACGAAGAAAGGCAAGTTATTTACCTTGGATGTAGGTACTCCCGTCATTCAGAATTCTATGTATGTTGAAAGTGGGCATGGTCAAGATAAGGATGTTGAATTATGGCATAGGAGAATTTGTCATGTAAACCTGCAAAGATTGAAACAAATGCAAACTAAATAGGTTGTTCGTGGTTTGCCCCATTTTGGTTATGTTAACTATGATCATCTATGTGAGGCTTGTCAGTTTGGCAAGCAAGCTAGATTACCATTTCCAAAGAGGGGGAGAATCAATAGTTATCCTTTGGAAATGGTGCATTCTGATATTATGGTGTCCATGTTAGAATGTCTCATTGAGTGGGAGATGCATGTTTTATATCACTTTTATTGATGACTTTGGCAGAATGACTTGGGTGTATTTCATGCAGCATAAAAGTGAAGCCTTTGAAAGATTTTTGGAGTTTAAAGCTATGGTTGAAAAACAGTTTGGCTATTACATAAAATGTTTGAGGCCTGATAATGGAGGAGAGTACATATCATATGAATTTTTAGATTTTTTAAAGAGACCATGGAATCAAAAGACATGTGACATGCAGGTACACACCTCAACAGAATGGTGTGGCAAAAAGGAAGAACTGTATTATTGTAGATATTGCTAGGGCAATGATGAACCAAATGAATATGCCATTGACATATTGGGTAGAGGCAGTGCATACTGCAGCACATATCATGAACATGACACCTATAGCATTGACTCATCATGTATCACCGTATGAAAAGATGTATGGTAGGACACCCGCTATTGCCTACTTTAGGGTTTTTGGATGTGTTTGTTATGTTCATGTTCCTGATGATTTGAGGAAGATTGAAAATATAGATGTTCTAGAAATGGTTAAAGGGTTACAAATGCTATGATCTAGTGACTAAGGAAGTTTACATTAGCAGGGATGTCAGATTCAGTGAGTATGAATCATGGTACAAGCCCAAGATTGCAGTGGACTTGGATTCTTATGAGAGTAGTGATGATGATGCCCATGGGAAGAAAATTTCAGTAAATGGTAAGTTTGGAAATTAGCACTTAGAAGATATGTCTGGACCTCAGGAGAATGTAGAAAGTAGTGGTAGCTATAGTCCATGGAGTGGTAGGTTGAGAAGTTTACAAAAGAGTGCGGAAATTGCAAAAGGCAAGAGGCCTATGGCCGAAAGTTCAGAGGATGAATCTATCAATGATGAGTATGGCATTCCTCATGTAAAAACTCCAGGTACTAGAAGTGCAAGAAAATATGTGCCACCACATGCAAGAGCAGTTTAGACTCCAAGTGGTGCACCTCACTTGAGGAGATTAGAAAGGGTTAGATATCATGTTGATAGATTGACATATAATGGATTCATGAAGATGCACTATGCTTAAATGGTTTCTTATGTACAACATGTGGAACCTACTTTCTTTGAGGAAGCAATGGAAATCAAAGAATTGAGACAAGCTATGGACGAGGATATGGATGCATTGAAGAAAAACAAGACTTGGGATTTAGTGTAGAATCAATTGGTTGCAAATGAGTGTATAAAGTAAAGTGCAAATCAAATGGTTCTCTAGAAAGGTATAAAGCAAGGCTAGTTGCAAAGGGTTATGCACAAACATATGGATTGGATTATGAGGAGGCATTCAGTCTAGTGGCAAAGATGACTGCAGTGAGATCAGTGATTGCTTTAGCTTCTATATATGGTTGGAAATTGTATCAAATGGATGTGAAAAATGCATTCTTGAATGGGAATTTAGAACAGGAAGTGTACATGGATCATCCTGAAGGGTATTCAAATCCTAAATATCCGAATTATGTATGCAAATTGAAGAAGGCATTGTATCAACTGAAGTAAGCACCAAGAGCTTGGTGTGAGACAATTAGCAGATTCTTATGCAGTATGGGATTTCAACAGAGTATGGCTGATTACTCACTCTATGTGAGACATACAGAGGATGGCATGGCTGTGATTGCTATCTATGTTAATGACCTCATTATTACAGGTACACTTGAGAAGGATATTGCTAAAGTTAAGCATAGTCTTCATAAGAAATTTGACATAAAGGAACTTGGTATGTTGAGATATTTTTTGGGCATTGAGGTTATTGATACACCTCATGGTATTTGGTTGGTACAAAGACAGTATTCCTTGGAGATGTTGGAGAAGTATGGCATGTTAGGATGTAAGCCAGTAGATACTTCCTTGGATTAGAACATCAAAATGATTAATGATGGGTAATATGTGGAAGATGTGACTATGTTTAGAAAAATGGTTGGTAGTCTTATCTATTTAACCATTACAAGGCCATATTTGAGTTATGCTGTTGGATTGATTAGCCAACTTATGCAAGAACCATGTAAATCACATTTAGATGCAGTGAGGAGAGTTCTAAGGTATGTGAAGAAGACAATTGGATTTGGCTTATTCTATGAGAAGGGAATAAAGCCTACCTTGTTTGGGTATACTGATGCAGACGGGGCATGTAATTTTATGGATAGGAGATCCACCAGTGGTTATGCATTTTCATTTGGATTAGCCATGGTAAGTTGGAGTAGTAAAAAGCAACCTGTAGTTGCTTTATCAAGTACAAAAGTTGAGTATCGAGGTATTGCATTGGCAGCATGTGAGCAAACAAGGCTGAGATTGGTTTTATGTGACATGGGGATTGAATTTGATGGTGGAGTTATCATATATTGTGACAACGTTAGCAACATTATGTTGGCAAAGAACCTAGTCTACCATGCTAGGACAAAACATATAGAAGTGCACTATCACTTCATCAGAGAGAAGGTTATTGATGGAGAGGTTGACTTGGTCCATGTCCATGTCACAACAAATGACCAAGTTGCTGATATCTTTACCAAAGCATTAGGTAAAGATAAGTTTGAGTATTTTAGGAGTGCACTTGGAGTATTACCTTTGCAAGCTCATTCTGAGCTTGAGGGGGAGTGTTGAGAATAAGGAAAAAGCATAAGATTTATCCATGGCTGTATTAAGTGTGTGTGAGAGACTTGTAAGAAAAGATTGAAGAGAAGATAAGATGAGCAGAATAATGAAGACAAGGAGAGAATGTAGCTCTTAACCTCTACTTGCTCCATCTTGGTCTCCCTCTACTTAAAGTTTTGTCACTTTCTTGGATGTCTAGCCTGTAGAAATATACTATTTTGTTTACTATTGATGCTCAATACATTGTAGTCACAATGAGGCTTGCAAGAAGGCCCTCAAGTTGGGCTATCTAGTTGTAGAACTTGGTATTACTTCTATGACTCCTACCTTGCATTTGGATTCTATGGTTGCCATCCAATTGGCATGAAATTCCGTATTTTATGCGAAGAGCAAGCACATTGAAGTGCATTATCACTTTATTAGAGAGGTGATTGAGGATACATAGAGCTTATCAAGATCTCTATAGATGAGAATTCGACTGATCTGCTCAATAAAAGTCTCCCATTGGAATGTTATGCCTTCCTTCTAAAGTTGATGGACATAGGATGAGATGATGTCTTTCCTAGTTGTAAAAGGTTTTGCGACATTTCCCTATTATTCCACGTATTCAACTTATGTTTAAGTGTGAATCTATTGCGAGACTCATGTCATGGCATGCTAGTTACCATTCAAGTGATGAAAAGTGGAGAATTCCTTCAGACACACCAGCTTGGCAACACGTAGACAATTTGTCGCCTACTTTCAAAGAAGAGCCCAGAAATTTGAGATTTGGTCTAGGATTAGATGGAATAAATCCATTTGGCATCAAAAGTACCTCATATAGTGTATGGCCAGTGGTAATATGTACATATTGTACTTTTCTCCTCACTCCATGCACATTCACCTTTAAGTAGGAGATTGTTGGCGACTAAAGGCCACTTGTATTTACCTTGTACTTAGTGCCCACAGACATGTACATTGCAGGTGGTGGTTGTCCATTACTATCATACATTGTGATTGTTGGGAGTTTCCATGCCTCTCTCTCTCTCTCTCTCTCTCTCTCTCTCTCTCTCTCTCTCTCTCTCATTCAAACCTCCATAGCACTTGCTCATGCTTCCACTTGTGCTCCTCTCTCACTCTTGCATTTAGCTAGCTTCTACTTATGAAACCTGGTTGGGTCTATTGGCTCTTCTTCATAGCCCAAGAAGCATACAAACCTAGATAAATTCGCACAACTCACACTTCTATTTATGGAATGAAGGGTCCAAATTTTCTCTTCAAAATTTAGGAAGCCTTTGTAGCCTTTTTGTTATAAATGTCCCCTAGTTCTTCACCCTTCCTTGAAATGGATAGTGGATAAGAGCTTTGGACTTTGTCACTAACTTCTTAGTCCCCACCTTTGCCTTAAAGCTCTATAACTTCTCTTGGAAGTATAAAATGTATGATAAGTGGACCTTTGTGTGTTGAATTGTGCATTGAAGTTTTTCTTGGCATTGCTAAAGTAACAAGTCTCTCTAGCTTTGTAAAGGAAGAAAGAAAACTAAAACTAGTTATTCCTCTTCATTGATAATTTCTTCTCCAATATGATTTTCTCTCTATGTGAGGGTCCTATGAGCTTATGCATCAAATTCTATCTCCTCTTTGATGTCTAGTTTTTTTGAGGACTTTGTACAACCAAACGTTCTCTTCTTCTCCTTCAGAATCTCCATTATGCTTAAATGAAAATAGTCATCCAAGAACAGAGGAAATAAGAAAAATTTGGACATAAAATTGACCCAAACATTACAAAAAGTTGGGAGGCAATTTGACACTCTCCAATTTCCCCCTAATGCATTATAGGGTATGGGTGCAAAATGACACCATTTCTTTATACTCTATATGTTTGAGGACTTGCCATCACTACAATGAAATCTTCAAATTTGGAGTTTAGATTCACAAGTATTTGGCCTCCTAATAGCCATGCTAAAGTATTCACTCTTCTTTGGTTTATACTAAAAGAAGCAGTATAGAGGCTCTACACTTAGGAACAAGTGCACGCATGTGCCTAGATGTAACTATATTTAAGGATTTTTCTTCTTCAATCATATGTAATAATCCTCTCTAGTTATAGGAGGAAGATAGTGATATGGAAAGAGAGATTGCAAAAGTAGTCCAACATTAAATGTGTAACTACTAGCTACTAAATACTAGTGACTACAATTTAATAAAGAATATAGTCAGAGACTAATGGATGGGGTTACCCATATCTTATGAGCATGTGCTCATTAGCCATTCTCTCTAGTTGATGTTGTTGCCCTATATAACCTTCTAGAAGTTATGACATTCTTTTAATTATCGTCCTCCTTTGATTATACACCCTTCCCTCAAATGGATATAAGATAAGTTTCCTAGACTTCATAACCACGTTCTCATCCTAGAATAGAACTCATGCAAGTTATACTTAAATTCATAGCATGCACAATCCAATGTGGCTCTATATTCTTCTATAAAAGTTGCAACTCCTTCATTGCAATTCTCCTCTAATTGTGCACCTTTCCCTCTAATGGATAGGGGTCAAACATCCTAAACTCTATAACCATTGCCTTATCCTCAACGCTTTGCTTGAAGATTTGGAACTCCTCTTAGAAGTTAAATATTTTTTATAAGACCACAAAATTTTAATTGTCATCCTTCTTTGGTTTTACGCCTTACCCTCAAATGGATAGAGGATAAGCTTCATAGAATTCATAACTACTTTCTCATCCTGGATAGAACACATACAAGTAATACTTCTATTTATGCCATGCATAGTTCAATGTGGCCTTGTATTCTTCTATAAATGTTGAGCTTTAAGGCAATAGAGGAACCTAGAATATTTGTTCCTATTGTTTTGAGTATAAATATGGCTATATTCCAAGCTCTATAATGAAAATAATGACATTTTTTTGAGCTATACTCTAGCTAATTAGATTGGTCATGAGCATGCTGTAGGGTCCACTATAGCTCAAAAAAGGCCATAACTTTTACTTGGAATATTATAATGAGGTCGTTTTTGTACTCAATATAATTTGAATGGTCATTTTGAGTTCATCTATGGTATAAACTAATCGACCAAAAAAAAAACTCACATAAATAACTTTCATATTCTTACTTGTGTATGCCCCCGTATCTTAAATTTTGGCAAAGTTTTTACCTCTCTCTTTAAGTAATTATCATTATCACATTTTAAAGAAATTTAATATTAGCTCAAATAACTTTTCTCCAAGTAATTGATGTCACAAGTGTCTACAAATATACCTATGTTATAAATATATCTTTGCTATACTTTCACACCTCAAAAATTGCTAAGTATGTAAAACTTTAGCTTAAAGTAGCTTAGGGTGCCTCTAGATCATGACCATTCCATTCTAGTAAGGTAATCCCTCAACTTCCAAGCCTTATGAATATTTTGAGAAAAATAAAATTGGACCCTAGAGCATGGTGGGAGGCAATTTAGAAGCATCAAATAGCCTCCAGAGTCCCAAGCACACCACATAATCTATATTTTTCTTGCATCAAGTATGATTTTAGGTTAAATCTTTCTTGTCTTTTCCATTATTTTTATTGTTGGAGATGGTCTAAGACTTGCTCAAACAAGTTAATTTGTTGTGTTGTCTCTTTTGGGATTTAGAAGACTTACTATATCTATACCTATGTCTTGACCTTCTAATAGTATTAATAGTGAATATTGAGGTCCCAACATGCAACTTGCACTTTCTCTTATAAGAAATAGACGAGAAGAAAATTTATTACGTCACACATATCATGAGGGGTGAGTTTTATTAATAAGTACATGTGAAAAGATGTTAGTTATCAGATTATTTAAACTGTTTAGGTAGCCTAATCTTAATTGTTTGCTGATGGAGTTCAAATTCGAGTATTTCAAGTATCTTTGATGAATTTCCTCATCGGATTTTTTGGGGATGTTAAAGTGTGCATGAAGATTCTCTTTTGGAGGAGTAAGGTCCTAAATAGGTTTTCAAGAAGAGATATGCTATACTAAAGAAAAATGTCCCCCACTAAAAAGGGATAAAGAGATCACTTTGTACACTCTTTTATGGAAGGAGAATAATAGAAAATGCTTGGAGGTATTTTGCAGAAAATTTTATGCCTATAAAGAAAATGATGGTAAATGATTTAGTTGTTGGATTGCTTAAATTATTTCAAATATCCATTGCCTAATCTTTTCAAATTTTTACAAAGGTGACTATGTTTGGCTTGTAAGAGCCAAAGCAATCAAAGCTCGTATTGACAGGCACATGGTTATGAATGTTTCGATTCTCCAACACCTCGCATCGACAAGGGAAATAGAACTTCAAAGACACGAAAGAGGCATAAAAGGAACTTAACAACAAATCTTTGATTAGATTGCTTAAAAATGATATTATATTTGCACAAAAGGATACAAAAGAAAGAGATCCAGAAAAGCAAGGAGAGTACAAAGGGCATACCAAACAAGAATCAAATATCCTAAAGAATCCCCACCAGGACATTAAGCAAGGATGCATTGTGCAAGTTATTCCCTAGAAAGACCACATCAAAGGATCTTTGATAAAATTGCCAAAAAAAAAAAAAAAACCAAAATCAATACATTCTCAATGAGTTTTTATATTATTTATGTATTTTGAGTATTTTGAACACCCTCATGGATATTCTGAGTTGGATATTCTTTATGTCTTTATGACATGAAGGTTTGGATGGTTCTGTCCATTGAGCATATCCCAAATTGTAAGGGATTTGAGATTTAGTGTGGGAAGCTCTTCTAGCCTTCCGTATATCTATGTGTTTGCTAGAATAATGTATATTACAAAGTAAGAAATAAATTTACTTTTGATATAGAAGAATAAAGGATGGTTAGAGTAAATAAGGTTAAATTCTACATGCATGATATTAAATGTACTTGTCCTTGACTTCAATGGTTGTCATTCCACACTTGTTGATTGGGACACATTTGTATAAAGTTCTCCTAGTTAATTCTAAATTTTATTTAAGATAATTCAAATCCAAATAAAAAGCTTGATTGTTGCCTTGTAAGAGGTAAAAAATATTGATGCATAACATGTGCTAGGTAAATATCTTTTGTAGAATATACATGTTAAATATGTACATATTATTTTCTAAATAACTTAATTTAAGCCCACAATCCATCATTTTCCATGAAAGTTGGCATTTTTTTTTCATTTGATGAACTTGCAAGGACCTTTGTAAGAGGGGAACAATGTCTTGCAATTATGGCGCTTGCAGATTGTTAGATACTTCACATAATTATCTCTTGTATTATAGCATGTATTGGCATGTATAAAGTTCGATGGTTCCCCTAAAAGAAGACGTGGAAGAAGTATGGGATACTAAAAAGAAATACGGTTAGAATACAACAAAATCAAAAAATGAGGTTAGAGTGAAATTGAGGTGCCAAAACAATATAGCTTCGAGACATACATATAACAAAAGATTCAAATGTATTGTAGATTGAGGTAAAAAGTTTCTCCTTTCACTTTCAAAGGTAACACTGAAATAATAAACTTTTAAAAAGTCATATCGAGGGTATTGAAAATAAACAAAAGGGAGGCAAAAAATGTTTAATTAGATATGATGCCTTTGGTTGGAAGTATCTTGAGAAAATAAGTTTAGAGGCTGTTTAGCTAGAAGAAGATGAAGGTTTTTCGAATTAGCAAAGTCCAATGCTACATTTAATTAGATCTCATCATTATTGAAAGTTAATCAAACAATCTATTTAGTCTTAAAGTCAATCCCATTCATACTTGTTGAACTAGAGAGACACATGAAGCTAGGTTTACATAATTGGATTATGTACCTACATTGTACAAGTCCATGATATTGCATGTTTTGATAGAGTTTAGTTGACTTTCAATTTCTTGACAATAATACCTCTACATAAAAGTCACTTTTAAAAGTATAAGCACTCTAAAAGACACTTATAATGAATTGAAGATGAGGAATTTAGTTCATGGATGTCCAAGAAAAACAACATTACTAAAGGTTCTTGAATATTTTATTGAAGTCTAGGAAAAAATGTTTCACCATATCTAGACATTATGAATATACGTCCTTCAAACTATGCATGATATAAACAACACTCGTAGATTTCTATGACTGATCATATTTGCTTAGAAATTGTTGTATAACTTGAGATATTTTGTTGATAAATGATACCTTGTGAAACATAAAGCCAAAGCCAAAAATTGCTTGGTCAAAGTCTAAGATTCAAGAGCTTTGATATTTCATGGTTTTTCTTGTTAAGAATTAACTTATAACTTTGTATAAGTATAATAATAACACAAGAAAACACAAACATGCTATATAAAGCATATCAAAGAGCCAATATAGATCTCTTTGCTATATTATAATTATAGAAAAAGGTGATGTTCCCCTATATGTGAAGAATATGCACTTTTCTTTGCTTTGCTTTATTGTTAATAATCACTTTAAAGAAAAAGATAGATTCTAACCTTGTGAGAGATTCTTCGTTATCATTAAAAAAAAAAGAATGTAGATTCTAAGCTTATGAGAGATTGTAGGAATGAAAATTGCAATTGTATGAGATTGTAGGAATAAAAATTGCAATTACCTTTACTAAAGTGAAGCTTGCAATGATCAAATAGAGACCAATAAGTAAACTTGATTAATTCTAAGTGGAGATCATTAGCTTCATATTCAAGAGTCCTTGAAGTAAATATCACATTTTAATAAACTAACGATCAACAAACCACTATACAATATGTCTACAACTATATCTATTATAACTAAAATATTAAAATATTAGATGCACTACTACATTAATATAACTATACTCTTAGAGATACTAATTACATATTGTTATTGTATTTCAATGGCCTAGATAGCATAAGCATAACATTAAACATATATATACTGTTATATTAGTATACAATATTAAGACTATATTAGCTATATCATTCCTATGCAACATAGATGGTATAACTAAAACATTAGAAATATGTAAAAACTACCCTATTAGAATACTAATTACACACTATAGGCCTACAACAATATACTGCATAATGCTTCCTAATAATACTATTAAGTATACTTAAAACATACTAATTACACTACTTAGACATACTAGTTATTTACTATTTGTCAATTACAATACACTATGTACTAAGTATATGATATTAAACTATTAACTACATGTTTCCCACTAACACATTAAGTACACTAGTAGTCTACTACACAATACAATGCATACAATATGGTAATCACGTAGTATACTATACTAACGGTTTTAACTACGTTATTTCTATTAACAAATTCAAGTACAAGCCTGTACAACATACATTACATAGTATATTATAGTAACACTACTTAACTACCATGTGTGGCTATAGTATAATTTTTTAACTACATTATTCTTCTATTGAGATTTGGATGTGAGCCCTCCCTTTTCCTTTACATATTTGTCCTTCTCTCTTCTTCCCCCACCCTTCCCTACAGTTTCTGTTTCCTCACAGCATTTCCATTTCCATTCCCATTCCCATTCCCATTCCCATTTCAGGTTTTCCTAAATTATGCTGTGAAATAGGATGTTCCTAATACTCAATTTAGTTTGCCCATTTCTGTGCTATGAGAATGATGCCATATGACAACCTGAGCCATCTCCACTTAAGTTTTCCTTCTATTATTTTGGCTTACCAAAACCATGCAACTTGACAAATGAGCCATGTCCACTTGATCCATGTACTCAAAGAGAGAACCTTAACATAAAAACATGTCAAGCTTGTAAGGTAACATCAGTTCAAATGCTCACAAATTATGTTGCTACGTGTATGCCCTAGCTTTAGGAATTTTGCAACTTTCTAACTTATTCATTCATCTTTTTTAGCATATAAATAATGCCATCCGTCTTTGTTGATACAATAATAGACTGAGACATATCCCTGTGGTGTAGATATGTGAAAATACACCCTAAAGCCATGTACAACTGGGAGAATTGCAGATTGCAAGTTGAATATAATTTAGATTACACTCCATGCTCAACAGCTTACTCGTGTTACAAACTTCCCTGCATTATGCTCCTGGTCTTCCAGGACCTATGACAATGTTTGACTGTGCCTCAAGCAAGAGTTGAGCTTAATCCTGGTAATCTCTCTCTCTTCAACCCTGGGGAAGCACTGTGCCATGGAATCTCAATATGCAGAGCATCAAGGATAGTTTAGGTCCCCATTAGTTTGTGCAGGAGTTCCTTGTCCTATCATTCCAATCTTGGAATATGCATGCTGTCCCTCGTCTCACACCAAACATTACTGTATCAGCTGGTACCTGAACTTTTCAGAGATCACAGAAGAAGGCCCATAAACACAAACAAGATAGGCAAACAAAATTCAGGGAAAAAAAAGGGATTACCCATAGAGGTTGCCAAACCAACCTCACAAGAAAAATAATGGCTTGAAAAAGCAACTCTAAGACAGTGAGTCAACATTGAGGCAAACTGTTCTTCATCTTTCTGAATTGTGCTTCTGTATCATGCCTGAGGAAATGAAAACAGCAATTTCAAGTCAGTCCTATTAATAATTTGTGAATTCTACTCTCATCATCATCCACTTAAAGCACAAGAAACTTAACTGCAAAATAAACTCTGGCACTTTAAGCTGATCTTCAGCAACATGTTTGAACAGCTGTGACAAACTCTCTACATATACCACATTTCTCCAGACCTACCACCACAGAAGGACAAAATCATTTTTTAAATTACTATCCTTAACCAAATATATAAAGAGCAGTATGGTCCAACTTAGTGCAAGAGGGTTATTATTCAAATTTGAATATTGAGATACCTCCGAATCAACCAACAGTCTCATTAAGAGAACAGTTCCTTTCAAACCCCACGTGGGATGGACCATGAAGATCTTCTGCAAACCAATGTTACAATTACAAAGCGTCTTACAGTTGAGATGAAAAACAAGGATAAGATAAGCGAATCCTCTGTGCAGATACGGCCACCAGCAGCTGAAAAACAAGCAATAGATAATGGATGCAACCTCAATTAAGATCGGAGTAGAGTTTACCAGGATTCTATGCAAAAAAGAGAGAGCAAAGTGGAAGCATTAGTTTCTTTAGGTTGTGAAACTGAAGACTTCATCACTGCCACCATACCTTTTTACCTAAGGCCAATGAAAGCTCAAAGGAGAGAGTTTGCCAGGATTCCAGGTAATAGGAGAGAGAAAATGAAATCAAAGTTTTTGCAGGTTATGAGAGGGCTTCACTAGTTCACCATACTTGTTACATAAGCTTTCATTGTATTAGATCCATTTAAAGGCAAAGATTCAGACATACATGTACATGCTAGGTGCTCAGATTGCACGCAAGGGCCAAGATGCAGGCACAAGCAGCAATACCACAGCCCCACTGATTCTGTAATGCACAACATGTGCCTGCTTAAACCTATGCCTACCTTATACATTCATTATGATGACAGTCTTTTGCATGGACAAATGACTTGTGTTAAAGCAAAAGTAGATCATTATTCTCCATCATGGAACTGCCATCTATGCTCCTCATATTATAATTCAGACTGCAATGCAGACAGAAGTCTGGGAGTGTTATAGGAGGGTACTCTACCTAAATTTTGAGTCAGAATATGGAAACATCATGCTACAAAGCATGAGCCTATACTGTAGTGACTCGAAATGAGAAAGAACCAAAAAGGGCATAATATCAGGTCCTCACTTCCTCAGTTGCCATTTTGTTAGTTTCACCCTTCTTTTTAGTATAGGTTTCTCATGTTTTGACATTTGATAGAAGTGAATAATGTCAGATTTTGGTATCTTTGCTTAGGGTTTAAAATTGAGTCAGAACAGAGAAAAAAGTGCTCATATTATGCCCTTCTTTCCGATCAGGTGTTTTTAAAGTAACTCCCAAGAAGGAAAAAAAAAAGAGAGGCCATAATATCACTTTGGCTTACTTTATGTAAGGCGATACCTGTAAAGCTCCACAATGCTGGTTCACAGTAATTAGAGCATTTTTTCCAAAGGCTTACAAATAAGGCACAGTGTGGTTTTAAGGTGATAGATTAGTCCACGTCATTGAGTAAGCTAACTACACACAGCAGCACATTCTTATCGGCATTTGACACCGTGCAATGGCATTTCATCTCTCAAGAAACAGTTGAAACTTGACTTAGACTGTATGACCAGTTGTATTCTGATACCCATGCAAAAAGCATAATCGACAGAGCTACAAGCAACATGAATATTGGGCAAATCTGTTCAACAGGGCTCTCAATTCAATGTGGCTACTGTCACATACATCCCAGAGCTATGATGAGGGCTTCAGCCACCACCCTTATGCACCCTGCACCCTTCTCTGCTCAATATGTCTGGTGCTCTCTTTTCTCCACATCCCAGCAATCTGTCTCACTTCTGCTCAGCAGCTCAAAGCCTTGGGCCTAGCTTGATACACTAAAAGGCCATAGGTTCTACACAGGAATCACGTATGTGGATAATATGAGAGATTTTCAGAAGAACTGCAAGCATCTACATCAACAAAGATGGATAAGGCAGCAAAGTGGGATTGGTTTGAGCTTGGCAGTCCCTTGCAACTCAATGTGGTCTCTTTGTGAAACAAGTGCAGCAACTGTCTACCTCCACAAGCACTGAAAGAATACCAGTTTAGTAAAGTATGCATATTGCATTGAAACACAACAAATGAACAGAGCCTCAACAAATAATGTGGGACATAACACTGCATAACATTTGATTATCCATGCAAAGTTTTCATTTTCACCATTGTTCCTCTGTAAACGTCATTTATAATTGGTCAATAAAGCAGAAGTTGGAGGCCTGACATGAGTGTACATGTGCTGCACTGGGACTCAGATAAAATGAGTCCTATTGTCCAGTGTATGTAGGCCAATTCATTTTATAGCACATCTGCAATTAGAAGCAGCACCATTTGGTGAAGTGCTATTCATCCCTAAGATGGGAAAACTAACATCAGGCAGAGATAATACCATATGTATGCTGTGAGACATGCATAAAGCAATGCATGCTTACTTAATCATTCACCTTCATGTTTCATGATTTCTATATGCATGCACAAATTGCCCATGATACATTGCATTGTAATCTGGTCTTAAATATGGAGAAGGAATGCCTGAAGAATAGATCAATTCAAAACTTGAGCTCTCTTCATGCAAATCTTATGTTCAAACTGTTCCTTCTAAGATCAAGATCCTACATTGGTACCATTTGTGACCATGTAAGTTAAGCAAATTATATTCACATTTGTTATGCACATGCTTAAGTCCGAAATTAGAATTAACCAGTTTTAAGTTTGTTACGTTCAGTCTCAACTTTTACAATCAATGACAAAGAATACACTCAGCTTCCATTTATTGCTGACATCATTGAAATACATACTCTTTCCATTATACGCATGGTTATGCCCTGAATTAAAATTGCCAGTATCAAAACTTTTACAACCAATAACAAAGAATACACTTAGCTTCCATTTATGGCTGACATTGTTGAAATGCATACTCTTCCTTTTATGAGTCATTGTGATCTTCCATTATGATTTCACCAAGCAAGGTTTTCCAATCGGGTTTTCCTTGGTCTTTCAATTGATGTTCTTTCACATACCCTGACTGCAGATTGATTAAAATCTTGTATACAAACGAAGGAGCAAAGGTGACCTTACATGCAAATTTTTCTTGTGTCTTTCTCCCAAAATCTTCTGAATATGGTTCATCCATTGGAGGTCTGGAAAACTATGCAAAAGAGAAAAATCAGGTAGCTTCTCCACTCTCTTCTCAATGTTGAAAATACAAATCTAGCCATAAGCTGACCTCCAAATATCACAAAGTTATCATAGTCCTCTAGCATAACACAAATCCATAACCATTCCCAAAAACTAGATTCAGTTTCATTAGGTTAGATATAGTTTACAAGAGCTGGCATTGAACTCTTCTAAGTGGAAGGCTACATTCACTGCTACATCCCCTAACACAAATCCATAAGCATTCCCAAAAACTAGATTCAGTTTCATTAGGTTAAATATAGTTTACAAGAGCTGGCATTGAACTCTTCTAAGTGGAAAGCTACATTTGCTGCTACATCCCCTCTTCCTGTATACCTTCGCTTGTCTCCTCCCCATGTGGCCTGCCTACTCCCTTCCATCATCAGAGCCACCTGTGGCTTGGCTGGTGCAGCCTTGTACACCTTCCTCGCCACCCCAATCTCCCTCCCCTTCCCCTTCCCATTTCTCATCTTTCTTCAACCTCTTCATTTTGTCACCTGCATATTCCATCTTAATCCACTCTAGTCCTTTCTTTCTTGTCAATGCTGTTCACTGTTAGCTTTATTTAATCCTCCTGTGTGAACACACATTATTGTGTGTAAAAGTGCTTGTTTAGGTGTGAACACCTTTTATACCACTTAGGATTAATAAGGGTCAAAGGTGTACATGGATACCTTAGCCTATATATTCAAGCCCTATCACTTGTACTTTCATCACACATATCTTACTATCAATCTATCTTTCGGTTTAAGTTTACGTGCAAGAGTTCTCTCTCTCTCTCTCTCTCTCTCTCTCTCTCTCCCCCCGCGGTGGAGTTCTATCTACCGTAGCTTGCTAGTCACACATGAGCTCCATACCCAACAGTGGTATTAGAGAGGGTTTCACTCTTGCTATTTGCGCACCTCAACCAGCTCACATAGAACACTGCCCTGGCAACTCTGCCCTTTTCGTCTACTATTACTGCGAAAAAAAAAACACACACACACACCAAAAGTAGAAAGCGCTGAACTGATGCACCACCAATCAGCCTTGTGTGCCCTGCATCAAGTCAACCTACCAATTTGACACCTGTCATATGCAGCAGTTTATTGGTCTCCATCCACCTGCAGTCCTACCTGACGTGACAGCACTGCTACCTTCCTGATCACAGATCTACCATAAAATTTGAAAAATATACATATAAAAATGTGGTTGGAATTAGACACTGGCCATGCTTGTGCATGTGCTAAGACCTTTCCATCACTTATTAAATAATCGAGAGGGATCCTCTGCCCAGATTTTAATCCAAAACGAGTTGTATTTCTTTCTATTTCCTTTCCTTTCGATTCACAAAGGATTTATGTTTTAGGAGGGATTCTAACCACTTTGCACATGACCTTTGAGTTGATCCCGAAAGCTATACCCATGTATTTGGCCTTAAGTCATGTGCCCAATGTCTCTGAGCCAAGCAGGCTTTTGATCAAGCTTTGAGCTATACACATGCACCTTTGAACCATATCCTACACCGGGCCCTTGAGCTGTTGGGAATAAAGGGCCACCGTGCCTCTTACGGTGTTCGGGTGACCACCTAAAGTAGTACACCTCGTGATTGTACCCACACATTGAGTCATGTGCTCCCTCTCTCTCTCACTCTCTCTACTCTGTACTCACTCCCTCTCTCATTGTGCATTTCTCAACCTCGAGCACTCTGTCTCGATCCTCATGCCCACAATAACAACTTGGTATTAGAGCAAGCAAGAAGTGCATACTTCTCGAGGCGGCTTAGGTGTGCATGCTTCTCAAGGCATTTTCAAGCGTGAGCTGGGTGGGCTAGGTGAGCAGGTGACTGACTAATGAATAGTTGGCGAGCTGACGAGCGATGGCCTAGCAAGTGGGCTTAGATTCGTGATGAAGTGGCCAAGCGGGTGTAGTTACGTGTGACAAGTCAGCACAAGTGACAGCTTGGCGAGCAGGCGACGGGGCCATGATTTGGCGTAGGCAGAGATCACGCCTAGTCTATGTCTCAACAGTCCTATTTTTTTCGTCATTTTTTAAAAATTCTCGAAATCTGTTCCCTTCCCATTGATGGGCATTTGCATGTCGAGCACAGTGTAACATTTCGAGCCAAAAAACTAGGGCTTTTCTCGGATTTAGGGATTTTGATGCAGAACAAGACAATTTGACCTAGAAATTGCAAATTTGGTACACATTTGCCCAGGAAATTTGGGGCTTTTTACAATTTAGTGAAATTTTGTAAATTTCACTCAAATTTGTGCACATTTGATCCGAGAAAATTGGGGCTTTTGTATAATGTCATCAAATTGTGCAAGAATTGCTTGGTATATGCACTTGGGTACATTTATTGATGCAATTTGGGTGGATTTGCCTTTTGAAAATTTAGGACTTTTTACTGCAATCATCAAATTTGTGCCTAAGAATGCATTTGGAGCAAAATTTGCAATAGAATTTTGGAGATTTCACATGCAATTGGTGCATTGGCCTATAAATATGGCTGCAATTGATTGTGAAGTACTGTAGCAAACATTCTCTAATTCTGGAAATCAATTTGCAAATCTGAAATTTCTTAATTTTCATTGCTGGTTGGTACTTCCAGCGTACCGTGGTCATTTGTGTGACATTTGGGCTTGCATTTACTAACATTTGAGTCAATTTAGTGCAGCAAAACATGGCTGGAAACAGTGACAACAACAACCTTTCACACATCAAGAAGCTTGAGGGTACACACAATTTTGCAATATGGCAAAAACAATGCTACAATATCTTGGTGTAGAAGAAACAAGTGAAGCCCATCAAAGTGAAGGTGTCACAAGACTGTGACAACTATTACCTTTTTGTTGATTTCTTTATTACATATTTTATTTGGTTTTTCTTTTTGGAAGGATCCCTCTTGAAATCTAAACGCCTGAGTTGCATGGCCAGTTTGTGAAACGGACAGGAATGTCTAGTGAGTCAAGACTGGACAGTTAAGGTCCAGTATAAGTATGGAAGAGACTGATGGCACTGTAGATTGACAAGCTTGGAAGAGACTTGTGAAAGTGTATATGGACAAGTGTGTTGAAGAACTAGCCTGGAAGAGACTAGTTCAAAGTGAAGATGGATAAATCTTCAAGAGATTAGTCCATGTGGGGCCATCAATGGAAATTCACTTTTAGTTGAGCTACATTGCAAATCTGGATGTAGCCATAATCTGCAAAGATGGTCAGAAGACTAGTGGAGATGCAATGGAAGCAACTCCTAAAATTTAGGGAGTTACTATTTTTGGATCCCAGAATCTGTTCGCGTCATTATCTTCGTTTTTGTACGAGGATTAATCCCTTGGTTTGTGCCGAGGTCAAATTTTGAGCCGAGGATGAAGAAATTTAGACCGAAAGGTTTAAACAGGAAAATTGTTACATGTATGCCATGTGTCACAATTTGGGCATAAATTCCCAAAAGAGAGAGAGAGGGCAGGACAAAAACGAGTTTCAATGCATAGGGGGCTCATTTGTGAAAGGGAGATGGATTGTTTTACAAATGGAGAGCTCTTGAGAGCTGGTCTACCTTATCTATGATGCACAAAGTCTTGAGCTTGCTTCCTATTTTCTCTCTCTTTCTCCCTGACAGTATGGTTATGCTGCAAAATCAAGGGCCTTTCTTTTGATTCAGGTACAGCTATGTGGAATATGCTGTTTTTGCATGAGGCAAGAGCCTCTTTTCTTCAGGAACAGGAGCAGTTGTTTGCAGTTCCCAGCAGGGACAGGTGAGGGTGTTAACCTCACCAAGCAAGTGTCTGAAACAGCACTAAAGAACTGATTCTGGACTGTTCAGAGGGTATTTCAGAGCCCAATTGATGTCAGAATCAAGGGGCACTTGGCACAGATGACACTCCAACCAGAAATTTCAGACTTGGGCAGAGTTTCCCCTCCTGGTCAACTTGATTTGGGTCAGTAAATGTACTGTTATACTGTCAAATTTCACGCAGAATAGGTGAAAGACAGCCCATTGTACTTTCACTTTTTAAAAATAAAGAAATACCGCAAGGGGCGCCTAACTTAGGGGCCAACAGGGTGTCTATGTCACAACAGGAGCATTCTAGCTTCCTGTATGTCTTTTTGATTCTGTGTCTTTAAGTTCAGGTAAAGTGGACGACTGTTAAATTGGGTGAAAGCATTTATATATTTTGGTTGTACACTACCGCCCTTCCCAGTGAACAGGCCGGTTTCAGAAGGGAATAAGACCAGCAGGTATGGAACAAGAAGAGTGGGATGATTTGGATGAGCTTGCATGCTCTACCATAGAGCTCTCAATGTTAGACAACTTGCTCTTTAACATTGAGAAGCTGAATTCTGCATATGAAATGTGGCAAAGACTTGAGGAACTGTAAGCTTAGAAAAGTGCAGCCAGCAAGGTTTATTGGCTGAAAATTTTTGTGAACCTTTGCATGAAGGAAGGTATAGCCATGTCTAACATTTGAAGGAGTTCAGCTCAATTTTCAATCAGCTGATTGCTTTAGATTTCCATGTTGATAATGAGTTCAAGGCTACTTTCTTGCTATGGAATCTACCTAAAAGTTGAGATACTTTCAAGACAACTTTGAGTAACTCAAATGCTCGGCTGTTATATTCTGATGTGGAGAGTTCTTTGTTGATGGAAGAACTCAACATGCAAAATAATTCAACAAACAAGTCTTCTAATGCATTGCACACTAGGGGCAGATTTCAATAAAAGGGCAGTTTTGAAAATAGAGCACCTAGCAAGTCACGTGAGTGTCATCATTGTGGCAAGAAAGGACACTACAAGTGGGATTGTTTTCAATTAAAGAAAGAAAAAGGCAAAAGCGAAAACACTGAAGACAATGAGGTTGAGAAAAAGAATAGCCAACCTTTCAAAGAAAAACAGTGTGAAGATAGAGAAGGTAAACGTAGTTACTCATGAAAATGACATTGATGATGGTGTACTCCTTGCTTTTTCTTTGAGTGCACATGCACTGATTGCAGATTTTGATGATAACATGCACACTTGGATACTTGATTCAGGTGCGTCTTTTCATGTTACACCACATCATGAGTGGTTTTCTAACTACAATGGTGGTACACATGGTGTTGTCCACTCGGGGGATAGCTATGCATGTAAAATTGCAAGTATTGACAGTGTGAAATTGGAATTTCAACATGGCTCCGTGTTTGTTTTACATAATGTGAAGCATGTACCTCAGCTCAAGAAGAGCTTGATAAGAACATGGCAGCTAGACGACAAAGGCTATCACACCAGCTTTGGGAATAGCAAATGGAAAATTTGTAAAGGCTCTGGCATTGCTACGCTGCCAAGGGCTCCAAAAGTGATACTTTGTATCCTTGAGTCAATCTGGAATGAAAATACTTTCTCATTTGGGTTTATTGCCATCTTTGAGGTATGCTGACTTTGAACAATGTGATCATTGTATTTATGGTAAGCATGCTCAAATATCACATTAAAAAATCTATTTCTCTAAAGTCCTTATCCTTAGAGTTGGTACATTAAGATGTATGTCAGATGCCAGGGTTATCTCTAGGGGGGAAGAAGTATTTCATTACTTTTGTTGATGATGCCACACCCAAAGTATGGGTTTATCCAATCCGTCGTAAAGATGAGACTTTGGATAAATTTAAAAAAATTCTGACACTTCTTGAAAATCATGCCATCAAGACATTAAAGTGTCTTTGCTCTGACAATGGTGGGGAATATGTGTCCAAAGCCTTTCAGGACTTTTGTGCAGCAAAAAGATTAAAAGGGAGCTCAGCGCTCCTCACAATTCAACCTAAAATGGTGTTGCAGAGTGTATGAACAAGATCATTCAAGACAGGGTCCATACAATGTTATCACACGCTACTTTACCTCATGAATTTTAGATAGAGGTTGTTATGACAGCCATACACTTGATTAATTGGTCACCAAACAAATCTTTAGGGTGAGTCCCTCAAGAAGCGTGGTCGGGGAAGCTACCTTCGTGTGCTCACTTGAGACTGTTCTGTTACGAGGCATTTGTGTACATTCACAAGGAAGAACGCAACAAACTTGAGCCAAAGTCATGTAAATATATTTTCCTAGGATATGGCGATAAGGGTGAAATGGGATATAGGTTATGGAATCCCGAAAAAAGGAAAATTGTACACAGCAATGATGTTATCTTCCGAAAAGATCGCATGCACAAACAGCCTGAAAAGACGGAGGAAGTCAAAAGGATTGTATTCCAAGAAGATAAACCAATAAGACAGCAAAGGATGCATGCTAGACAGTAGCAAATACTTGCTGTAAATATCCCTAAAAATGTAGAGAATAATGCTGAAAATGATCAGCAAGATATTGCCCATGATGTACCACAATTTCAGCAAGAATAGATGCTTTGGAACAACCAAAACTAGCTGTACAACATGCTGAACCTGCAGAACAACCAGCTGTTAATACAGGTTGAACAGCCAGCAAATCTTGATCATTGGGTCCATAGGTCAACCAGAATGCAAAGACAGCTAGATAGGTTTATTATTGGTATCAATTATGTAGCTGATTATGTCATGTTGACAGATTGTGGTGAGCCATTGTTCTTCAAGGAAGCAATGGACAGAAAAGATAGCAAGAAATGGCATAAGGCTATGCTATCAAAGATGGAATCTCTCATGAAAAATGGCACTTGGGATGGTGCATTTTCCTAAAGGATAGAAAGTGCTTCCATGTAAATGGGTTTACAAAATGAAAGTCACTTTTAGTTCTTTGCCAAGGTATAAGCATAACTGGTTGCTAAAGGGTACAAGTAAGCACATGGAATTGATTTTGATGAAATTTTTTCTCCTGTAGTCAAAATGACTACTGTCACGGACAAGCCATAATCAAGTGTACAAATTAATTCTTGCTCATGCCATATGAATCCACAACCCATGCGAACGCACCCTTAACATGACATCCTCGAGCCAACCATGCGAACCCACCCTTGCCATGTCATCATAGAACCATCTAGAAGATATACCATGTCATTGTCTGCATCATAGATGATGTCATCATGGAACATTCTAGAAGATCTTTAGGTACTCTCCAACACCTATCAAAGGAGAAGCTTGCCATAGAGCTCCTTAGTCTTGCGAAATTGTTTTGGGAGCACTAGACTGTGCTCAAAAGACTAGACTAGACGCAAGATTTGTTACAAGAATTCTGATTACAAGATAATTCCACGTAGGGGCACGAGGTGCAATGATAACTTAACAAGATACGGAAATCCCACAACCCAGGACCATAGGTATAGACCACCGGACTCGATAGGATATGAAGGATCCCACAACCCGGAACCATAGGTATGGGTACAAGATATAAGAATTACAAGACCTTCCTTGACGGGGATGAATAAGATACAAGGCAGTACTTAGACAAGATCTCGTACTACAAGATTGCAAGGTGACAAGACAACAAGAGTATAATGGAAGACAAGACAAGACTAGATACCATGACTAGATAAGTCTTGTTGTTGGGGTGTCATGGTGTTGTTGGAGTTAATAAGACCTTAAAGCTTATTTCAAGAAATTTTTGGTGGCCCCAGATGTGGAAAGAAGTTAAGAAATATATAAAATCGTGTGATACCTGCTGCAGGATCAAGGTACCTTGTCACAAATCACATGGCCTCCTGCAAACCTTGCCCATTCTAGTGCGACCCTGGTCTTCTTTGTCCATAGATTCTATAACAAATCTTCCCACATCAAATAAATATGACTCTATTCTTGTTGTGATAGATAGATTCACAAAAATGGCACATTTTATCCCTACCACCAAGACCATCATAGGCGCAACTACTGCTAGACTCTTTGTTAGATACATTTTTACATTACATGGACTCCCAGATGACATCATCAACGATCAGGGTCCTCAATTCATATCTAGGTTTTGGAAGAGCCTTTACAATCTCCTTGGAGTCCAAGTTAAGTTATCCACAACCAATCATCCACCATAGACTGATGGTCAAACAAAATGGAGTTTGCTTGTAATAACAATATCCATGTATCTTCTACTAAGCAAACTCCTTTCTTTGCAAACTATGGCCAATATCCAAGGATGGATGTACATCTCTCCAATCAAGTAAAGAACCTTGCCACACAAGATAAAGCTCAACACCTCGCAGATATACACCAAGAACTCCAACAACAAATCCAAAAGGCTCAGAATCAGTACAAGCACTATGCGGACTAGTAGCGTCTCCAACATCCAATATACAAAGTCAGTGATAAAGTATGGTTACTTAAGCATAACCTCCAGATTACAAGGCCCTCCACCAAGCTAGACTACCAGAGATTTGGGCCCTTCACTATCGTAGCCCAGATCAACCCAGTCGCTTACTAACTCCAACTCCCCAGCACCGTGAAGATCCACCCAGTCTTCCATGTTTGCTTGCTCAAGCCATACCATAGCTCACCACTGAGAGGGGAGAGATCTAATCCCCCACCACCTGTCCATATTTAAGATCATGAAGAATTTGAGGTTGAGCATGTCTTAGACTCGAGGATCTCCTAAGGTCGACTGGAACACCTTGTTCACTGGAAATGATATGATATCAATGATTGCACTTGGGAAAGAATTTCACAAGAGGAATCCAACGAAACTTGGATCAAAACAAGGGCTGCATGGGCCGACAGGACGGGCAGGTCAACGCTGGGTTAGATTGGCTAACATTTATACACTATTGGATATGGAAATTCGGGGTTTTGTGCAGATTTTGGTAAATTTCTGCAGTATTTGCCCATGTGGTGGCTGGTTTATGTAAAAACAGTAGAGGTTTATTGCTGGTTGGGCAAGAACAACAGTGTATTTGCTGGTTTAGCTTATGCTCTTGCAGTTCACTGCATTTACACTTGTGTTTGTGATAAAAATGGCTGCAACTCTTCCAATTCCGACATTAAGAGTTTGATGGAAATCAAATGGTTTGATGGTCAAGGTTTTGACCTTTGGAAAAACCGCGGCATATTGTTCTTAAAGGATTGTGAGGATGCTTTGCAGGAAGATAAACCGGCAAAATGTCTGATGCAAATTGGGCCAGAGTCAATAAACAGGCTGTGGCTTATATAAAGATGGGTATCTTTGATGACATTTTGACAGACATTAAGGGCTTAGATACAAGTCATGCAATATGGGAGAAGTTGAAAACTACCTATGACATCACCACACTTGTTAATCAGGTGCATTGAATGCGCAAGTTGGTGAATATACGGCTAGATGAGTCCAAGCCTGAAGCTGAGCACTTGAGTGTATTTACTGGTATTTTAAATCCGCTCAAGGATGCTAATTTGGATTTTGATGATAAGTTGAGAGTGATCTTTCTGATCATGACACTACCTGATTTTTGGGAGACCTTGGTGGTTTCTCTCAGTCATAAACCCAATCTCTCATATGATGGTGTGAGGGGTTCAATTTTAAATGAAGAAATTAGATTAATTCTAGTGGAGAAGACACCAACTCAGCTTACAATGTTAGAGGCAGGGCTGAAAAGAAAAATGCAAATGATGGACAAAGAAGCAGAAGCAAGAGCAAAGGAAAGGAAAAGAGTGATGTTACTTGCTATTAGTGTGGTTGGAAGGGCCACAAGAAGCTTGATTGCAGGTACTACAAAAAGGAATAAGAGAGAAAGAATAATGCAGGAGACAAAAAGAAGAAAGAGGATAAGAGAGATGCATCTAAGGCAGCCAAAGGCAAGGAAAAGGCCAATGTGGCCTCCAATGTAGTCATAGAGGAGCTCTCGGATGCAGAGGCTGATCTACTATGTGCAGTAGATTATGATGCCCTTGTATGTCATATGCATGATATGCAGATTACCAAGGCTGATGTGATTGATGCACTTTTGTCAGTTGATGATGGTGTCGCTTAGACTTGGATTGTAGACTCTGGTGTCTCTTTCCATGTAACTCCTTGCTTGGAGTGCTTTGCTATGTTCAATGCAAGCAGTTATGGAAAAGTATAGCTTAGAAATAACCATGCTTGTAGCATTGATAGAATAGGCACTGTACACTCGTCCTTGGATAATGGGCAAGAGCTTGTGTTGAAAGATGTCAGATATGCGCCTGGCATCAAGAAGAGTTTACTATTTGTTGAACAGCTTGACTTGCATGGTTATACTACACTGTTTGGTGGTGGTTTGTGGAAATTGAAAAAGGGTTCCATGGTGATTGCAAAAGGAACCAAGAAGGGCACTTTGTATTGTCTGCACTTTAAAGTTTTGAATGGTAAGTTTTCTTGCAATTGTTGAAATTGGTTGTCATTTGGAGTTGTGGCACAAGAGATTAGGCCATCTGAGCCAGAAAGGACGTGATGTCCTTACCTCTTTGAAGAGGGTTGATGGAAAAGACTCTAAACTTGATTTTTGTAATGACTGTCAATTTGAAAAGCAAATGAAAATTTCATTTTACTCTAGTGTCTCCCGTAAGTCCAATGTCTTGGACTTAGTGCATTCTCATGTATGTAGTATGTCTATGAAATCGTTGGGTGGTGCTGCATATTTTGTCTCTTTTCTTGATGATTATTCCAAGAAGATTTAGCTTTATCTGTTGAAAAAGAAAAGTGAAGTGTTTGTTATTTTTAAAACTTTTCATGCATTTGTGACCACTTAGACAGGTAGAAAGTTAATATGTTTGAGAATTGATAATGGGGGTGAGTTCACATCTACTGAGTTTAAGTCTTCTTATGACTTGCATGGAATCAAGAGGGAGCTTACAGCTCCTTACAACCCTTCTTCAAATGGTGTGACTGAAAGATACAAAAGGACTTTATGTGAGAGAGTGCGGTGCATGCTGTCCACTGCTAATCTCCCTCATGAGGTTTGGGGAGAGGCACTTAAAACCGCGGTTCACATTTGCAACCGCTCTCCAAACAAGTCCTTAAATAATGGCATTCCTGATGAGGAGGTTTGGTCTGGCAAATCGGCCTCATATGACCATTTACGGATATTCGATTGTGATAATTTTGTGCATGTTAGAGATGAGCTAAGGAGTAAACTTGACCCGAAATCCACCTAAGGCATTTTCATGGGCTATGGTGATGAGGGTGAATTTGGCTATAGAGTGTGGTTACCACAGTCCAAGAAAATTGTTCACAGTTGTAATGTTGTGTTTAATGAGGCAAAGCTGTTGAAAAGTACTTCAGCCTTTGATGAAGACATGAAAAAGGTCAAATTTCAAAATTTACAGCCACCTATTACTTCAAATGATGAGCCTCATAATGTTGTACCACAGGCTAAAACTGATGATCAGCCGGTTATTTTTGAGCCAAATGATGATGGATAGCAAATAGAAGCACGAGGTCATGGACAGCAAGATAGACTTGCTGATTATGAAAATGCATGTGCTGGAAATGAAAATGAAGGTGTTGTCCAGCATGAACAGCATGTTGAAAATGGCTTACAGCAGCCAATAAATGCTGAAAATAACATGCCTCCAGATGTAGACCCGATTCCTGAGAATGTAGATCATTGGGTATGCAAGTCTACACACTTAAGAAGGCAGCCACATAGGTATAACCCCTCTTTGCACTATGTGATGCTTACAGATGAGGACGAGCCTCTTACATATAAAGAGGCCAAGTCATGCAAATTTAGCAGTAAGTGGGAGCTAGCTATGCAAGAAGAGATTAAATCTCTGTATGCTAATGATACTTGGGATCTTGTGTCGTTGCCCAAAGAAAGGAAGTCTCTTCCAAACAAATGGGTTTACAAAGTAAAGACAGTTGATGGGAAACCCAATTACAAGGCAAGATTGGTTGCCAAAGGGTATGCACAGAAGGAAGGGATTGACTTACAAGAGGTCTTATCACCTGTTGTGAAGATGACCACTCTACGTGTGCTTTTTGCTCTCACTGTTATATTGGATTTAGAGCTGCACCAAATGGATGTGAAAACAGCTTTCCTGCATGGTGACATTGATGAGGACATCTACATGAAACAGCCCGAGAGCTTTGTAGTTCCTGGAAAAGAGCAGTTGGTGTGTAAACTAAAATGCAGCTTGTATGGGCTGAAGCAAGCACCACAGCAGTCGTACAAAAAGTTTGACACTTTTATGCTCTCATGGGTTTACACGTAGCCATGCAAATCATTGTTTATACATGAAAAAGGATATAGATGGCAACCCCATCATACTTGTTTTGTATGTGGATGATATGTTGCTAGCTAGGAAAAGAAAGACTAGCTTGGATGCTCTCAAAGATCAGTTGAAATCAGCTTTCTCCATGAAAGATTTGGGGAATGCAGAGCATATTTTAGGCATGAGGATTCGTAAGGATAGAACACAGAAATTGTTGTTCTTATCTCAAGAGAAGTACATTGAAAAGGTACTGGACAGATTTAACATGGCTGAAACTAAGCCTCTTGGGGTGCCCTTACCTCCATATCTTAAGCTTAGTAAAGCCAACAGCCCAAAAGATGACATGGAAGCCAATGCTATGAAGGGAGTCCCTTATGCATCAGCTTGTGGCTCTCTTATGTATGCTATGGTTGCTACTCGTCCAGACATTGCTCATGCAGTGGGAGTTGTCAGCAGGTTTATGTCAAATCCAGGCAAACCACATTGGGAGGCTCTCAACTGTATTCTTCGATATCTAAAGGATACACAAAGAAAGTGTATTTGCTATGGGCAGGGTGCACTTGGTCTGCAAGGTTATTGTGATACAGCCATGGCAAGTGACTTAGACACTCGCAGGTCCACTAGCGGGTATGTCTTTACAGTTACTAGTGGGGCCGTTTCTTGGTGCTCCAGGTTGCAGAACATCATAGCACTGAGTACTACTGAAGCTGAATACATACAACTATTGAAGCTTCTAAGGAAGCTATATGGTTGAGCAGACTTGCAGAGGATCTCAGCATGTCTATGAGTACTCCAGTGTTGGGATGTGATAGCCAAAGTGTTATGTATCTGGCTAAGAATGCCATGTATTATTCATGCACAAAGCATATATAGATGTGTGATATCACTTTATTAAACAAATTCTGGAAGATGGTCTAATCACATTGACCAAGATAAAAACACAAGATAACCCTACATATGTTCTTACTAAAAGTTTAAGCAAGGCTCAACATGAGCATTGCATACGACCTTTTTTTTTTTGCAAATGAAGTGTGGCTAATTATATTACTTCAAAAAAAACTTGAATACAAAGAAGTGCTCATGCTCAACAGACTAGTTGGAGCTGATGCTGCAAAGTCACAGATATATCAAATATATAAGCCTCTCAGGGTGGTCTAGGGGGGATGATGGCAAGAAGCCATGGAGGGGGGTTGTATCGCCATTTAGGGTTGCTTGCTTGCATCACGAAAAACAAGTCGTGGCAGCCCCAAGTGCACATGAAGTGAAAATGGAGCTCTTGACGAGCTCGAGACTTGCCCTGCACCTGGTCCCATCGGCCGCGAAGGGAGTGGATGATGAAGATCCAAAGCTCTGCCAAAGTCGCCTATGCAGAAAGTCTCACTCCTCCAAAAAACCTCTTGGCACCACGCCTTCCAAATATGCCATCCAGTGAGACTCCCTACGATCTCCCATACCTCAAAGCGGTCTACTGTGGACTCTAGTACCTAGCAGATGGGCAGGGCCTCCAAGCCAACTACTGTGCACGACCCAGCCTCAATAAGGAACATCGTGTCCTGCATCCCAGCCTCATACAGAAGGTGACGACCCTGGCTGATTGCATGCCAGCAGAAAGCTCCCCATGAGATACATCCAAGGTTGGGTGCTATGCGGCGGAGGATGCGTCATGCTCCTCTCCACACTAGCTGTGCCGCCTCACACGACCTAAGGCAGTGATTTGGAGTTTCCAGAAACTGCTATGTGCAACGTATGCATCCTCCATCCTTCTGCATCTGGGCTAACCAACTCCCTACTGCCAGGCCTCCATGTGCCACCAACCATACGAAATACAATACCCTCCTCGGCCTCCAGCTGACCCATAGGCGGTGCTAGAAAGTCCCTCGGAAAGCATCCGTGATGTTGTGCTTTGCCCAGTACCTGCTACGCGATGGCGCCCAATCCATGTCCTCCTGTATTAGCACGTGTCTGCTAATCTTGGATGTGTACTCCAAGAACCTCTGTGGCTTCTTGGCCACCGCAGTGGCCGGCCATAGCCACTCTCTTGGATCCCACTCCAGTTCATCAAGTGGTCTGCCCTCGCAAATCTAGAGGCGTCACTCCTAGAGCTCCTCCCAGAAAACAAAGGGGTCCAGATGCTATGTCTTCCCCTGAAGGCCCACCACCCGAATCCTCCTCCACGAAAGGACAGCTATCCCCTCACCTTGCTGCCCTTTACCAAGGGCCAATCGCCCCCCCCCTTAAACGGTGAAGAAAGTCTCATGTGGGGCGCCACCCACTCTACCTACCACCTATAGGGGGATACCTGTCGGTGAAAACTTAGTGGCCCATACCTCCCTGAGCTCTACCGGCTCTTGTACCGAGGGACCAAGCCACTCCTGAGGTATTGCTGTGTCAATCTCTCTTCTCCTCAACTCGACTCCTCTCTAGCAACCTGATGTCCGCTGCAACACCTCCTCGTCCACCAACCTATACACCTCCCCCTAGGTCCTAATGGTGCGAGTCGGGCCGGTCTCCCAACCAGCCCACTAGATGTGGGGGATGCTCACTAATCTGTACCCCTCCTGATCTCTGACTTGGGGATTCCAGATCACCGGCTGGCGATCTATCTACTCTTGGCAACCTAGGGAGCTCTGAACTAGGGCCTTACGGAAGGCCTGCCACACTCGAAGTAAGCTACATAGGAAGGGGGATCTGGGGGGGGGTGATCTGGGCCGTCATGAAAATCCATCTCAAAGATGGTCTCCAAACCCCACCAAGCCTCGGTCTGCACTCTTGGAGACCCTTCTATAGTAGGACCTTTTAGGTCTGTCCTCCTAGTGTGAGACCGCAGACTACAAGCTTGCCCAAAAGGGCCATACTCTGATACTCTGGGTCAATGATCCCAAGCCCTCCCTCTGACCGATGGTAGATGATAGTCGCCCACACCACCTTGGCCCGAGAGTCCATGGAACCATCCGATCCGACCCGGAGGAAGTTCCACACTAGGCGGCGAAGCTGAGCAACACAGGACGAGAAGCAGCAACATGAGGCAATGTACCAAGCCGTCGCTAGGAGGACCTAGTTGACCGCCAGGGAGAGGCGAGCAGTACTCCAATAGGTCAGCTTCCTCCGAATAGTGTCGAGGACTGGAAGAAACTACTGGGCGTGGGTGATGTCGAATCCCACCTGGAACCCTAGGTAATGAACAGTCTGCCCTCTACATACCTATCTTAATCCCAAGTGGACGCCCCACTCCATATTAGAGTCCGGGACTGTAAGAAAACCAACCGAATTCTGCAAGTTGATTTTCGCTCCCACTGCAGTACAGAACACCTCTAGAGCTAGTCTCACTCTCTCCAGCATCAACTCATCGTCCTCTATGTAAAGTGTTGTATCATCTGCATACTCCGAGTCTAACAGCTTCTCGTCTCCTCGCTAACCGGAAGTTGAAGGTCGCATAACCCGCTCACACATGATCTAAGGAAGTGAGACATCACCTCTGCAAAGAGTAGGAACAGATATGAGGCCAGTGGGCAGCCTTGCCGTACCGATCTCTCCAACCGAAACTCCTCCCCTCTCCTGCCACCCATGAGAACCCTGCTGGTAGCCGATCTATAGAGTGCAGAGACCCCATGGATCCATGCCTGGGGGAAGCTCAACCTCTCCATGGTGCCCTCCAAGAAGTCCCAGTCCACCTTATCATAGGCTTTCTCCAAATCCAAGAGTAGTACAGCCAATCCCTGACCACTGTGCTGGGCCCACTCTATCGCCTAAAAGAAGGTAAAGACATTGTCTAGGATGCTCCTATCCTGGACAAAGCCTGTCTGTGTGTCATGAATGATGTCTGGAAGCACGGAGCGAAGTCACCTACCAATCATCTTTGTCAGTGCCTTATAGGCCATTGGCAACAGGGTGATCGGTCTCCACTGGGATAGCTCCAACCGGTCTCCCCCTTTAGGAAGAAGACTGATGAGGCCTACTGATAGACTCCTCGGCATCCGACCTGAACTGAAAATCTCCTAAAAAGCTAGCAATAAGGGGTCCTTTACTACCTCCCAGAAGGTGGTGAAGGCCTTAGAGAGGCCATCCTCTCCCACGCATTGTGAAAAGCCTCCTCTAATTCCTTCTATGTGAAGGGGTCTAGGAAGGAGTGACCCATCTCCTTTGTGTCGAAGGACGAGATGTGATCCAAGACCTGCTGTCTGCAATGCTGTCCTCTGACTGAGGCTATCTCCTCCTGGAAAAGGAGCCTCTAGTAGTCGGTGGCAATCTCCATCACCTCGTCTAGACTGGAGCCATAGAGACACAAAATGCCCGTTCCAGCTCATAGGAACGGATCAACACATTCCAAGAGGTTTGAGCCCACGAAACGCTGGCGGAACGTTCCATCCCGTTCTCCGACCTGTCCCCTCCCATTCCGGGCCGTTTCCTGTCCATTCCAGGGCCGTTCCCTGTTTGGAACGGCCGTTCCAACACAAGACTTTTCTTTTTTTTTTTAAACTTTCATTTCAGCGGGCCCGTTTCCCGCCCATTGTCCGTTGCGCTCCCGCCGACTCCCTGGCCTGTTTCCCACCGATTGCACTCCCGCCGACTGTCTCGCCCGTTGCTTGTGAGTCGCGCTACTGCTCCTGCCTGTTTGGCGTTGCTCCCGCCGATTGTCCCACCTGTTGCTCCCGCCAAGAGTCCCTCGCTCGTGTTGCTCCCGCCTACTCCCGCCAACTATCCCGCCTGGTCCTGCTACTCCCGCCTGCTTTCACCTGCCCCGCCTGCCCCCACTACCTACTCCCACCTGCTCTCGGGACTCGCCTACCTCTCCCACCTGCCTGGTCCGTCTCTCTTGCCTGGCGTAACTCCTGCCTGCGATCAGGTGAGGTCTCGAGGATCATTATTTCGATTTTCCCCCAAATTTGGGGCATTTTGAATCAGACTTCAGTTGTTGGTAGTTGCCCTAAAATTTGGGCCTTTCTCAAGGATTGGAATTTGGGACTTAAATTTGGCTGCAATGTCCCCAAATTTGGGGAATTGGGATCCATCATCTCGGGATCTAAAAGAGCCCCTAAATTTGGGGCATTTTAAATCAGTCATTGCCCCAAATTTGGGAGCTGAAAATGCGCCAAATTTTGGGGCATTTTCAGCAAGGGAATGGGAATGCAGGCTGGAATGCCCCAAATTTGGGGCATTTTGAGTCAGTCATTGCCCCAAATTTGGAAGCTGAAAATACACCAAATTTTGGGGCATTTTCAGCAAGGGATTGCAAGCTAGAATGCCCCAAATTTGTGGCATTTTCAGTAAAAGGAATGCAGGCTGAAGTAGCACCAAAGTTCTAGCATTTTTAGCAAACATTTAACACACGCATGTTGAAATTTTGGCTGCAAATTTCTGCAAATTTATTGAACTTTACTGATTATTTGTCACTTTTATATAGATGGCAGCATTGACATCTATGGGATCTTCATCATCCTCAACAGGTACTTCGTCAACAACTGGACGAAGTCGAAGCACTACTTGGTCATGGTGGGATGAGGTAGATGGAGGGGTGCCATTGAGAGGTGGAGAGGCTCGCCCTTGGAAATGCAAACTTTGCTCTTATGCTCGAACTAGTGGGGCTGATAAAGTGAGAGCCCATCTTCTACATGAGGAAAAGAAAGAGGTGCGTTTTTGCACCAATGTATCAATTGAGAAAAGACAGGAGTTACTTGACCACATAGCCACTTCTATGGGGAGTTACATGCCAGGAGGACTCCAAATATAGCAGTGGATCCAACAACATGGACTCCAAGGCCAGCAGAGCATGGTGCTTCATGTAGAAGACCACCAGGATTAGTGGCTATGCAGCCTTCTCGTGGGCCATCAGTGGCAGCAGGTCATGGCATTAGACAAAGTTCATTGCACACTTCATGGGAACCAAAGAAAAAAGAGGAAACAGATGCAACAGTGGCACGCTTTTTTTACCATGACCATATTGCATTCAAATCAGCCAGGTCACCTTATTTTTTAAATATGGTAACAAAGATTGCAAAGTATGGACCCACATATAAGCCCCCTTCATAAAAAACTATTAGGACTACATTGCTTCATAAGGAGAAAGTAGCCATAGAGATTGCAACAACAAATATTCGCAATCAATGGGCAAGAAATGGAGTGACATTGATAGCAAATGGATGGAGTGACACACGCCATAGGTCCATACATGGCATTGTCACATATTCTCCTAGAGATGTATACTTTATTGGTAGTCACGATGCTTCAGAGACTGGAAAGAGTGCAAATGTATTGGCATCTGATGTAAAATATTACACGGCGCAGCGAACAGAATCTGAGAAAGAGATAGAGAGTACACAGCAGATAAGAGGAGAATCAGTAAAATTCTTTAACTCCAAACAACTGATACAAAGATGGCTCTGTCCACCCGTGCGCTTCCACTAAATGAAGCTTAGATGGCGATCTAGACAGAAGATAGGTGAAGAGCTTAAGGCTAGCTGGAACAACAACTCTGACTGGGTGAAAGATGAGTGTGAGATGGCTGCGAAGGGGTTTAGCTTTTATAGCCCGCGAAGGTCGTTAGGTCGGCCTGCTGACCGACCTACCATATGAGCCTCCACTAGTCGGCCAGGGAATATTCCCTTTACCATCGAGCCGGGGGCGCTGCCCCCGAACCCCCGCCAGGGGGGCCGCTGGCCCCCCTGGGACCCCCCAGCCAGGGGCCACTTCCGCGGCCCCCGGACCCCACAATAGGGGCCCCTTTTAACTCCCTTACTACGCAACTCAATGCAATGTGCCTCGAGTTGCTACCAGCTTAACCACTCTGTCTAACCCAAAGATTAGACCCACAATGGTCACCTTTTTGCCATCCGGTCACATAGACCTCATCTGATATACAAGTTAGGACTCCACCAATGTCCGGGCTCACACTTGGCTTCTCCTCATAATGGGGGCCTTACAACTTTGAGCACCATGGATCATTGGTAGTACCTAATGAGGGTGGGGCATTGATCATATCTAACATCCGATTGGGGCGAGGCAGTGCAAGCTATTGGGGCAGAAAATGTAGTGCAATTTATGGCAGACGGTGAACCTACAAACAAGGCAGCAGGAAACATTTTAATGGCAATGTATCCACATATCACCTTTAGTCCATGCATGGCGCATTGCTTGAATAACTTGTTGAGGGATATTGGGGACTTGCCATGGATTGCATCTCTTGTTGCGAAAGGTAACAAGATTATCACATTTATATGTAATCATCAATATTTGCATGCTGAGTTTCACAAGAGAAGTGACAAAGAACTTCTCAAATACTCGGATACACGATTTGCATATAACTTTCTTATGCTTGGTCGATTGCATTATTGCAAAGGTGCAATTAGGGAGCTATTTGCTAGTGATAAGTATGAAAATTGGACTGGGGCTGCCACTGCTACTGCTATGTTATGCAATGCATATGTCTCTGATAGAGATTTTTGGGATGAGGTGAATCGCACCAACCAGATGGTTGATCCTATTATGCACATGTTGAGGCTTGCAGATGGCATGGATCCATACATTGGAAAGATCTATGAAGGTATGGATCACATGATTGAGAGGTTGAAGAGTTTGGAACCAAATGCAGACAGGTATGAGCAGATCAAGGAGTTATGCATCAGCAGTCGGAATGAGTATGACTCTCCTATGCATGCTGCAGCATATGTACTCGATCCTGAGTTTCAAGGAAAGATGCAAGAAAGAGACCTTGAGGTGGTCAAGGCTTGGAAGACATTGCTTGCCAGGCTTTATCCTAGCCATGACATGCAACACAAAATTAAAAATCAGCTCTCTCTGTACCGGCAAACATTAGGGATGTTTGGTACAGAGGATGCACTAGAGGACAGGACAAATATTGGGGCTGCTTTATGGTGGGAGGACTACGGGGCAGAAGCTCCAGAGTTGCACAATTTGGCTATTCGTATTCTTAGCCAAACAATTAGCTCTTCTTGTTTAGAGCAACTATGGAGCTCATTCAATCACATTCACTCAAAGAAGAGAAATCGTCTTGATACAATGAAGACAAATGACCTAGTTTATGTGAGCTCCAAGCTTTGCTTGCTAGCTCGTATATCACTTGCAAAGGCTGATACTTTTATACGTTGGAAAAAAGATGACGATGATGATGACGATGATGGTGATGGTGATGGTGACGGCGAGGATGTTGTTCAGCAGGATGAGCATTCAGGCACAGTGGAGCCATCTTCCATAAATCAGAGCGCTTAAGCCTTAGCAGCTAGCCTTTTGGAACTTTAGAGTATTAACTTGGAAATTCGGGCTCTTGTAACTTGGATCTTCAGACTTTAAAGTTTAGTGCATATTTTGTGTCTTTGCAATGCACACTTGTTGGACATATGCAACATTGTTGATTACAATGTTGAATCATGAATGCAACAATCCATTTCTAATTACAATGTTTTGAATCTTTATTATTGTTGAAACTTGATTATTATGTCTCTAATTTCACGAATTATGGTTGATATGATCTCTCTCTCTAGATTCTCAGTGTTGATTCTATCTGTCTGTCTGTTTGTCTGTATGTATGCCGTTCCCGTTCCTGTTCCTCGTTTCCCGTTCCTGGTAACTATGGCTAGAGTGGATTCTCCCATATTGATCTTGAAAATTGTGTATCTGCTCTCCTGAGGTGCAGGGCTGGTGTGCCTAAAAAAACTCCCTGCACATCGTGTCCTGCTTCCGCGCCCAGAAGGCTGTTGAGGTGTGGAAAGAGAACTCCGAGTACCTGTCCTCTAGGCCGGCAATGGCTGCTCATGCGCACACAGCCTATTCGTGAGGATGGGATTCCCTGGTGTCTCCTGTAATAATCTCTGCGTAGCTGCTAGGTCCCGCCGGAGTGCTGTCTCCTGCTCCCAGCTCTGTTGCCTGGCCTGTAGGGCTGCCTCCTGGCAGATGCTACTCGACTCGGCTAGGACCTCTACAACCTCCTCTGTAATCCTGTCCCTCCTACCCCACTCCCTAGTCCAAATCTGCTCAATCTCTCTCTTCACCTCCTCCCTCTTGTAGATTGAGTCAAGGATCCGACAGGATCGTGTACCTAGGGAAGATGTTGGGGGATCAAGTGTTAGGAGGACCGGGCAGCACAGAGTGGTGCCCGCCAATTGCCCTCCGCGAGAGCATCCCCACTCTCCCACATAGAACCTGTCCAACCACTCTAGCAAGACTCCACCTAGCCACCTATATCCCCACGAGAAGTCCAACGACCTTTCCCTCCTGTGAAAAGCTAGGTGTCGCCAAGCGTTGCAAGCTCCTACTACCAATAGAAAAACCTCCCATGCCTCTTGCTCCTCCCCAGCCATGCCCTGGTAGTTTCTGCCTCTACCCTGCTAGTCCTCTAAGGCCTCCAGGTTGTCGAAGTCTCCTCCAACAATCCAGGAGTCCACCTCTGGGAATCCTGCTGCAATCTCCACCGAGAACCTGTTGCATGCCCTGACCTCAATGGAGGCATAGACATTGAGGACTCCAAGGCATGAGTCCCCAATATCTAATCCGTAGAACCCTCCCTGCCACAATCGTCCCATGGTCCTGTACACAAGCAGTGAGGCTCGGGCCAATCGAGGTGCATACCCCTCCACTCCTGTCGTGGGCACCAATGGAGTGCTCCCAGTAAGTGTATGACTTGCCCGGGAGTACCTTCCCAACTCGGTGGGCCTGGGCGGCGGGAGTGAGCTTGTGCTCCTGTAACAGTAAGATGTCGATCCGTCTGGCAAGGGCACGCTACAACTCCTGCTGAACGATCAACTTCCTGGAACCACGTGCTCCACTATAGTGGAGGCTGTTTACATTCCAGGATGCAAGATGTAAGCTCATAGGGAAACCTGTGACTGACCAAACAAGCATATGTTCGGTGTGGAGGCTGCTGACGAAGAAGAGGAGCTATGAGGCATGCGGATACGCTTCGCTACCGGCCTGGATGGTGAACTCCATTCCCCCATGGTACCCCTTAGGCGAACCATGGGGATGATGGATGCGCCTGGTGGTACCACCAAGGCATTTATCAGCCAGACTAAGAAGCAGGACTCTGTGCACTGATAGAACCGGACCACTTGTGCCAAGGGCTACTCAATCACATCCATCGGAGCTCTCCACTGCAGGGGGGCTCGAAAGATAATGCTCAGATGTGGGACCTCGGCCCCAACTCACCAATTGATATCCATCATGCAACCTAGCCACTGCTAAGAGAAAAGTGTCAGTCCTCCTCCCATCCATTGGGAGATGTGATCTGCCATCTGGCTCTTCACCTCTTCCTCTAAGGCATCGTCCAGTCTCCCATGTGAAAGGTCTGGAGGAAGAAAGCGCAGTTTGGTCCATCCGATGGTGCTAATAGATGGACCTTGCCGCTCCTTGACTTGCGTACCACGACGATTCCCACTTCTAGGGGTAGTGGGAACCCTCCACGCTCCACCACCCTCAGGTAGGACCATGGCCTGTTGCGAAAAAACTCCTATGGTAACAATTATGCCTATCTCGAGAAGGTGAGCCGGGCGGCATGGGCAGACGAACTGGTGGCTGTGTGGAGGGGGAAGGGGAGGCTAGACTACTTGTGAGTGGAGGATGTCAACGTATGGGGCTCCTTACCTCTTGTGGAGGAGGGGGTGTGGGTCCTCAGGTGAGGTGGCTTGTGACACCTCCGTGGGTGTTGAGTGTGTAAGCCTGTGGTCCTACTGGGTGGGATGAGGAGGGAGGGGGGGAGGGGGGGACGTGGCATTCTGCCCGAGGGGCGACACTCGCCCTCTTGCACCCTGTTGCTGTGGCTGTGTCTAAGGGGCTGACTGCGGCCCCCCCGGCTATCTCCCTCTCTATCGTCTCTAGACCCATGTAAAGCCATCCGCATCCACCTATGGGCTTGTCAGCAAGGCTGTCTAGGCTCCGAAACGCGTACACTCTGTTGTTTGATGCCCAAAGTCATGGCAACGCAAGCACTGCCCTGGCTGCCCAGTAACAATAACATGTTGCCTGAAAGAGTGTCTGCTTGCCTTGATATCTATAAGCTGTGGAATATTCTTTGTCTCTTTCGTTGCCACCCGTACCTTTGGGACTCCTGTGGCTGTCACTGCATCCGTGAAAGAGGTGGGAAGGACAGTGCCAAAGAGCCGTCCAAATTGGCGATACTCTATCGCCAGTCCGGGGAAGAGTATTATCACATAGTTTGAGGCTTGGCATGGCAAGAAACCGAAGGTTGATTACTTTCGAGTGTTTGGATGCGTAGCTTATGCACATGTACCGAAGGAGCTTCGTGGCAAGCTTAATGATAAGGCCATAAAATGTATTTTTATTAGCTTATAGTTCGGAAAGTAAAGGTTATCGCTTGTATGATCCATGCACAAAGAAAGTGTTTGTCAATAGGGATGTGGTCTTTGCTGAAAATGCAACATTTTCACATGATCAATTTGAAATGCTAGTCAATATGACTTGGATGATGCATTTGAAGGCCTCCTACCACTTTATTTAGGTTCCAAGCATGCCGAAAATGGCCAGAGAGATTTATTATAGTAAGTTGTTGCTGCATCAGATGCTCCCAAACAGAAGGGATTTCATGATGCTTTGCCTCTAGCAATGGAACATGCAGTACAACAAGAGAGGGCTGCTGTAAATGAAGCAAAAACAGTCCCAAGATGGCTGTTACAAACTCTCTAGGAGAGTAAAATGGATACTCCCTTACTTAAGCACACTAGAAGGGCTACTAGACATGCAACACATCATGCAAGAGGGGCTCATTTGCCTATTTTTTGAAAGTAGATGATTTTTGTGATGAATATGCATTTATGAGCTCATTGTTAGATGATGATGAGCCTACTTCCTTCGAAGAAGCCCAACAGGTTGTACATTGGATGTAGGCCATACAAGAAGAATTAGATTCTATTGCCACCAATCATACATGAAATCTTGTTGAATTGCCCCATGGCAAGAAGGCCATTGGAACCAAATGGGTCTATAAACTAAAGCGCAAGGCTGATGGTACTATAGATACATACAAAGTACGTTTGGTAGCCAAGGGATATGCACCGAAAAAGAGCATCAATTATGAGGAGATATTTGCTCCTACATCACGTATGAGTATAGTTAGGTGTGTTATTGCAATGACCGCAAATTATGAACGGAAAGTACGTCAATTGGACATCAAGACAACATTCTTGAATGGTGACCTACATGAGGATGTATGTGTCACAACCTCCACCATTCATGGTGAAAGGCAAAGAGCATACAGTTTGCAAGTTGCATAAAGCTGTTTATGGTTTAAAACAAGCTCCTCATGCATGGTGTGCTAATATTGATGCTTATTTGGCCAATATTCGGTTCACAAATAGTCCAACTACACCCAATCTCAACACTAACAATTTGATATGTAGATAATATGATGCTCACTTGACCAAAAGAGCATAAAGTTGCAAATTTCAAGGTTACATCATCACCAATTTAGTCTCAAGGGCAACATATCCCAAGAACTAAGTAGGAATGGGGTTCACAGCTTGCTCCACGAGGTTCTGACACTAGAGAGACATCAGACTACCATGGAGTTTACAAACTCTCACAAGCTACGTTCAATTTGATCCTTGTGAACAATTGGAAGGTAATGTTGATTGATTATTCCCCTTTAGATTCGGTACATCGATCTATTGATTTTGCAAGAAGGACAGAAGCTCTGCCCATCCTATTGGAGCTCGTCCATCTACTCTTATGTTAGGTATACCAGCTTTTACTTCTGTATCAACACCTATTGCTTCTACTTTATTGCAAGATTTTGGTGAAAATCACAAAGAAGAAGGAACTCTTCAATCTATTCATAGCAATCCCAAAGAGGACCATTACCTTTGTATAAACACAACAAGAGGTGCATATAAGAAAAAAATCAGAACCCTTCTTTAAGTTTTTTCCCTCCATCTTTTCCTTGAAATTTTGTTCTCAAGGTCAATCTGAAGTTGATACTCTGTTGTTCAACTAGTTCCATAGTGCATCCACTCGCTCTTTAGAGAGGGCTCTTGTTACCACTTCTTAGAAGGGGCAGCAAGGGAAAGGCAAGAAGACACAAAATCAAAATCAAAATCAATCAAGTAAATCCCAAGGGAACACCCAATGATCTCTCAAACCGAGGTGGTAGAACATACCTAAGAAAAGTCGGTATTGCTAACACTATCAAAAGTCTAGCCATTTTGATAACGACTATCACTCAAAGGCTAGAGGCACGCAACCCAAACTTAAGAAGCAAACTCCTGCCCCCCAATCAAGTAACCCCCAATGAGGGAGACAGCATGGTGGCAACCAACAAAATCAAGGGTAGTGGTGAACACTACCACCAATGACCGAGTATCATTCTCAACTCCAAAGGACATGTCTAATTGATTTATTGTATCACGAGCCCACCTTATCTCTATATAGAGATAAAAGAATGTGAGCTTAGTCCATATTTGCACCCCCTGACAAGGCAACCATAGAGGCCCACTTTACCCAAACGAGCAACTATTCACTTGCTTGGATTGGAGATAATGTAGCCACACATCACATGGCCCCCATTCAAGGCATTTTTATCACTCGAGCCCCTATACTCGGGAATGCCTAATGTGGAAATAACTCCTTGGTCAAGATCTAGGATCTAGGTCACATCAAGTTTGAGAGTTCCCTAGATGATGTGTATTATGTCCCTAAGCTTAGGGTGAATTCATTCAACATCTATGCTGATTGGGGTGAGCGGTTTTCTTCACTGCGACTACAATCGAGATCGTTGACTCACAGACTGGTTTAGTGATTGCTCATAGCATGGCACAGCTTAGTAGTCTCTATAAGATGACTCATTTCTTTCCTAGCCAACTACTAAGGGCTCTGAGTTCCATCAATTTGAGGCTTTAGCCACCACATGGGAGGCTATGAATGATGAGCGTCTCTTGCATTTTGGCTTCGAACACCTTGGATATGACTCTCTTTATCAGTTGTCACGTCGACACACGATAAAGAAAATTCCACGCCTAAAATTGTCTAAGGATGTCTGCAAAGCCTGTCAAGTTGGGAAACAAAACTACACACCATTCCCTCAATAAACTTCTCATAGAGCTGAGGAGCCCCTTAGGTTGATTCACGTTAAGCTTTGGGGGCCAATATCCACTATCGCCATCAAGACGTGTTACAGTTCTTTTTAATTGTGGATGACTTCTCGAGATATATGTGGATATACTTTCTAAAGCATAAATCTGATGCATTCACATACTTCTCAACTTGGGTGCATCTAGTGCAAAATCAAACGGATCGTTGTATTGGTACTATGAGGAGTGACAACGATGGTGAGTTTACCTTCCACAAGTTCTGAGTTCTTATATGAGCACAACATCCCTTGTTAGCTCACCTCTACCAACTCCCCCTTTGAGAATGGAGTCATAGAGCGAAGGAACCAAACAATGATGAGCATGGCACGCTCTATGCTATTCACACAGCAAAGCTCCCCGAGTGCCTATGGATTAAGGATGTTAACACTTCAGAGTACATACCAATGCTCAACTATGGTGGTCCCTCAAAAGACCCCCTTCAAAGCATTCTTTAGCACTTGGCCTCTCATTTTGCCACCTTAGAGTCTTTGGGAATCATGTTTTACACACACATCCTTGATGATCACATAGGAAAGCTCAAGCCCTGAGCTGATCTTTTGATCTCTATGGGTTACTCCTTCAAGGCAAAGGCATACCGTTTTGTTTGATCCCAAGATAAACAAAGTTATTACCTAGAGAGATGTAGTTTTTCATGAGAAGGATATCATGCAACCCACTACATTGGCTTCCAAGCCAATTCCTCGGCCTACATTGCCTCAGATAGTGTCATCTGAGCAGGGTCTACTACGTGCTCCCGACCCAATTGTTGAGTCTTTTCCTCTCGCAAATCCATTACCTCGCTAGTACTAGTAGACCATGAGGGATTTGAGGATCCTTCCATTGGATTCCATCTCGATGGATGCGAGAAGATATGCCTCATTTGCGTAAAATACGGCAAATTACATTGTGCACTCTATCATTCAAGCCATAAGAAGATCATTGGGACTAAGTGAATTCTATAGGATAGATAAGTTCCTCAAAACTTATGGTACCATTCTACCCCATATGACAAAAATTTGTATGTCAAAACTCCTTCAGAGAGGGTTAACTATATCCTTTGGTATGTCAATGATCTATTCATTTACAAGCTTAGATTTTGCTACTATTGTAGATATAAAGGCCCAACTTTGCACTACATTCGAGATGACTGACCTAAGTCAATTGTCCTATTTTTTGGGCATGCAGGTTGTTCAATTTGGAAATAAGATCTTTGTATCTCACCAAAAATATTCGCTTTGGTTAGTTGAACAATAATGCATTCATCAAACACAACCTGTGGGCATTCCTCTAGATCCGACTGTGAAACTATCTAAGAATCCCCAAGGTCAACCCTTCAATGGGCATACTTACAGGTTTGTGGTAGGAAAAGTCCTCTAGTTGACTTATACTCGACCGAACTGAGCTTACTCAATGTCTTTGCTTAGTCAATATTTCAATTCAATGCACTTAAAATGTCACATCACATTGCATGCAAGAGCACACTTATAGGTCTGTGGTAGGGAAACTCCTCTAGTTGATTCATACTCAACCAAACTTAGCTTACTCAATGTCTTTGCTTAGTCAATATTTCAATGCACTTAAAATGTCACATTGCATTGCATACATGCATTGAGATATATTCAGTGTATGTATTTTTATGAACGGACATGATGGTGGCTTGATTTTGCAAGGCTTTACAAATTCCTATTGGACACATGATCCCAATACCTAACATTCCCAAGGCGGCTATATCTCCTCCTTGGGTACAACTCCCATTGTTTGGTCTAGCCATAAACAAGAGATGATGGCTACCTCCACTGCCAAGGCAAAGTATATGGTGCTTCATGACAGCACCACCAAGACTATCTACCTAAAGAGCTTACTACTAGCACTTTAGTTTCCATGTGACATTCCAACTATGATCTTCTAACAACCAAAGAGCCATCACACTTGCTAATAACCTCATCATCAATTTGAAGATGAAGCACATAGGAGTAAACTACCATTTCACCAAAGAGCAATTTGAGCTAGGCACCATCCATCTAGAGTTTGAGCCACCATTAGATAATTTTGCAGATATTATGACCAAGCTGGTCAACCATCCAGTTCTTTAGTAGCTACTATCCAAGATCGGCTTAGGTGCTCCCTCCTCTTCTCCTCCAAATTGATGAACAAAGGGGTTTCCCTCTAGCTTTCCCTTCCACTGTTCTATGGTGAGAGGACATTTTTCTTCTCTTAGTGTTTACAAGGTTTTGATGACATTTTGCTTCATGGACATTGTTGTTATACTTTTTATCGTTATCCATATCATTAGGATAATTATGATTGTAAAATGGCATTTGGGCAAGTGAACAATTCCCTTGTGAAGGCAGTGTCCAACTGGCATTGTTATATTGCATTTAGCCTAAGCATGACATCTAGCATTACCCTTTGCATTAACCCATGCATTGGCATTTTGTTCTTGTAAAGATGCATCTATGCACACTTATCCCTTTTCAATCAAAGAATCATTGACTCTAGATCCACGATATTTATGGCAATCTCCTTGGGCACTCTCTATGGCAGCTCTACACCAATAACCTCAAAGTTTCCTGCTTCACCAACACCCACGGATATCAAGATAGATCATTTGTTTTGTGGTGTGTTGGATCTAAACATCCCTTTCATTTTTTCCTTAAAGCACAAATGCTTGATATGACCAAAACACTTAATCAAAAACACTCTACACACACACACACACACACACACACACACACACACATATAAAAGAAAAAGAAAAGTTCAAAGTAGTTCCATTTGCCTTTGCAAGTCTTGGTAGGCCGTTGGACCGCCGATGAGCACCCTCTACCCTTTGTTCAATGCCTTGGCCTCTCTATGGTAATCCTTTGGGCTCCATTAGTAAGATAACCATCACCTTTATAGTCTTGGTAGATCTATCCGACAAGTATCCTTGGCCCGATGCCTTGGCTATTTTGGGATGGATATGTTTAGGTAATTATGGGCTTGAGCTATGTTTGCAATCCCTTTTTGGTTCCAATTTTAGGGCTGAGATTGGTCCTAAGAGGGGGTGTTGAGCTTAAAAATGCAATATACAATGATTGGCTCTTTATTGCAACCCCAAAACTCAATTATCAAACTTTCATTAAAAAGAAATGTGTTCCTAGAGAGTGTTTGTATCCCATAAGCCAAACCCTAATTTGGGAGGATCCACTCATCTATAAATAGACAAGTTGCCCAACCACTCAACCTATCCTTGTTTTACAAATTGTTCACACCTTGTCTCTGCTGCCCACACCTTGTCTTCCAAAGGATATCTCAATTTGAGCTGCTATCCACTAGTTGGCATCTATATCCAACCAGACATATATGAGGATGCCCTCTACTACAAACTTTATGACATGGATCCAAATCATAACATGATGATCTATTACATCCCTCAACCATCACCACCTTCCCCCATACTACCCATTCGTCTTCCAAATCCAAAGCATGAGTAATGCCCCAAAATAGTTGGCATGATGATGAGTGTTATAAGACTTGTGCAAGTCTCTAACAAGAGTTAGGGAAATCTTAGGGCATGAAGCTCTACAATTGAAACTAGCTATAACTTGTTGTAGAGGACAACATCATGAGATCAAGAGAGTTGTATGAAAAATCCTTGGCTATCAACTTGAAGGAGGCTTGGAGGCAAGTTTATGAGCCACGATCACCTACACCTATCATCGATCCCACCATTCAACACACTTGTCTAGAGTCCCTCTACGAATCCCATCATGTCCCCAACCTAACCCCAAACTAACCCCAAACTCACCACTTTGACACTTCACCTTTAGCTTGGTAGAAGAGCTATTAGGAGACTATACCATGGAAGATCTATAAATTACTTAGGGATTCAAAGGGAGCACTACTCTTACACCTCCACCATTATAGCTCCATTTCTAGCACCTCTCTTTTATAGGGCACTAGAAGAGGGCTTTTCCTATACACCAAGTAGACACACTTGCTGTGCTAAGAATTGCTCTTAGCCACTTAAACAGCCCCAAAACATGCTTATTTTAGGCTTATTGTAGCCAAAACCCTAAAACAGGGAGCGGATCGAGAGAGTTAAGTGGGAGAGGATCTAGAACCCTAATTTTCTATAAATTGGCAGCCAACCCTCTACTCTTTTTTTAATCTCGTTTTTTGCAGGTTTCAAGTGTTATCAGCTTGCTGCCCACACCCCGTTCACAGAGGACATCTTAGCCCTTGCTGTCCATCACTGGTATTGTCAACATTGTCAAAAGGCTGGCCATTTTGACGACGAGTGTCGATCAAAGGCACAAGGCACAGCACCAAAACCTAAGTCTCAGACCCTTGCCCCTCAGTCGAGCAACCCCCAACAGGGGAGGCAAGGTAATGGCAAGGGGCAGTTTAAAGGTCAAACTCGCACTGTCACCGCACAGCCATCTCAGTCGACAACGTTCTCAACTCTAGAGGGCTTGTCTGGCTCGTCTGCAAAGACCCACATCGTCTCCGTAGAGACATCCGATGCGAGTCTCGTTCACATTTGTGAGTTGCCTCCCAACAAGGTTACTGCAGAGGCCCACTCATCACAGCCGAGCACTTCAACTCCAATTTGGAATGTGGACAGTGGAGCTACACATCACAACTCCTATAGAGGACATTTTTCGTACCCAAGCCCCTGCAGTCGGGCAAGTCCGTGTAGGAAACAACTCCTCGATTAAGATTCAAACTCAAGGTTGCGTCAGTTTTCTTATCTGTTCCTCAGCTTGGGGTGAACTTCTTATCTGTTCAGCAGCTTTGCCGGTTGGGGCGAACAGTTTTCTTTACAGCAACCACAGCCGAGATCCTTGTCTCTCAGACTGGTTTAGTGATTGCTCGCGGTGAGGCACAGCCTAATGGCCTATACCACATGACTCTCTTCCTCTCCAAGCCGACTGCAGAGGGCTTCGTGTTCCATAGCTTCCAAGCCTTAGCCACATCTCGAGAGTCTATGCACAATGAGCGTCTTTGGCATTTTCGCTTAGGGCATCTTGGTTATGACTCACTTTATAAATTGTCACGCCATAAGCTGGTTGAGGGCCTTCCACGCCTAAAGCTAGCTCAAGATGTCTATAAAGCCTGCACCGTACCCCATTTCCTCAGCAATCTACACATAGAGCTGAGGAGCCTCTTAGATTGATTCACATTGATCTTTGCGGACCGACATCCACTGTCGCTTTGAACGGCGCGTTGTACTTCTTTTTGATAGTGGATGATCATTCTCGATACATGTGGGTGTACTTCCTCAAGCATACGTCAGATGCTTTCACATATTTTTCTGCTTGGGTACTGCTGGTTCACAACCAAACAAGTCGTTGTGTCGGGTGCATGAGGAGTGATAGCGGTAGTGAGTTTATCTCCCACGTGTTTTTCGAGTTTCTACAGAAGCATGGCATTTCTCGCCAGCTCACCTCTACCAACTCCTCCTCTCAGAATGGAGTTGTAGAGCGTAGCAACCGCACAGTCATGGAAATGGCACACTCCATGTTGTTCGCAGCAGAGCTTCCTGAGCGTCTTTGGGTCGAGGCTGTTAACACTTCAGTGTACATCCTCAACCGGTGCCCGACTGCGCCTCTTTCTTAGAAGACCCCTTATGAGGCATTTTTTGGCTCTCAGCCTGTTATTTCCCATTTCAGAGTCTTCGGGTGTCGTGCGTACACACACATACACCTAATGACAAGATAGGTAAGCTTACCACTTTGGATCAGACATGGCCGTTCGCCATGCCTCTTGATCCTACTATCCACTTGTCAAAGGATACCCTAGGATAGCCCTTCGATGCACACACCTATCGTTCTGTTGTAGGAAAACTTCTTTGGTTAATTCACACTAGGCCAGATTTAGCTTACTCAGTTAGCATACTAAGTCAGTATTTCACAGCACCTAGGATGTCACATTGGATTGCATGTCTTCGTGTGTTTCATTATTTGCGGTGTACTTTTTCTTATGGCTTGACATATGGTTATGGTTTATGTTTGCAAGGGCACACTTATTCTGATTGGGCAAGAGATTTTGACACCCAGGATTCCCATGGCAGCTACCTTTTTACCTTGGGCACGGCTTCCATTTCTTGGTCCAGCCGTAAGCAAGAGACGGTGGCAGCCTCCACGGCCGAGGTTGAGTACCGGGCTCTCTTCGATGGCACCACCGAGGTCAACTATCTGAGGAGTTTACTGGCGGCACTTCATTTTCCATGTGACTCTCCCATAGTTGTCTACTGCAACAACCAAAGTGTCATTGCCCTTGTGGGCAATCCGATCATCACACCACGGGCACAGCATGTGGGAGTGGACTCCCACTTTTCCAGAGAGCAAGTTGAGCTAGGCATTATTCGCCTAGAGTTTGTGCCTTCATTAGATAATTTTATAGATATCTTGACCAAAGCGGTCAACCGGCCGGTTCTTCAGTACCTGCTACCCAAGATCGGCTTGGGTACACCCTCCCCTACTTCTTCAACCTGACAGGGAGAGGGTGCTTCTCTCTTGCTTTCCCTTCCAATTTGAGAGGGGGCAGTTTCTACTCTTGATCGTGACAATGATGATGCTTATAGTTTTTAGACATTACATTCACTTATTCTTTTATATTGTATTATGGGCATTTGTAACTTCATATGCACCGTCAGGATAACCTCATTGTAAAAGGGCACTTGGACAAGTGAACAATTCCCCTACAAGGGCACTGTCCCAATGGCACCGTTGTATAGCATATTGCATGAGCATGACATCTTGCATCTCCCTTTGCATTATCCCACGCATTGGCATTCTATTCATGTAAACATACATCTGTGCGCATTTATCCCTTTTCGGTCTTTTGGAGTGGTTGACTCTAGGATCCACCATATTCGTAGCATAACACATGGAAGTTCTCCTAACGGCAATTTCCCTACCCTTTCTTGCTTGCTTGTTTTGCTTGTCTTGCTAAGCCCACCATCCTTTTTTTTGTCTTTCCATATATTCACCACATGATTGGCACATACACACACTTGTTTTCATCCTTAGGTACTTATCCTAGTCAGTGCGAGGGATTGGTCTGCTAGTTTTGTGCTTGACTTGGGTTTAAAACTCTCTTTATCTTTTCCTATCTGTCACTTAATCGGCCGCTGCCCCTGTATTACTTATGTATTTTCAAAACATTTCAAAAAAAGATTTGATTCCATCCGCCTTTGTAGGATTTGGTAGGCCCTTGGGCAGCCGCCAAGCACCCTTGGTCCAATGCCCTGACCTCTCTGGGGTGATCACTTGGGCCACCTTGATAAGATAGCCATCGCCTCTGTAGTCTTGGTAGGCCACTGGGCAAGTGACATGCACCCTTTGTCCGATGCCCTAGCTGCTTTGGGGTGGGACACCCTGGGGTAAATCAAAATTTAGAATGGCCTACTTTTCTCACCCTATTTTGGGCCTGAGAGAGGGTGTTGTGCTAAAAATTGCTCTTAGCCACTTAAACAGCCCCAAAACATGCTTATTTTAGGCTTATTTTAGCCAAAACCCTAAAATGGGGAGTGGATCGAGAGAGTTAAGTGGGAGAGGATCTAGAACCCTAATTTTCTATAAATTGACAGCCAACCCTCCACTCTTTTTTTAATCTCGTTTTTACAGGTTTCAGGTGTTATCAGCTTGCTGTCCACACCCCATTCACGAAGGACATCTCAGCCTTTGCTGTCCATCACTGTTCCCTACAGTCTGGCGCCTGTTTCCAACCCTCCACACCCTGATTGCTGTTGTTTCTGCCTAGCAACTGACTGCTGATCATCTGCACTACTATCGTACAGCTTGCCACGTCAGCAAATTGCTGCGTTTGCAGGCCCCAACTGCCGCCCTGACAGTTTTCTCTCTCTTGCTGCAATCGCTGCAGTTTTTCTCTCTTCTACAAGCTGTCTTGCCTAATTTTTATTCTTTCTCTCTCCTGCAAGCTGTCTTGCCTACGTTTTTAGTCTTTCTCTCACCTATTGCATGCGTTTTTAGCCTTTCTCTCACCTGCTGCCTGCGTTTTTAGTCTTTCTCTCTCCTCACTGCTGTCTGCATCAAATCCAGCTTCTCACTACTACGTTTGCTCATGTTCGACATCCGGAGGCTGCCTTGCTACGATTCGGGATCCGTTCGGAGTACGACACACTCTCCAGCTCATTACCCCTGCCCTAATCCTAGAGATACAGGAGTTTGAGGTACAATATTCATTCACTGCCTAGTGTGTTTGTTGCATGAGCATCGTATTATTAGTAGTCATATCATTTCATTTATTCATTGTGTTCATTGTCTCTGAGTTACCCTAACCCTAACCCTAACTGTGTTCTTTTATCAGTCTGTGCTTTGTCGTATGGTTTCTGTTTATGCTTCTGTATTAGGGTATTTTCTTTACAACACTTACATACCATTTTCAAATCTAGTGACCTTACGGTTCCAAGGAATTACAATACCATCATGATTGGACATATCTCAATCAAGATATATGGATCACCCTTTAGGTACAGGTAAAGCTCAACAACTTGGCAAGAAGGAACGATCTCCAAGCCTTTGCACAAGCTAGCTTGCACAGTAATTTTTGCACACTAGATCATGTTTATACCTTGAGAAGCTTGATGGAGCCTCACATCCTTGCAATCTCCAAGATCATTCACATTAAACCTTCAATGCTACATGAGATCATCAAGTAGCTCTTGTAGCACACCCCCGTGCCAGTGGAAGCTCTACTTTAGACCATCACCTACATCCAATGTATCCATGTACCCAAAAAAACTACGCCAAGTCCAAAGGCATCACAAGTATTTCTACAATGCCATTGCTTTTTTAGAGAGGATTTTGGTCCACTTCATTGAGTGATAGACTACCCTAATCAAAGATATTTCGATCTTTTTTACGTGAAACTATAGAGATATAAACAAAGTCATTTGCATGCAAAGAGCCAGAGGCTTCAATCACAAATCAGTAGCCTCTTCAAGCCCGCCAAAAATTTGCAATCCCTCCTCTCATATTATTCATTTCACAATCAAGACTCACATCATAGCTACAAAGAGACCTAAACTACCTAGATGCAAACCATTGCACGCGTACTAAACACACATTGGTCAGATTCAAGCATGATGTCACATCCTTGGACATCTAAGATGGTGCCCACAACCTTTGGCCACTTAGTGACTAGGTGTAAACACGCCCTCGGTAGGGGGGTTAAGGAGTCCTATAACAAGGACTCAATGGCTCATTTGTGCACCATGGAATGTGATCACTACACTCGGACTCTAGGCCCAATGGCCATCACATCCTCACATCTAGGCTGGTGGTATTGGACATCAACCCTTGTAATGTAAAACTAGCCTAATTTGTTGCTAATCCTAGGCTCAGGGATGAGGTTGTTTTGCTCTAAGGCTAGGAGATGAGTTTGATATCCATTTCCTTGCGGTTCTTTTTAAGTGAATAATGCTTATGTTGTATCTATTAAATCATGTTAGATTTATTTATCCTCTCGTGCATACACACGTTATTGTTTTTAAAAGTGTGTGTTTATGTGGGAACACCTTTTACACCACTTAGCATTAAATAAGGGTCAAAGGGTTAGCTACGTAGCTTAGCCTATATATTCAAGCCCTATCACTTGCACTTTCATTAAAAAACTCTGTGTGTGTGTGTGTGTGTGTGTGTGTGTGTGTGTGTGTGTGTGTGTGTTGCATCCACCTTAGCTCTCTCTAGTTAGTCATAGCATTAGATGACAACTATTTTGGGACTTGGTAAATTACATGACTTTACAGATGTAACACTTTGGTCTTATAGGCCAATTTGGTCTTTTGTAGACATTAATGTAACTTTCTTTCTCTCTCACCTTATAGTCCTACACCCAATAGATCGTAAGTGGATATTTCATTGGTATTAGAGTAACAATTTGCTTCTTTTAACGAGATGATATGGCATGCACAAAACCACTATAAGCTTAAGGAACCATGATGATCCACACTTGACAGGCTTACCTTCCTCTTGAATAGGGTGGTATGGAAGCTACTAGTGAGAGAGGTGGAAAGGGGGGCATGTGCAAGAGGTGGTGAGTGGGTACATTGAGACTTCCTTGCCCGGTACTAGTGCAGATACTGGCTGCATATTTATGGTGTTCATAATGGACAGTCAAACCTCATTGTAGTTAAGTTGGTGAAAAGGTCCAGGGGAGCTGCCACTCCCTGGCCATGGCAGACCTCCAGCAAACACAACAACGTGGTTTGAATGCATGGGTGATTATTAATTTTTTATATCTTGAAATTATAGTTTCATGATCAGTGTATGATGATGATCAAAAGGGAGAGAAGAACCAGTAATGCTATGATAGCTGATGGCGCAATGGCATGCTGTTTAGGACAGCTTGCAATACAACAGTGACTGACAGTACGTGACTTGAGCTCAAATTGTTCGGCCCTGGTGAGCCTACATTGGTCCCTCTAGTGGCACATGCATAAATGCTTGCAAAAGAGTTTGGACCAGTTTCTAATACATTTGAGTTTTTCCTTGTTGGGAGTCTTTTTAAGTAACCTCTTGCATTTGATAATCATAGCTGTTGCCTAATTATACCTTCCAGAAATTTCAGCATTCTAGATACTTTGATCTATCATTAAAACACAAGCATGATCTGGTTCCATTAACGTAAGTTGAGATTAGAAGCAGAAAACAGAAAAATTAGCCTTACAATTGCAAAGCTGCAGCAGAGTGGAAGTATACAATTGTATACTGTCCATGAATCAGTTGTTCAAACTCCTGAAAAAAGAGAAGAGATGTAAAACAGTCAAAAAACGAGAAAGTGCCACATATCACGACATAGAAAGTCAACATTAACAGTTTGTATGTCCAATCATACACACGTTTTCCAAAAGAGCCTTTCTATCAGCTTGAAGACCAACATATAAATACATATTGTGGAAGAGCAGAAATAAGTCACCCTAATACACAAACCCTTTATGATGTACTCATCCAGAATGGCTCGGATCTCATTCCCCTTCTGCTGGTACACATGTGACACCGAATCCTTTATAACGTACTCAACCAGCCTGTCTCTGAAACTTCAGAAACCCCCCCCCCCCTTCCCAACCTCAGCCATTACTGTTCACTGTAACCAACACCACCAGTCCTATCCATGGGTTGGCTATGTTTAAGTTAAGTTGTTTGGTAAGTAAGTTATTTGGTACAAATTTAAGAGGAGGAGATCAGCTCATTTGCTGAGAGACATCATCACAAAGCTAAGATAATAGGCATGACTTAGGAGGTTCTTCTCTACTGTTGACCACATCTTTGCATTGAGGATTAGACTTCAGAAAGCCTCCTGATAGTGTCCCACAGGCTCGCTTCTTGTGGTAATTCTTAGGGCTGGGCATACAAGACAGGTGCTTTGGGAGTACTCACACTTGCTCACCAAATGGCCTGTTAGATTAGATATTGTTGGAGCCAAACAGGAGATGGGCTATACATGCAGTGGCATTCAAAAAAGTAGACCAGAGGAGGATAAACTTTCATTCAAAGAAAAAGGCCAAGGCTTTTGTGATAACTTTCTAACACCTGTGTAATAAGAGATTTGACACCATGCTTTTGCTGGATCTCGCTCTTCCAGTGAAAAGTAGCTTACTCAGGATGGTGGAAACTATCACAAGACTGTGACAACTATTACCTTTTTGTTGATTTTTTTATTACATATTTTATTTGGTTTTTCTTTCTGAAAGGATCCCTCTTGAAATCTAAACGCCTGAGTTGCATGGCCAGTATGTGAAACGGACAAGAATGTCCAGTGAGTCAAGACTGGACAGTTAAGGTCCAGTACAAGTCTGGAAGAGACTGATGGCATTGTAGATTGACAAGCCTGGAAGAGACTTGTGAAAGTGTATATGGACAAGTGTATTGAAGAATTAGCTTGGAAGAGACTAGTTCAAAGTGAAGATGGACAAATCTACAAGAGATTAGTCCATGTGGGGTCATCAGTGGAAATTCACTTTCAGTGGAGCTACATTACAAATTTGGATGTAGCCATAGTCTGCAAAGATGGTCAGAAGACTAGTGGAGATGCAATGAAAGCAACTCCTAAAATTTAGGGAGTTACTATTTTTGGACCTCAGAATCTGTTCGCGTCATTATCTTCGTTTTTACACGAGGATCAATCCTCTGGTCTGTGCCGAGGTCAAATTCTGCACCGAGCATGGAGAATTTTAGATCGGAAGGCTGGAACGGAAAATATCTTCCAGTGTTGCCACTTGGCACAAAGTTGTGCACTTACCTCTTTAAAGAGGGATGGTGTGCAGTTTTTGGGCTAAAAGGGGCTCATTTGTGATGAACAGCTGCAGATGGAGAGCTCTTGAGAGCTGGCCTACCTTGTCTATGATGCACAGAGGCTTGCGCTTGCTTTCTACTCTCTTTCTCTCCCTGACAGTATGGTTATGCTGCAGAATCAAGGGCCTTTCTTTTGATTCAGGTACAACTGTGTGGAATATGCCGTTTTTGCATGAGACAAGAGCCTCTTTTCTCCAAGAACAGGAGCAGTTGTTTGCTGCCCACAAGCAAGAATAGGTGAGGGTGGTAATCTCACCAAGCAAGTGTTTAAAACAGCACTAAATCAGTACAGATTTTGGATTGTTCAGAGGTTTATTCAGAGCCCAATTGATGTCAAAATCAAGGGGCACTTGGCCCAAATGATACAGGACAGTGCAGGGAACAATATGAGCTGAGAACAGGTGTCAGAACAGGTCTGAACCAGTAATTAAAGTGGGCTGAACAGTACAGGGAACAATATGAGTTGAAAACAGGTCTGAACCAGTAATTGCAGCAGGCTGAAATGGTCAATTCTGCACTCCAACCAGAAGTTTCAAACTTGGGCAGAGTTTCCCCTCCTGGTCAACTTGATTTGGATCAGTAATTGTACTGTTATGCTGCCAAATTTCACCCAGAATAGGTGAAAGACAGCCCATTGTACTTTCTCTTTATAAAAATAAAGAAATACCGCAAGGGGCGCCTGACTTAGGGGCCAACAAGGTGTTTGTGTGGCAACAGGAGCATTTTAGCTTCCTATATTTCTTCTTGATTCTGTGTCTTTAAGTTCAGGTAAAGTGGGCGACTGTTAATTGGGTGAAAGCATTTATATATTTTGGTTGTACACTACCGCCCTTTCCAGTGAACAGGCCGGTTTTAGAAACCACGTGTTTCGGGTGATTTTGGGCCGAGTAGTCCAGCACCTTAGCTTCCTAAATTGGCTATGAACAGTTTCCAACCTCTATCAATGTAATACAGCAAAAACAAACTGAGCATTAAATGTAATTGAGATGATTGATTTCCCATTCATGTAATTGTGCCACTTAGGGACCATACAAAGTGACACATAAACTATGCTGTCTTTCTGTAATTTCAATATCACTAAGTTCATACACTGAATCATGCAGCACTCGAGTAATTTGAGGGGAGAACTGAAGAATTTGCCTTAAGAACATAGAGAACAAATTGTTCCATATCAAGACGTCGAAGCAGAAAATGAGCTCCCACCACCACCATCACTGGTCTGCCTTCAACATCCAATCCACTACGATACCTACAGACCCATTTCGAAACTCTTCTTATCACTAAAACCACGCATGATGAAGCATCTGCATGTCTGCCCTATGTCCTCATGGAAAGATGTGCATAGTTTTTAATTATACTCACAGAAT